>NC_141820.1:18901142-19222392 GCF_982586985.1 Callionymus lyra
GATGTTGGCAGGCGCCTTTCGAACCAGCCAATCGGAGAGCGGCGCCGCCAAAGGGGCGGGGCCAAGGCTCACCTGATTGACGTTTCACTCTGATTAAAACCCGTTGACGTCACACGCGTCGATGGTTATTAATTCAATTCAATTCAATTCAATTTTATTTAAAGTCTCTTATCTTAACAAAGTATTCTCAAGACACTTTACAGTTGAAGTAAGACTTTAGTTGATTAAGGAAAAACAGATCCCAGCAATTCAATAAGCTCTTAAAATATTTTAAATGTGTGCATGTTCATTTAAATTGTACACATATTTAATTCATAATAATACGTATAGTAGATACAATAACCAAAATGTATCGCTTTTAACATATGCATAGTGTATATTGCTTTTATATCAAATTAAAAAGTGTTCTATAAATCTTATTTATTATTTATATTTGAATGTATATCAAAATGAATACAATTAAATTGAAAAAATATGAATGTTTAATATCATGGGATAATGCAACTTTTAAACCTTAATCTAAAGCTTCTTTGTGTTTTGTACTTGGTACAGTCTTTTTCCATCTATTTTGGGGGGGCTTGGTGGTCCCTCACAATAGTCACTGTATATATTGTGTCCCTTTTGGAAGTTAAATTACAAACTGCCTTAAAAAAAAATCCCATTTTTAAAAAAAACACACATTAAAAATGATTACTAATGATTCATATTCAAGATTTCTACTTTTAAAAGCTATCCTTGTGTAAGATATCTCACATCCAGGCACTGTTTCTAGTGCATTCAAGTACATGTTTATCTCATCCTTGATCTCTTGTTTGTTGCTTAGTTCAGGTGCAACAGTATTTTACCATCACATTTTTTTTGCAACGAAAGCAACTCAGTCTCAGTTTTATAAAAACACAGCAATAGGGTGTTGATCATCAAGATCTTGACCCTCTCATTGACTGCAGACTGAATAAAATCCTGTTTAAATGAATACAAAGGCAGGTTTGTTTTTCATCACGTAGGTTATCTTTAATCCAGGTCCTCTTAGTACTATTCATTTAATTTGAACACAAGGTTTGTGATCCTTGTAAGCGACACCAAGACTGTTCCGTGTGATGTATTCTTCAGGGTTCCAGCTGCCTGACGATGTACCTGCCAGCTGACATATTGTAAATAATATGGGTCTTGTTTTTTTTTTAATGTTTTCACGCACACTCACATGATTATGGTGACCAGGAGATTAAAGAAGTGACCTTGGTTGATATGAACAAGTTTGTTTTTTAGTGCTGAAAACCACTCAGCTCACCTATAAAGCTGTTAATCTGTAACTGAATGTGATATTTAAAAGTTTGGTAACATGTTTTTTTATATTTAATTATTCTGTGTCACATTGCTTGCTTTTGTTATGGCTTTCTATTACTATTTTAATTGAAAAGGATTATTATTCACAAGGAGGTTATGTGACAATCTTTGTGTAATTGTATTTCTGTGTTTTAGCAAAGGAACTAAACAAAATAATAGGGCAAAGGACGGATTACATTTTGGTGTTCCAGATGTGGATCCAGAATAATTAAGTATTATTTCCATTTAGTACCAGAACGCTACTGCCGCCTGCTGTCCCATTGCGCTCATTGCTATCAAGAATATTTTTATATATATATATTACAGACCAAAAGTTTGGACACACCTTCTCATTCAATGAGTTTCCTTACTTTTCATGACTATGTGAATCAGGCCTTCATGGTAGAAAAGCTTCTAGGAAACCATGCTAAGAACAGGCAACAAGCAGAAGAGACTTGTTTGGAGCTAAAGAACACAAGGAATGGACATCAGACCAGTGGCAATCTGTGCTTTGGTCTGATGAATCCAAATTTGAGATATTTGGTTCCAACCACCGTGCCTTTGTGTGACACAGAAAAGGTGAAGGGATGGACTCTACATGCCTGGTTCCCCCCGTGAAGCATGGAGGAGGAGGTGTGATGGTGTGGGGGTGCTTTGCTGGTGACACTGTTGGGGATTTATTCAAAATTGAAGGCGTACTGAACCAGCATGGCTACCACAGCATCTTGCAGTGGGATGCTATTCCATCCGGTTTGCGTTTAGTTGGACCATCATTTATTTTTCAACAGGACAATGACCCCAAACACACCTCCAGGCTGTGTAAGGGCTATTTGAACCAAGAAGGAGAGTGATGGGGTGCTGACGGACCCGAACCCAATCGAGATGGTTTGGGGTGAGCTGGACCGCAGTAGTTCGAAGCATCTCTGGGAACTCCTTCAAGACTGTTGGAAGACCATTTCAGGTCTTGAAGCTCATCAAGAGAATGCCAAGAGTGTGCGAAGCAGTAATCAAAGCAAAAGGGGGCTACTTTGAAGAACCTACAATATAAGACATATTTTCAGTATATAATTCCACATGTGTTAATTCATAGTTTTGATGCCTTCAGTGTGAATCAACAATTTTCATAGTCATGAAAATAAAGAAAAAACTTTGAATGAGAAGGTGTGTCCAAACTTTTGGTCTGTACTGTATATATTTTTTTTAACCACAATATATATATATATGAGTTCTGTGTCCAGTGAGACTACAATTTTCCCATTGAAAAACTTCCCAAGTTTACATCACTAGCGAGTAACAATAATTGTGTTTCATTGTTTTTCTTCATATTGTATCTACATCTTTGTGTTCAAACTGTAGGAATGTTATAAATCCAGATCTATCATTATATTAAATAGAAATGATTTAAGGATAAGATTCAAATTATAATAAAAATACTAAATTAAGAGACACATTTGAGAATATACAGCATATATTCGAGGAACATTTTAGGAGCATTTTAACAAAGTCCAATTTAGTGATGGGTTTATGAGACTACTGACTCCTTTAAGAAACATCTTAAGACGTTTTTATTTGTTCAGGCTTTTCCTCGATTTTCTGGAACTCCTGTTGTGTTATCAGTTTTATCTTGACCTTTAAAGTATATACTTTATTGAATATTGTTTTGATTGTTTAAGCGCATTGTGACCCTGGTCTGGAAAAGCGCTATACAAATAAAAATTACTTACTTACTTGCTTACATGAAGCAACTGATGAGGGTTTATGATGAAGGCCACTAGATGGCACTCACGTGTTATTTGGCTCTGACCCACTAATCCAATGAAACCTCGAATAGTTTCTAAACGTAGAGCTCCAAGTGTCTAATGCTTTTTTATTTTTTTTAGCTGTTTCAACATAAACTTCTTAACTCTCGTCAAACGCATTTAATTCAGAATACGAAAGTGTTTTTATTATGATACTTAAGTTAGTTACTTAGTGACAAGGAATGTATTCTATGCGCAATACTACCACCTAGTGGTAAATCTGGGAAACACAGGACAACAACAAAAAAAGATTATATACTGTATTCAAATAATTAAAGTGCCTTACCACCGTTTTAAACAAAATCGATTTCAGGATTAAAAGGCAGAGGTTGTGAACTTCATCTTTCTCTATAGTTTTTTTTACAAACCATTAAATGAAACATGTCTACATTTTGTTTCATTGGTATTCAATAATAACCCCACACGCTTCTATTACTGTAACTGGTCACTGGAGTGTGTCATTACTCTGATAATGAGGAAAATAAATATTAAATAAATCTCTTACAGCATTACATAATCTGTAAATCACCGCCAAAATCATTATTAGTTCCTTTTCTTTTTACTAATATAGTAAAAAACCATTGTCAATGCGTCTATTTGTTGCGACAGACACGACATAAATGATATTCTCATAACACACTATCTATTGATGTGAGTCCACGAGCACTAGTGGCGGTGCTGGTGTGACTGCAATACATAATTATGACTGCAGTTTAGAAGCCAATATAATCCGGATAAAGTACAGTGTGTTCCAGAAGCAGAACACAATTAAAGAACACACCAGAAGATGGCGCTATTTCCTTCCCAATGACTGAAGGTCCACACCATGCATCATCTTATCATATATCCTCGTGTTTAGGAAGAACACTTAAGGGGGGGAAAGAAGGAGGTGTAATGACGTTACATGCAGTTAGCGTCCTACTAAGGTCTTTTGTCTGGGTGCTGGGGGGGCAGACTGTTCATACAAGGTCCCTTTGAGCCATATGTCACATGTTGTCACATCAAATCAGGACCTTTGTCTGGTGGCATAACTGACAACTGCTGGAGATCTTCTTTCAAAAAGTGTCTTGTTAGTGCATCGAGTCCACACTACAATTTACTACTAACTTTTTCGTGTATTACTGCAGTCAAGTGTGACAACTTCCATCAAAACTATTCTCCAGTATATCATGTTCAAAGGTCTTTGAATTCAAACTCAGTCGAAGCTTAATCTAAACGTCGAAATAAAAATCACAGAAAAGCCCTATTAGGGATTGAAATAGAAAACTATACGTTTGTTTGTTTGGAAATATACAAAAACAAATGTAGAATAAAAATATTAACATTTAATGACATGGATTTCAATAAAGCAGCCAAAGGTACAAATAAACACATTGAAAGAGAAGATCCACAGTACTCGAGATCAAAGTCATGAAAGTCAGGAAATACAGCTTCAATCATATTTACATTTTATTTTTCTTGATGTCATTTTAAACGAAACGTAGTTTGCATATCAACATAATTTATCTACACTGGCTTAATATATATATATATCTATGTATAGATATATAGAAGAAAATAGTAAAAAGGTTTAAAGATAACAACAAAACTGAGTTGACAAGAAAGCAGGTATGTGGGTCACTCATCACAAACCAGAACACAATATAAACAATTGTATGTATGTATAATACAGTACGATATGAGCATTTATATACAATACGTATAAAATGTGTTTACAGTTGTATATTTTAAAAAAGAACATCGACTAGTTGGCAAACTACGATCCCAAGTCATTGGCTTTAACCTGCGATTGCGATACGAAACACGATAAACAGAGTTAATAGTTTAGCACATATTCTTATAAAAAGAAGTGTTTTTAACGCGTTTAACATGTTAGAAGCGCAGAAGAGCTAGCATACCGCTTGACGACATGCTCAATGGAGCCGCTAAACTTGCCATTTCTAGCTAATTTACTCGGAATAAATCCAGAATAAGTCGTACATTACGTTGTTATCTACCGTCGCTGTCGTTTGTAAGTTAACAATATTAAATAATTGAGTTTTAGTCGTCTTTTTGCCGGGTTAGCCGTCGATGCTAAGCTAGTGTGCTAGCGCGCAGCACGCGCGCTCGCCCAGAATTCGGTGGCCGGTTGCAGAGTCCAAACAGGCGTCAGGTGAACTGTGGAGAGCAGCGTGTGTTCGTCTGAGCAGCGCCGTGGAAGGAACCGCAGAAGTCACAAAAAAAACACATTTCTCTCGACTGAAGTCAATTCTTCAAAATGGGGTCTGTGAACGTACGTCTCCGCCATTTTGTGACAGGTTTTTCATTGAGCAAAGGGGTACGTGTAATGGTTGAAAGTAACCCCCATCAAGAAGATAGTTGCCTGGATGATGAAGGGTGTCAGGCGGGCGACTAACTCTCGCTGCTTGTGTTTAAAGAAGTAGCGTTTCTGCACAGGTGGGGCAGCACCGGGACATTTGAACGAACGGAACCGAAGATAGACTACAAGTATATATCTAGGACAAGTCCAGATACCTGCAGGTGATAAACAGGTGCATATTAAGAAAAGTTATTTTTAATAATTCCAGCTAAAAGGACAGTACAATTGATAAAAACTAAAGGTATCGGCAGTCTGTATAGGGAATATGAGATAATATAAGACAGATACTATGACATATTGAATAGATGGGGGTATGTGACACTGATAATAACACACAGTTATGGCACTTTATTAATACCTTGGAAAGGTCCATTTGACAAATTAGGAATACAATAAATCCACAATAATTAACCCTAATATTGCTTTATTCCAAGTATGACATATACATGTAACTACTTGATAAATCTATTGATTACTAATGTAGTTTATTGACATTTATAACTACAACTTACCAAAAAGTAAAGCCAAAATATATTTATGTTTGCAAGCATTTAACATGATTTATTATTTTACAATTGGGAAAAATGATAGACTCGTATCTAATGATAAACAAAAGTAGTAAAATGTTCTTACTGTTATATTATTATACCGGTAAAGATCATTTTTATTTCTTATGGAAACATCAGAGCGTCCTAATGTTTAAATAACAAATATTGATGACAAGTATATTGTTAATTTATTTATTAAGTCCCCATTCAAAATTCTCCCTCAAAGATAATCGGTGTAAAAATAATACTACTTGTAATTATGTTTGCTTAATATTACAAAATCAACCTTTTTCTATGTATTTTCTTTTTTTTACCAATTTAGAGAATGTCTTCTGTTCAAAGAAGAAAGCCAGCCAAAAGTAATCGATAAAAAAATACAAATTCCAATTGCATTTTTTTTTAAAGTTAAACCACTTGAAGCAGAATCTTCTTCTGCTAATTATTTTAAGTTTTTCATGCTTTTCTACACATTTAAGTTATGATCCAACAAGAGACCGATAAAACAACCTCTATCCTTTAGGTCAAACGTGCATAAATGTCCCATTTTTAATGCTTGGGGAAAGTATCTTCCGAAGACTAACAATGGTTACTTATAAGCTCGTCATCCTTTCTTAATGACTCAACTTTCACCCATACCCCAATAGAGTAGAGGAGAATATACACAATATTTTAAAAGGAGGTTGTCTTTTTGAATTTGAGTGGGTGAAAGATTACCAACAAAATATTTTTAAAATGAAATAACTTGTAGTTTAATATTAAGGTAAGTCATTTTTATTTGTATAGCGCTTTTCCAGACCAGGGTCACAAAGCGCTTAAACAATCAAAACAATATTCAATAAAGTATATATTTTAAAGATCAAGATAAAACCACAGTTTCAACTCTAAATAATAAGATGATTACAACACGACACCTGAAATATCAGTCCAGGTGAAATAATGAAAGTTTTTCTTTTAATCTTTTTTCAAGTGTTCTGGTGTTTGTGAAAAAGCTGCCTGTGGAATAAAAACAACAGCTTGCCCTCTATTTACACGCCTGGGTGTGATAAGCAGAGACCTATGTTAATTACTGAGCCCCCTCCCCCCCCAGGAGACCTCTCTCCATAACCCCTCGACCCGCTTTTTCCAAGCAAGGGACAAGACTTGTCAGACGGTCCCTTAAACCGGAAAACGGTCTCTATTGTTCCAGCGCCCCGCTCAGCTCACTCGGAACCCTGCAGTACCCCTGTGCGGCCGGGGAGGGCGCTGCACGCATGGCAGGCCGGGCTCCGCGGCCTTCTCTTCTTTTTGTCTGAGAACTGGATCCCAGTGCCGCTCCACAGTGTGCCATAGCCTCCGAGCTGCGTCCGTAGCACACTGTCAAAAACCCACTCCGGAACGAGTCACCACCGCGACCGGGGAAGCGTTCGTTTCACACCGACGGCCATGGCGCGTGTAATTTGCCGGTAAATCGGTCGTATTTGTGACCGCTTGGAAGGGAAGTTGTATCGGGGCTTTGCTCGCTCTCGGTGTGCATCAGTCTTTCTTAGCGAGCCTCTGCTACCAGCTATTTTCTTTAACTTTTTAAACACTCAGCTTCGCGAATGACTGAGCGCCGGCGGAGTATGGGATCCTTGGCGTCTTAGGAAGCGACTCCAGTGGGCTTTTTTAACCAGTATTTTTGCACCGCGGAAAACGATGGCAAATTCGACGGGGAAAAATCTACCAGATCAGCGGAGGAAAGGACAGGCTTTCCTGGACGAGCTGCGGCAATTTCACCAAAGCAGAGGGTGAGATTTTTTTGTTGTTACCCCTGCAAATATAACTTTATATCGCATTTCGAACCGAACCGGGACCTGCGCACAAGTGTTATTTAACGACTCGTGTGTTATTTTCTGTGTGTTTTCCATCCAGATCCCCGTTCAGGAAGATTCCTATCGTGGGTGGCAAAGAGCTGGATCTGAGCGCTCTCTATTACAGAGTCGTCTCTTTAGGTGGATTTGCAAAGGTGAGTGGAACTAAAAAAAATAATAATTTGTGGCCCCTCGTTGTGGACCTTATCGAGGGGGGGAAAAACCCCCCGAAAAGTCGAATGATCCAGAGAAGTGTGTCGGTGTTGGCCTTGTGCTAGTTTTTGTCGTGTATCTCAATGTGGTGGCTTGTGTTGTTGTGTGGAGAGTAAAGAACCGCTCCGAGTCTAGAGTGCAGTTGGAGCGACTCAAAATTAGCGGGCACGTTTAACATCGATTATCAGCCTCGGAACCAAGCTCGGCGGGGCAGGGAGCGCCTCGCCCGGGCTTTTGCCGGCACTTTTGTCGCCCATTTGGTGGAGGAAAAAAACAAAAAAAAGAACAGCTTCGTTTGTCTTTCTCGCCATCTTTCTTCGGCTTCATGGCTGAACATAAAAAACGTAGGCCTCACAAGGCCCTGTGTTGGGAGAATCCCCCGACAGTTTAGTGCCACCGCCGAGCCCCGAACACAAGCCGAAGCACACGCTCTCTCCGAGGGTCACTTTGTTCGAGTTTCCGCCGCTTTTGTTTTGAACGCGCGATTAGCCAAAAAGTCAAAGTTAGCTTGTTAGCCGCGGTGCTAACTAGCCTCGGCAGTAAACCATGAGTTAAGCTCCTGTGCTGTAAGTGTCAAATGTAAACATACAATTACCACTCGTGCTCACATTTAAAACCAAAAAGGCAGCTTCAATGTGTACTTATTCTCACAATTTGTGTTTATTGCATATCGTTGTGTGGGAACCATCATTCCCATCGACAGAAAACACGTTAACAGAGCAGATGTTTACAGTTTAACCGCTCTTTTTTTCTTTTTTTTGCGCACACGTCTAATCACAACATGATCTTCTGGTTTGCAGGTGTCTGACAAAAATCTGTGGATTGAACTTGGAGAAGAGTTTAACTTTCCAAGGAGTTGTTCCAACGCTGCATTTGCTTTAAAACAGTACTACCTTCGGTAAGTGGCATGGTGCTGCAGCTTTCTGCTGTCAGGAGGCATGTGGGGTGTGTTTACAAACGTTAGAAGGCTTCTGTGCTCGCTTCTGCTTGGAGGGAATGTTCTTGACAGGAAACCGTGTACATCGGTTTATTGTGGGCTACAAAAGGGGAGGTATCACACCAATGGTGTACAGGACATGATCTTAAAAATACATACATGTGAAACTTTGCTTTAATATTTTTTATTTGTTTTTGTTTTTATGTGGGACAATCTTAGGTTTAAATCCAGCTTTAATGTAACATGTACTAGTTGTATAATCTTTTTAAATCATTCAACAAGACAACGGTCAAGTTGAAAGTAAAATGACTTGTTTTTCAACAGATCAAGTAACCCGGGCAGATAATCTGCAGTTTGAATTAGGGGTTATTTTGTCTTTCCTCAACAGACTGATGCTATCATTTGTCATACGTTACTTTAAGACATCTTATTATCACAAATTAAAATACAAATGGTTACTTGTGATACTTTGCTTTACTGAATAACCCTTAATTTTAGAACATTCTTTATTACCTCATAAATCAACCTAAAAATCTATAGTTAACAGTACATTCTTATTGGAGCAGCTTCTTCCTGTTCCTCACCTGTAATGTATTTATTGAATTGTAAGTCTAAATAACGGCTCTAAAAAGACACTTTTCAAAAGTTTTTTTCTCATATAAGCCTGTAAGATTCAAGTTGTTTTGTGGAGAAAAAAAGTTCCTTCGAGTGACCATTCCTTTTTTGCATCACGTCACGTGACAAACGAACAAACTGAACATATTGCTAATGTAGAACAAATACAGCATTTTCATTTGTTAATGTTGTATTAATCCTATAGGTAACAAAATGTATGTTGCTGCGAATTGCAAATTCACAAGATGTAAACTTGGAAACTTTCATATGAACTGGCACTGAAAGAATCAGCAGTCGTCATAAAGTTATTTCTTTAAACAATCATTGCTGTTATTTAAAAAGTGTATTATTTCAGTAGAGCTTAACCTACTCTCCTTTTTGCTCTTTTACTTTTACAAAAATATGTTCACTTTCTTTTCTATCCGTCAAAATGTGTAATTGTAATCCAGGGAAAATGCAGAAGGTATCAGTGGACCACTAGATGGGACTGTCTGCTGGAAAAACGTTCAGTGATTGACCAGCAACATGATTTCTTAAGGCTTATGAAGAATATTGCCGTCAGTATTGAACCAAAAGACTCCTCTTGAGGGATGTATAGAATGACACATGCTGTAAGAAGGATGTTGTGATTTGCTGAGTACGTACTTGCCGAGTGCTTTAAACCTGCAACTCTTGAGTCAGCTGCCAGTGATGGGTCACTTTTAAACGTAACAATTTGTATTTGTTGAGGCTGGTGGCAATACTTCCGCGTCCCCGGCTTGTGTGCACCTATCAGTTGCACCTGCATGGACATTATTAAACCTGACTTCCCTTATTGGACACCGTGCACCAAATGTGTGGCGCTCAGTATTGGTACTTGTTGCAGCAGGTTGTTTCTACATATAAAGGGTGGTTTGCTAGTGCAGTAGTTATTGCTGTTTGGCAAATAAATAGTGAATGTTTCCTTTTGAAAGTGGAAATAGAAACTCTACCGACTGGTGTGAAGGATTCTTGGTAGTGCTTTTGTTTTTATTTTTCTGTGATATTGGAGATATTTAGTGGAAAAAGCAGTCTTTCTCTTGTATTCTTCTAGTTATTTTTATAACTATGTGAATGATAAAAAAACAATTGTGTGTAATCTAATACAGTATCTGATCAAATCTCTGTGTTCTATGGTTAACCTTTTCATGAAGCTTTGTCATTACGATGATAAAAGATAACATGAAAAAGCGACTGTTAATATTTTTTGGCGAACTATAAGTGAGACTCTATAGGTCAAACAATTTACCTGCAGGAGGAAGAGAAATAACTTGTTTGTTGCATGGAGATTTATTTTGTATACAAGATTTTGTTTGACATGGAAAACCCTCCTAAATACGTCCATAATAAGTTAATGTCTTATATTTCTTTTAGCTTTGGTATCTGCTGCTAGAGGTGGCTCTAAGTAACATTATTTAATACTTGGTTTGTGTAAATATAACAAACCATACTTTTCAAAAAAAGAGTTCAACATTTTTATCAATTTAAGTACTTTTATAAGTGGCAGAAAGTCTGGTAAAAGTGTGGACGCCCCTGGCTTGGATTTTGTTATGGAAAGCCTTGAGTAGATGTTTGCTAGAATCCGCTCATAATCTTGGTTTTCCAGTTGGTTGAGCATCTCTAATCAGTCACTCCTTTTTTCAGCAGGCTTTAGACTTTTCATTCATTGAAGTCGCTGTAGCTGTAAAGGTTTTTTTTTCGTCTCACTATCCAACTACTTGTCCTTATGACCTCATTTTCTTGTCAACCTTCACCAGTTTACTGATTTTGGATTTCCGGTTAAGTTTCTTAAGATACGTTAAAAGAAATGTCTTTGACTGCCCTGCATGTCCCTCTGCTAGAAGTTGTATTCCTTTAATGAAACATTGCTTTTTACTATTTATTTACACATTCATCATTTATACTTGTATATAATCTTGCTTATTGCCATGAACTTAAGAGTTGAGGGACTACATTTTTTCATTTTGTTTTTACCTTTTTCAGGACATGCTGCCTGCAAGTACTGTATGTGTTCATATGTAATTTGGCCTTAGCCTTTTTTGTGGGGGTCCATTCTAACATTTGAACACTTCTTACTTTACTTGAAATGAGAAAAAAATATGGTTGTAATAAGTGGTAAATCTGCCAATGTAATAAGTGAAAATTTAAACTCCACCATCTGTAAATAAGCTCATATCTCATTTAAATGATACTATTTCCTTGTTTATCTAATTAAGGGGAATATATTAAATATTCTGACCACAAGCTTTGGAACAAACTTCCTCTCTCTTTGCGCTTGATGGAGTCTACTGACTCCTTTAAGAAACATCTTAAGACGTTTCTATTTGTTCAGGCTTTTCCTTGATTTTCTGGAACTCCTGCGTTGTTCTCAGTATTATCTTGATCTTTAAAGTGTATATACTTTTTTTTGAGTATTGTTTTGTTTGTTTAAGCGCTTTGTGACCCTAGTCTGGAAAAGCACTATATAAATAAATATTACTTACTTACTTACTTAAATGTTCTTCGTGCAGTAAAATAAAGGGAAACTCTAAAGCATTCCTCCTGAAAAAAAAGAAATGATTGGATAGTGTAGGATTTCAACTTCCCTTCTCCGAATTTCAACTGGCTTGTATATATATTTTTAAGTGATTTGAAAACTCTCCCTTTCGGGTCCGTACCTCAATTTACTTGGAAATGATTCTCATCCAGCACCATTGATGACCTGTACATGCTGAAATGTGGCTGTAGCTTCTAGCCAAAGGTGCTATTGTGGGAAGTTAATATGACAACATGTTTTTTTCCTGAGTTAAAGTCTGACAATAATCTACCACATGTCTTGCAGTGTCTGCTAGTAAAGACATGACCTCCTCTAATGCAGTTTCACTTAAGTCTATTGGCATATTCCTTTTTGTTTTAAATAACATTCTGAAAGATAATGTGGAGGAATTATTGTTTCCAGTCCTGACATTTTTTGGCAGGTCTCTCCTGCTATTGTTTGCTTGCCGCTCTAATGTAGAGGTTGAACATTTGAGGTCCTCACCAAGCGTCCCTTCTAGCTATTTGATATCTCAATGTCACTTGATAATAAGCACTTGAGGTTTGCCAGAGAGATTTTCTAACTCTCTTTCAACTTGTTGAAGTGTTGCTTTGACACCAGCCCTACTGATGGTTGCTGGTTTCATTTCAAATTCACACGCCGGAGTTGAATGTTGACACCAGATCACACTGGCACTCTAACAGAACAGTTGCTAAGGAAATGCAGCTCTGTGTTAGATCCATTAAAAAGGCCAAAGTGACCTGAAACGGTTTAATTTTGAAAATCCTTTTTTTTCCCCACCCTCATCCATGCAGCGTTTCTGTACTCTGCTCTCATCTTACATGGCATAGACTTCTTTTTCCTGCGATTACACTGATTCGGATGAATCAAATTTAACACGTCTCACATTTCTTGGACCATGAATGTGATTTGTTCACATGATGCTTGCATTACCTCTCAACCCTTTAGTAGCACCTGTGTTCTGAATCTCAGTCCAAGTCTGTTCCAGCGTAAAACCCTGGAACGCATTAAGCAAACAAGACATTTTTCTTCACGGCTATTGATGGTTGTTATCTGTTAATGTAATATCCAATCCAAAATCTGTTGTATAGATTTACCTTTTATAATATAAATGGGACTTGTTCTCAAACTGTGATATTGCTCAGTAGATGCCTGGGTTGTAACTGCCTGGGAAAACCTTCATCACAGGAATCCTCCCTGGTACGATTTTCTGTACAAATCATGGCCAACGATGTCTGTAACAAAGCTGTTTAACTGGAAAGAAATGATCCTAGCCACCAAATTTTACAGCTAATATACTGTGTATATATACATGCCAGAATAGCATAGTTAACGACACAAGTACAAGCTGCAATTTCTGTTTGATTTAACTTTAAAATGTTGGATTAGATTTCACCTTGGAACACAAAAAAGTGTCTTTTATATTTACTGCAAAATGGGGGAAATATGAAACCCTTCTGTAAAACATGTTAGTGTTTGTAATTTAAATCATTTGAGATAAAAGGCGTCTCTGTCGTAAGGAATTTAATTACAGTTGTTCTTCCCAAATCGTTTGATAGAAATGAATTCCAAGTTTGACATTTTCATTTATTTTACACTCCGTAATGCATCTGATTTACCGCAAGCAAAATATACTTCAGTAAGAAATGTTACATACTTAAACAGTGGTCATGTTGCAAGCTTGTGTAGCGCAAAATCATTGTCAAATCTACTCATTAGGTCACATT
Source organism: Callionymus lyra (assembly GCF_982586985.1). NCBI lineage: Eukaryota > Metazoa > Chordata > Actinopteri > Syngnathiformes > Callionymidae > Callionymus > Callionymus lyra. The sequence goes on from NC_141820.1 coordinate 18,915,047, forward strand.
GTTTTTTCCATACTCATAAAAATAGCTAAACCATCCCTATAAAGTATCGATGAACTAAGAGGCAGGCATGGAAGTAAAACACTGACCTCTTGATAGACGTAATAATTTTGTATTCTTATTTCAGTTGACGAATATAAAACGTCGTTACCATAAATAACATGGTGATGTAGAGAATCGCAATGTTTTGATTGACGTAAAGAAAATGACCTCGTTCTCTGATGTTATGAGCGGACGTACGGATGTGAACAAGTACAGCTGAGTACATGTAGCAGAGGAAGACGTGAGCAATAATGGATAGTTTGTAGCAGCGAGATTAAGTGATGAGGATGAAGAGAGCGAGTTACTGCAAGAATTGGAGCACTATTTATTTGAACCGTAACGTTAAAGAAGCAATGATTACATCCCAACAGGGATAAGAAGCTCATTGTTCACCCCTAAAAACACTTAATGGTTATTTAGAAATGTTTTCTCTCACTTAAGCAGCAAAAAGTACATGGTATGTAAAGTCTATCTTTACAGGTTAAAAAAAAAATGGGGATACCAACAACAATTACACAAAATGTATTGTTTGCTGTGCTGTTTTAATGCTCTATTTCTAGACCTCAAAAACTAATGTCATTCATATTAAATTTCAACCAAAATACTGAATTTGTTTCTTCATCGGTCTGACTTTTAAGCCTTAAAGATTCACTTATAGCGACTCGATAATGTAAAGTAATCACTGAATATGAATATCTATCACTTCATGCGATGCGTTTTCATGGTTGTGCTGGGAGGATACATTTGGAATCAATCCTCATTCCATTTCAATTTTATCCATGCCAGCGACTTCTGGATCTTAATGATGAGAATTAGAATATCAAGGTATGTCAGGACATTTATTTTATTTTTTTTCACCTAAAATCATCTTTTCCTGAGCGGTGTTTTAGTCAATGTAGGCTCTTTAGAAGAGAAAGTTCACTACTTTGTGCGCTGGTGATGGCGAAAGCAAAACGTAAACCATGCTTTCAACAAATTCTCAAAGCTTGTAGGCGATGAATAAATCTCTCAGAAATAAGATTTACTACAGCTAAGTCGGCACAAATTTCTTAAAGTTCTGGGAATTTCATAAAAAATCCCAAAGCGTGTCCACTGAAGTCGGTACTGCCAATGCCAACTGACTTTCTATAATATAATTAGCATTTCTGCTGTGCTTTATCCATCTGTATGTTTTTGCTGAAGGTGCAAGATATATATAATTGTGCAGTTCTGAATGTACTCATTTTTGATGTACCTTTCGAACTAATCCTCCCTTTCACACATTGGTTTGGCCACTTCCTAGTTCTTGGATTTTCTTGTTTAACGTGTGAAGGACCACAATTATAAATTGGGTCAGAAGTTTATCAAATGTACCACCTGATGAATTTAAAATGAAATGTTGAAATCTTTCATCTGTAAAAAAAAAATACTGCATTAACAACCTTTTTTACCTTCTAAGGTTTTCTGATCTTATAATCACTTGCATACATGCATTTTTTTTATTTTTTCCTATTCTGCTAATTTAAAAATAATAAACATTACCTTGGTTAGCTACACATTAAATGTGGTTAAATAACTGGAACTACCAGTTTAAATATCACAGCTGGTCTCCATGTTTTTCTTTCCTGTTTAAATTTAAATAAGGGAGGCAATAAAAAAAAAAAGTTAACAAGTATCTGTTGGTGTGGAGTTCAAACTGAACCTTTCTCGTCATACCTTTTTAGTCTAGAAATAGCAGTCACTACATTTGTTCAATTGTTTTCATCAAAACCACAAATATTGTTCACCTTCGCTCTGGAGTTGATTTATGATTTTATATCCATCAGTTTCCGTCACAGTCATCTAGTGGTTCATGACTGCTTAATGTTTCTTCAGGCTGAATAATGCTCTTGTTTTCTCTCGCACAGGTTTTTAAAGTAGTAAGGCCTTGACATTTTTAAAAATTCAGAATGCAACTATATCGTGGGTGTTCCATTTAGCATATTATTTATGTGTGGGATTTGCTATGGTGATATTAAAATAGTTTTACTAAATCCGTGTGTTCCTGAGATCATCCTGCAGATGTGGAATATTAAGCGTCCGTACTGCTCCGTGCTGAAGCTCACAACAACTTGATGAGCATCCAGACCCAGTAACCTCATTTCAACCCAAGTATAGCAATTACAGTAGCAACTCCAGGTCACGCTGTTCTGGTTTTGTCGGTAAAATATTTCAATTTGTTTGAAGAATAAGGTTCTTGTCTGCCTTCAAAGCTTATCAATGTCATTTTCTATCTCAATTACAAATGATTTGAATGCCTATTCGCATCCCTTGGTCAATTCATTTTTTTTTTTTGCGTATTTTAAATTGACTAAGAACTTTACATACCCTTTGAAAACAATCTCAATTGTAAATTGGCTAATGTTCTTTGGGCAGGGAAGGCTACAACAAATAACTGAGTTGCATTCAAGATTATTAAAAAATGTAAACATTTATGCAGGTTTTTAATATGATGCCATTGATAGTTAAATATAATCCAATATTAATTAAACTGAATAAACATGCTTCTGGTTATGTGTGCAAAACGCTTTTGTGTTCCCTTATGTTTGTTATAAATTGTCTCCTAGCCTTTAACTAGTGGAGCTTGAATGGATTGACAAGTATACCTTTCTTCCATTAAGGTTGAGCACTACATCTAGTACAATTCAAAAGATTTGCTCCTCTCAAGGGCTCGACTATTTTTTTCCTGACATTCAATGACCAGGCTTCCAAGTAAAACAAGGGTGTTGAATTATTGGTGCTGGATTCCTTGCTGGTCCTTCCGCTCTTGACATCTGTATGCTGTCTTGACAACAGATCAATAGCGGCGGTGGGGAGACCACCAACTTGCCTTTTTTGCACATTGAATTTCATTTCGACTGGACTTTACACTGTGCTCTTATTTAATGAGATCAGTTACGATTTAAATAAAATGTCACCTGTAGGTCTGGAGACCTAAATCACCGTCTCAGTTTCCATAAAAGCTTCAGAATGTCTTTAAATCGATGGTAGTCCTATCGGAGGAGGAGTGCTTGCTTCTTTGAAAAAGGTTTGACAGAAACCTGCATTAGAATGAAGCTGTCATTGAACTTAAAGATGTCTGGAAATAACTTCTATAATAAAGACTGAGAAAGGCACTGAGGTGTAAAAGAAGGCTTATAATGCTGTTAATGTATTCAAATGTCTGCTTTTGAGTACCCAGAGAATACCCAGCTTTTTAAATTGGTAAAGAACAAATGACACCTTTGTCGACTCGACTGTAAGTGAATGGATGAAGATCATTTTTGATTCAACAACATACGTTTTAGTGTCAAATATGGCCGTACTGACTACAATAATTCCATAACACTGCCACACAAGAATGAAAACTTCAGTGCCAAGTTGGTTTATTGGCAAATGCTATGAACCTGTTAAAAAATGCATGTGTTTCTTAGTTAAAATACTCATAATATCAATATCTTATGAGCAGGCATTGATTCCCAAAATTGTAGCGGATAAAAAAAACAAACTGTAGTAGAATTTGATACACATACAAATGGGTGAACTATGATTGAAATGGTTTTCTAGGTGAAAAAAACAAAACATCCAACAACAAGGGTTGTCGTCAGGGTTTGGTTTATTTGATTAGAACTACAAAAAAACCTTAAAGACTGTGCTGATGTACGTAGTTTCAAGTCAAGAGCCATTATTGACGATGAATTTGGATTCTTTTAAGGGTGATTCTGTTTTGCAATTAGAGATGAAGGCAAAACTGCCTGTTTTCTTTTATTGAATTGCAATCGTATTGGCTTTTGCAATGATACTTGTGAACATAGATATATAAACTTTATTGACCCTATTGTTTCTTTGCTCCTAGTCAACAAAGGTTGTTTGAATCATGTACACTTGGATAAATCAAGCATGTCCTGTCAGAAATATTCCATATATATAAAATTGTATTTTGTATGATTATTGACACCGGGGTTTGCACCAAGTGTGACTCGAAGGATTCACCCTCCGCCGCTTGGTTCAAGAGTGAACTAATGGTTGAAATGTGACTCTTATCAGTGTAAACACACCCATTTCTGTAACGGTCACGGATTGAAGGCGGGGTGGGTAGTCCTGGTCTAGTGGGTAGGAGACCAGCGCTCCTGTCATCATGCATGTTTCAATAGAGGAAGTGCAGACACAAGCAGCTGCAGCTAACCCCCCCCCCCCCCCCCCCCCACACACACACACAACCATTTAGCCGTTTCCTGCTCATGCCCAGCGATGGTTGATGACGCTGCAGTTAGGAGCGTGGCCTATCTCCCTCGCTCTGCGCTCCCCCCGCCCCCCGCTCTCGCTCTACAAGTGTATTTATAGTCCAGTGTGTCACCCGGCAGCCGGCAGATGGGGGATTACCTTGGCGAACAAGCAGTAGCCTCGCTCAGAAGCGCCCTCAGTGACTCACGGCCACACGGGCGGCCGGGTTCAACACACACTTGTTTTGTTTGTCTGGCAGCTTTATTGTGAGGAACTCTGAGAGCGTCCGGGTCGTGGCCAGCTCGCACACGGAGAACATTTTTCCCGTGCAAAACTACCAAGGATGTGCTTCTTGGGAGTTTTCTGTAGTAAAGATTTGACCACGAGCTGTTGAGCTGTTTAAATACTCATTGCCGCTTTGTTTTGATTTATTCATCTATAAACGCGTCACTAAAAAAGCAGTGTAATGACCACCTCGGACAATATGAGACGCCGACTGGTATTGTTCATTTTATTACATTCATTTTGATAAAGTACTGCTTTCCTCATTTTAGCATTGAATTACCTGACGATGAGCTAAGTCGATGTGCAGACGACAAATAATCAGGCTCATCATTTCAAACTAGAAACTGTTAATAGACAAACACCATTTGAATTTTTCAGTGAAATACACACTTCTTGCACCTCATTTATTATATATACCCCAGGCAGTTTTAGATATTTGTGAATTGTGTTGTGTCCTCGCCATTGTAAACAATGTGAAGCCGTTTTTGCAAAAGTGACAGTTTCTTTTCATGTTCCACAACAATATCATCTTTTCTGTCTATTTTGGTTGGAGATGCTGTTTGTTCCTCTTGTGAATCTTCCTTATCTTCCCTAAGCAGGAAAGGTGCAATAATCTGTCATAGAGAAACGGATTCTCTTTTTCTAAATGATGTGCCAGAAGTTTTAATAATTCTCTTCTTTTGGGAGGAAATAAACTGGAGGCAGAGAAATTGTGTCACAAAACAGTGTTGTGTTGCTTTTCCTTAACAGCTAATGACTTTGACAAAATAATTGTTGATCTTTTAAGTTTGGATCCAGATTTTCTTGATCGCCCACTAAATTCCCAGCTGTTGGAGCGACACCTTGCTGTTTCACCTCCGTGCTTAATGTGTGTTCTCTTTTATTGTAGTTTGAATATGAATGAGCCCAAAGGTTAATGACATTAGCATTTTAATAATCTCTTCAGTCAAGAAGACTGCTCATATTTAACATGGGAGTTTTCCATGCAGTGATTAATGTGGGGAAGTTGTTCCTTTGACTGCACTTGGTGGACTGTGTAATTAAACGTGTCGTCAGTTTGTCCTAGGGAAAGAGAATCATGAATATTTGTCCTCATGAAAACGCATTACTTTAAGTAGACTTGACTGTTTTGATCTTCACCCTCGAGGTTATGTCTTGACGACGTTGGTCTTTGTTGCAAAACAACCAACAATACCAAAGGGATTTTTGTAACCATTTGGTGGTGTCCTCGATTACCACCTGGATCCATGGGTTTTAAAGGGATTCTTGGCGAGGGGATTGAAGGATGCACACTTGTGGTTAAGTGGTGAGGTTCCTCTCTGTGGTCTTACACCAGAGGCCCATAATACATAAATGAATAAATGCTGTTCTTGAATACTGGAATTGGATATATTCCTGTTTTTTTTTTTTTTAATGTTTTTTATTATGACTGCTCTTGCAGTCATTTTATGGTGTCTCTTCTAGGCAAATGTTTTATTCAATGCTTCTTTAGGTGCGCTTTTATATCTTTACATAGGCGACTTGCTGTTCCATGATCTGCCCAGTCTGGTATTGTGAGGGCAGGGGAACTAAAACACAAATTACTGTAATGCAGTTTTGTAATCTAACTGATTTCACCTGTCCTTCATAAACTCCTGGATCTTAACTCTGCACACGATTTGACACATCCACATCTTTACTTGCTGTGCAGATACTTGGAGAAGTACGAGAAAGTCCACCACTTTGGCGAGGATGATGACGAAGTTCAGCAGGGCAATCCCAAAGCCTCCCTTCCAATCGGTGCAATCCCCAGCTCCTATAATTACCAGCAACACATCGTATCAGGTGAGAGGAACTGTCCCCTACTTTTAGCAAAGGGTTTTCATGAGTCTCATCCTTATCTACTTATTCATCAATATCTGGATTAATGAACAGAATAATTGATGACTGCGTGATATGGTTTCTGCTGTTTAAGCATAATGTAAGACTGTAAAGAAGAAGAAAAAAAAGTTCTCGGTTTAAATTAAATATTTAAAGTTAAGATTAATCTAATCTTCTACTGAAATCACTGCCATCACATTATTAAATACTATAATGTACAACTTTCTCCATGTTTAAAAATATAAAATCAGTGTCTACCTCTGCCATGTCCGTTAGTCTCTTGTTATTCATCATGTGTTTTAACAGCTATTGTTTACAAAACCAAAGGCAAAAAACCTTTAGCAAGCTTGTATGTACGTCTACAACTGCGTAGAGGCACACAAGCCATTATTGATCGTGTCAGTTGGTATGGAAAACGCATGTAAATCAAATGTTTTTACTAAAACTCTAGAGCCCATCTCTTGGCTGCAGTCACACCCACGACCACGACAAAAAGGGGGCACGTGCATCTTTTGATGACTCGTGAAATGTTTATTTAATAACTGCTAAAGTGCTTAGTGTTCAACTGATAATAAAAAAAGAATCCAGTTTCCTTGATTCCTTTCTTTTCCGGTTTATAGATGCAAGCAGCAGACAATTCCGCCCTTGTGAATCATGACTTCTTCACAAACAAATTACAAATGTTAACCCCGTAGAAGTGGCTCGACTATTACTATAACCATTTTCAGATGGTACTCGTTTAATCGTTTCAGCCCCCATTGTGTGTCCTTGGGTCCAGAAAGGAGAAATCGTTAATTCCATATTTGTTATGCGGTGCAGGGCACTGAACCCTTTCTCCTTGGTGAACATAAATGTTTTGACACATCTCTCATCCCCTCTCCTCAGACTATCTCCGCCAAAGCTATGGATTGTCTACCGACTTTGTTCCGCCATGCGACTACAACAAACTGGTGCTGTCTCTCCTCTCGGGCCTACCCAACGAAGTGGACTTCGCCGTCAATGTTTGCACACTGCTCTCCAACGAGAGCAAGCACGCCATGCAGCTGGACAAGGACCCCAAACTGGTCACTCTGCTGCTGGCCCACGCTGGGGTCTTCGACGACTGTGAGTAACTCCTCATGGTTTCATGTGTGATCTCTCAAATTGAGTGGATATTTTGTTTTTGTTTTTTTAGCACTTGGCAGCTTCTGTGGCATATTTGGGATGGACTGGAAGGAGAAAACGACTCGAGACTTTATCAGGGTAAATATTTTGGATGCTTTTATTTGAATAATGCATATTGCATGGTTATTTAAATGTAGACCCATTTCTTGCCGTTGAAGTACAATTTATTATTTTGGCAAAATGGGTTTACAAGTTTCTGTCAAATGTCATATAAAGTCCATAATGACATACATCATCAAAGCTTTTTCAAAACTGGATTCAAAATTTCTCTGCGCTGATTTACAGAATTTATAACGACATGTTTTCCCTATAGTTCTGGAGGGAAGTTGTCACAGACTCTGAGGTCAGGGAGCTCCTATGGGACAGGAATGGACCAGGACAAGGTAAACATCTTATGTGTTTGGGGTATAAATCATTTCTACCTCACCACCATGGGCTTGACTTGAGTTCTTGTTCCAGATGGTACACTGAGTGCAGAGCGATGGCCAAGCCTCTTCCATCCTCCCCGGAATCTGGGGATAAGCGACTTGGAGGCTCAGCGGGTGCTGCAGATTGCCGTCATCCTACGAAACCTCTCGTTCGAAGAGGCTAACGTCAAGTTCCTGGCGGCCAACCGAACGTGCCTGCGCTTCCTTTTGCTCTGTGCCCACTGTAACCTCATCTCGCTCAGACAGCTGGGACTTGACACGTTGGGCAACGTGGCAGCCGAGGTACGTCCTGTGCGGATGGAGATCCAAATCTCAGTTTGAAATGTGAAATGTTTTTTATTTTTCAAAAGCTTACGCTTGTACCCCAAACTTTTCTATATGACTTGTACATGCAAATTAGGGATCAGTCATAGAGTTATGGACGGAGATTAACAGTAGAAAAGAGTTCAGGCAGGTTGGAATAGGTCAAGACTCGCTCCGCTCAGAAGACTCTCTCTTTCGCCTTAAAAATTGTCCAAAACTCAGCAGCTCAGATTTTAACCGACAACATCACATAACCCCAGTTTTAGCACCAATATACTGGTTCCTGTGTGTTTTAATATGCATTTCACTACTGTAGTTATTACGTTTAAACCTCGTCTGACTCCTACTTACCTCACACATGTTGACTACCTATGAGCCAGCTCACGGTCTTAGATCCTCAGACGGGTCACTGTTGGCTGTTCCAAAGTCAAGACTTAAAAATCAAAAGGGGATAGAGCATTTTCCAGGGCTCCACAACATTGTGCCTTGTTCAAAATATCTTTTAAAAACATCCTTTAATTTGACTGGCTTTTGTGTGATGTCTCCTTTTAATGCACAACTGCCTTCGTCAGTAAAAGAAATGAAAACCCACTGTTTTACCTTAATATCTTATTTAATTTAAATGCTATTGGTCTCAAATTGAACAGCTAAATCACGTTCTGTGCATGTTAACATGGCCTGCAATAACATGCCAATTTCAAGAAGGTGATAAACTTTGTTCTTTTTTTTTTAATGAATATATCGTCCTTGTTGCTCTGTGCTAATTAGAAAACAATTTCCCGATGGAGACCTACAGAGGGATCAATAAAGTTCTATCTAAAGATTATGAGTGTCAGTAATTCATCAGGAAAATGTAGATGGGAGGGAATTTGACTAACTTCTATTCTTCTGGATTGTAGCTTCAGCTGGACCCCGTTGACTTTCGAACAACACATCTGATCTTTCACACCATCACCAAATGCTTGGTCTCCAGAGACCGGTTTCTCAAAATGAGAGGTAAGGGATTAGACTTTTTGCCAGAGAGAGTTTTTCCATAATTAATTTGACTACCTGTTGGTTTGCAGCCATGGAGATCCTAGGAAACCTCAGCAAAGTGGAGGACAACAGCGTGCTCATTTGCGAGTATGTGGACCAGGAGTCGTACCGGGAGGTGATCCTGCTCCTCACCCTCCCGGACCTCATGCTACTCATGGCCTCGCTGGAGGTCATGTACCTATTGGCGCAGTTGGGAGAGATTCCCTGCAGCAAGATCGCCTCTGTGGACCGGAGCATAGGTAAAAATAACTCATGAAACCCGTTGTCATTAAGGAGGACAGTCACTCTCCATTTTGTCCTCCTCTATAAGTAACTGATTTAATTTTTATCTGCCTTTGGTTGATTATAAATTTGCTTTTTAACTTTTCTCCTTTAGACCTGCTGGTGCGGTTAGTATCGGTGGATCTCCACACGTTCGGACCAGACGCTTTAACGGCAGTGCGGTTAATCGAGCACCAGGCCAGCACCGAGCAGGCAGCAGAGGTACGGCCACAGCTGGTGGAGCAGGTCCCTGCAGCTGTACCTGGAGCGGCCACGCCTGGTGAGTGGGCTGGAAGATTTTAATGTTGATTGTTATGTATTTTATGATTTAAAAAAATTAATAAATTATAAATGCAAATATACAATTTTGATAGATGTATATTTATATATGTATTTGCTTTAAGGCATGATAAATCTGGTTCTTTTAAGATCAGAGGATCCGTCGAATTTCACTTTTTTGGATTTAAAGTGATGGTTCACCCAAAATTTAAATGTCACTTATTTCCTGCTAAGTGTTGCTAAGGGTCTGGATTATTTTGGAACGCAAAAATCTATGTTCATATGACTATTTTGATTTCTCTTTCCAAAAAAACATAATGAAATAATCCAAGTACCTCCATACTGCTCGTCTGCAATGTCTCGCTTGTATTGAAGCCTCGACAACAGAAATGGTTATGAAAAACAAGTATATATTTTAAACTTTGTGTAGCATGTTAACCTCTTAGCTTCTGCTACAAACGACATAAATATGTAACTATTGCGTTAGATCCCAGTGTCTCCAGTCTACCATATTTCTTCGGAACAATTGTCGTGTTGAAGCTACATTAAAAGAGGATACTTGAATGTTTTTGGTGTGTCATTTTGGACGAAGACAACCGAGTCATTATGGCATACATTTTGATTTACAATGCCAAAAAGACACAGATTACTCTGAAAATAATCCCAACCCTTAGTTAACATGAGGGTTAGTAGAAAAGGAGGGAAATTTGAATTTGGGGTGAACTATCACTAAGCCCCTATTACAGTCTTTAATTGCCTGACCTCTAGTGGACGACTTATGTTACTGGGTAGTAACGGAATCCAATGTTTGCCACATCTGTCAAATTGAATTAAATCGTGTTTTTGTCGTGTTTGTCTGCAGCTACAGTAACAAGAGTTCAGGCTCCGTCCACACAACCACCACCAGGAATAGTCGAGCTAGACGGAGAGAAATTTACATTGCAATGGTGAGCATCTAACTTGTTTTATTCATTTTCCACTTGATGTCTCCGATTGCTTTATAGAGAACTGACGACTTGTGGTCATCCTTTTTGTTTCAACCAGGCTTAATGCACACTTTGAGACAAACCAAGACGGCACAGTGTCTCGATCGGAAATGTACACGGAATACTTGACCACCTGCAGCAAAATGGGACGAAGTAATATTTTGAACTCGACCGGCTTCCTCAAATGTCTACGGTTAGTGAAGATTCCATCATTTTATTCCAGTCAGAATGTTGCAGTCGTCTTTCAGGGAGAGTAAACTTGACATTGATCCAAGAAAAATGATTCATAAGGAATTTACTATACCTCTAAAGTTAGACTTTTAAGAGCTGAAATGAAATTATCATGTATCTTGATGCATTAGTGAGGAATTTAATTACCTGTTCCTTAGTTTTTACCTACTTTTTCTAACTTTTCTATCGGCTTGTTACATGAGAAAATGTTCACAATATCTTTTAAAAAGAAAGCCAGTGTAGTAAGATATAAAAACATTGATTATGTGGTATTATAAAGTAACCCAGTCAAATTGTTCTCCATGTAAGCTGATTGTAAAGCAGTTCAAAACAATAAAGTTTTTAAATGTTTATTTTTAACCGTCTGTTTGACCTCCTTCTTATCAAGGACCGTGTTTCCCAATCACACGATGCGAAGGCAAGATGACCCCAAGGCAAACGGCCAGCTTCAGATTCTCCTGATTGGGCTACGAAGGAGGTCGATACCTTTGCCGATACAGCTGTACTATCAGCAGCCACAGAACACAGGAGCAGCAACATCAGCTACCGGAGACCCACAAGCTCCTCCCCTTGCAGGTACCTCAAACTTTCAATATAACTTGTTTTAATTGGGATAAATTTGTTTTTATGGTCATCCATTTTCCCCTTGAGATTTATTAACCTCATCCTAGATTCTTTAGCCTTTTAAAGGATCACTACATCACTTTTGTATTTCAACAGACAGACTGTCTTTAGTCATGCTTTGCAGGAAGTATTTATTTCACAATACTGTTTCTGAACGTTGGTGTGGCCATTTGTGGTTTTTAAAGTTTTAACTAAGAAACCTCTAAAAAAAGAACCCACCACCCCTCCTCCCCCCAATACATACAAAAGCATAAATGTCAAAAGTAAAATCATCTTAAGAACGAGATTATGCAGGAAAGACGTAAACCAGTTTCTGTTTTTGGTCACTGAAAGGAGCTCATAATAATGATGATAATAATAATAATTTTATGTTTTACATATTCTGTAAAGCTTATTGTGCATTAATTTTTCTTGCACCTGACACTTGCTGTCTTGTATCTAAGACGTGTGTCTTCTGTGTTTTAGTTTAATTCCAGAAAACTGGAATTTCACAATCGTTTTAAATGATATGGTTACCAGACCCATTGAGCTCATTGCTGTCAAATATATCTTTCAGATATAAGGCATCAAGAGATATCAATAGAATTTAATTAGGGCACTAAAATGCAGTTTTGCAGTAGTCTGTTTTTCTGGTTTGTACTAAAACAATTTGTTTAGTAACTGGATAAAATATGATTTGATTGCTTATATTATCCTGTACATGCATGTGTGTATTGAAACTCTAACTTTAAAAAAATAGACTTTCTTTACCCAATTTATATTTTCACAATTCCTTTTCAGGTTTAGCCCCTGGTTCTGGACTGGGGCCACAGCGAGCCATAGCGGTCTCTACTGGTACATCTCCATCTGTGGCCTTTACTGCACAGGAAGCTCCCAACAATGCTAGCCCATCGCCTGTTCCCCGCCATCCTGCTCCCCCACATGTGCCTCCACATTTGTCACCCAATCCTAGGGCGCCAGTGCAACAAGTGCGACCCGGCCACATGGTCCAGGTCCCCTTGTCTGCAGCAACTGCCACCCAGAACCACAGTCCCCAGATTCCTCCTGTGGCCATGCCACCTCAGCAACACTCACCGATGCTCCCCACAGGAACACCCGTCACGCTCTTTCAGCAGGTACCGCCCGGTCACATACTGACAGCCAGGGTGCAGGGGGTGTGCCCACCAATCACTCAGCACCACCAGGGTGCATCGCCCAAAATGGAGGGTCATTGTGGTGTCACTGTCTCGGCACCCTCTTCGACACAGGCTCTAGCCAGTCCCGCGTTGAACATGTCGGCGGTCCCCAATTCGCAAGGTCCTCGAGGCGTTTATCAGAACATCGCCCCCAAACCAGAGCCATACCAAGCAGGTGGACCAACGGGGGCTCTAAACCAGCAACCTCAGCAGAGTGTAGTCATCGTTAGTCCCAACCCTCAGCAGAGCCCGGTCTACACGCCTGCCATTCATCAGATAGTTCTCACCAACCCATCGGTCATTCCCAATACCCAGACTCTTCAGATAGCGGGACAGCCGTCTAGTCCCTGCGCCGCAGCCAGTCCTCACTCCAACAGCCCGAATCAGACTGTCAGCCAGGCGTTGTCCGTCAAGCGACAACAGCAGCTTCTCACTCAGTCGCCACCTCCTCAGACTACCTCCACAGAGTCCAGCTTGATCAAACAATTACTGCTTCCAAAACGGCCGTCAACACCCGGAGGCAAGCTCATATTGCCCGCGCCACAGGTGCCCAGTCCCAACAGTACTATTGCGCCTAGTTCTCAGGTCATCTATCAGACTGGCTACAGCACGCAGGGAGCTTCTTCTCAGACGCAGCAGCTAAATGTTCAGCTGGTTCCTGGTCATGTTCCAGCATCAACAAGCCCAGCCCTCCAAACCGTTCAGCTCGTACCCGGACCTCTTATTTCCACCAGTAGTCCTGGGGCCGCTACCATCATCCAGGCACCGGCAGCTGCCGGGCAAGTCACATTTACTGTTGTCCCCAACACTGGTTTCACCACCACGACCGCTGCTGTCGTCAGTCAAGGCGCGGTAGCCCCCGGTGCCCCCCCACCTTCATTCTCCACTGGATCCTTGCCCCAGCATAACCCCGCAGCTTCTCCACCGCCGCCATCGCAGACGCCTCCTCTCCGAGGGGACAAGATCATATGTCAGAAGGAAGAGGAAGCGAAGGATGCGACGGGACTTCACATTCACGAGAGGAAGATTGAGGTGATGGAGAATTCCTCTATAGCGGATGGAGACGCGTCGAACGGTAAAACGAGTAATGGCGACGTCGTGCCAGGTGCCAAGCTGCTGAACGGTAGAAAATGTGTGGAGTCTGATCTACCTCCGTACCACTCAGGTAACAGCCAGGGGGCGCTGAATGGCCCAGCTACAGACTGTCCTCCTGCCAATGGAAAGCAGGCCCTCTCCCCTGGCCTGAAGACCCCTCAGGAGGGAAGCCCTGACTCTAAAAAGACTCTTGTTAATGGGGTTTGTGACTTCGATCGGGGCGACAGTGGTGGCAACTTGAACAAAAACATTCCAAATCACATCGCTTCCAAACAGTACTTGGGGAACGGTGAGGTGGACCCACCTGAGAGGAGTCATGGTTCAAACCCAGATCTTCCTCCTTCACCCCAGCAAGACACTGCCAAAGCCCAGGAGGCAGAGCGCTTGCCGAATGGACCCCAGACGGCTGGCAACAAGCCCCTTTCGGAATTATCCAATGGACCTCTGGCGCCTGGCCACTCTGTACCAGTTCAAAGACTTCCTAATTATTCCCTTCCCTCCCCACATACTGTTACCTCCCAGAGCGCCACTTCTTCGTCCACGAACGGCGTGGCCTCAGAGTCGCGCAACCTAAAGAGGCCGGCGGAAAACGAAGACCGTATAACGGCACCGTCGGGGATCCCCAACAAAGTGGGTGTACGGATTATTACCATCAGTGACCCCAACAACGCTGGCAGCAGTTCCACCATGGTGGCGGTGCCAGCGGGGACCGACCCAAGCACAGTAGCCAAAGTAGCAATAGAGAACGCCGCGCAGCAGCAGAGGAACTGCTCCCCCTCACAGGCGGCGGTCTTAACGGTGAGTTTGTTGTTGACGTTTCGTTGGTGCCAAAGGTTGAGATTATTGTTGCCCTAGTTAATATTGCGATGCCAAACCAAGGTAGAAATAAAAATGCTCACTGTCGACACATTCCATGATCCATGAAACTCAAAGTTTTGAAGTGAAATTGTCTTTTCTTATGACAAACAAAAATAACGCATGACCCTGCGGTGTGTAATCAGAAGTTCAATGATAGGACTGAAAGTTTTTAATCCTTTGATTGGAACTACAAATTAAATGTCTGTAGTTTCCTTTTTTTTTCATTGATGTTCAGACGTCAGATCAGTGTTCTGCCTTCTAAATAAGCAACCTGACAACAAGAGCTGTGCGTTTGAAAAAAGAAAAATGTATACATCTACCACAAGTCTTTGAGCCATCTCTTGTAAGCTTTATGAGAAGCCAATCCAGACATCATTTGAAGGAGAATACATTTCAGCTTTTTTTCAACCTTACTTTGTTTCAGCTAAAAAAAATCTCAATCTACGATTTGGCTGACAAACAGATCTCTTCATTACCCCCATATATTGTACCGTCTCTGAAGTGTGTTAATTATTTAGTTTTTTTTAACATATATATATATATATATATATTTTAACATGAAGTTGTTGTATGAATGTTTGATGGAGGTTAAGAAGGTGAGACCAGTTAAGACCATGTGGTTCTCGCCGATACCCACCTCCAAGAACAAATCATCTGAGAGAACAACCTTGGCCACCAGAAGGGTCCGGGTTACACCTCAGCTCACATTCTACAAGACTGCTCTTGTAAACAAACGTTTAATTATGCATGCGACTCATCGTCTGTTGTCCACCCACAGCCAACTGTCCCTTCTCCACCCCCTGTGACCCCGTCTGCCCCTGCTGGTGACCTCAGCCCACAGCTCCCTGCTGCACCGTCCGAGCCCATTAGAAAAGCGGGGCAGAACTTCAAGTGTCTGTGGAAGTCCTGTAAACGGTACGTAAACGCAACGGTTGATAATTGCATCTTAGTAACAAGTCCGACTCTCGTGTCCAGGTGGTTTGAAACACCAGCTCAAGTGTTCTATCACGCGGCGACGCAACACGGCGGCAAAGATGTGTACGGCGGCCGCTGTCAGTGGGAGGGCTGCGACCCATTTCCACGACAGAGACTTTCCTTCGTTACGCATCTACAGGTAGGACTGTGGCCTGAGGGGCCACTTTGTTGGCCCTTTAGCATCCATCCAAGAAAACCTCCATCTTACCTTTTACCTGTTACTCTTGTGTTGGGTTTAGGATATAGTTATGTTACAAAATATATACTTTCCATCAGAAGTTGTACATGATATGTGAAACAACATGACGAAACGATGATAAATGAAACGGGTATATTGAAACTCGGAAAGTGACAAATGCTTCCAAGGTTTTACAATTTCAGAGAAGTATTACTATTATATATATATATATTTTTAATACAGTGTTCCCTCTCTACCTCATTCACCTTCTGTGGACTTTGTTTTCATGGATTTTCTTTTACCCACAGTACTGCATATTTTTTATTTATTGTAGCAAGCAGCACCTTTTTGATTGTTCACACCGTACAGACATGTTTCTTTTAACAGCAGATAAACAACATATTCACACTACTTGATGGAAAGCGTTAATTACTGTTCCCATCTTATTTATGGTGCCAACACAATTGTGAACTCTTATAATACCCTTCTACACACTGCTTTATTTAGTGACCGGCTTTGTGGTCGCTACAATACTGTATTTAAATTCCATGTCTATGTTGCTTTATCAAAAGTGATCAACATCTGTGGCTGGGCGGGAAAGCAGTGTAGAAGCGGTTCAGGTCAGAGTTTTTAAGCTCAAATAAAAGTTGTTTATTTTAACAAGTGACAGCTGTTATCAGAATTATATTTTCCTTCAAGAAATTACATTTTACCAGCATGTCGCATTGTCAACATCTTCAGTTAAGGGGCAGAGTCACAGGCCTGACAATAGATCTGCAATTACACTAAAGTTCATCAGAGTTTGACTGTGCGATAGTTGGTTTGGAATGAACTTGTGCAGATTTGGAGTCTTACAGGGTACTTTCATCATCACAAACTTTAGATTCCATTCATCCATCTTTTTATTGGCCATAAGAAGCGCTCCATTGTGTCTCATCTCCATAAAGGAAATGTTGTTTTGTAATAATATTAGAGTTGTTTTTCCTTTTCCTGAATCTACAAACATTGACTCATACTTGATGGGTACACTGCGCAAAACATCTGTTCCAGCTTTCTGAATGGTTTACATTTTTTACTATACCCAACCCAGGATTTATGGTTGTAGATTTAAAAAGGTGATGCCGCTGCAGATGAACTAGCATCTTTGGGGGTTCCATTCAGTTTTGTTTGGTAACCTTGATTTCCAGCAAGAGATTGACATCATTTTTCTGTTCTGGTTTTCAGGATAAACACTGTTCTCGTGAAGCTTTGCTGGCTGCGCTCAAACAAGAAGAGCAGCAGGCCCAGAGTCCCGGTCAGTCTGGTTCTCAGTAAGTATCACTACTTCAAATAATGAGTAAATGGACTGACACAATAAAAACTGTAAAATGACACAAATGAACAAACTTAAGAAAATGTTTTTGAACATTTTCCGGGATTAACACTCTCATAATTTCATTCTTAAATCTTGATTCGTCTGTGTTTTTGAGCCTGGGGTCGTCTCACTATCACCAGCTTTTGAGTGATATTTGTATTAAATGATGTGAATATGTCGATCAACCTTTTTTAACTTCAATACATTTAGTCTTAAACCTAAAATCTCATTCTTGCAGCCCCAACACTGCTTTGGGTGTTTTTCTCAATCCCTCTCAGCGAACTCATCGCTGTAATGGTAATGAATGTGATTGATCACTCCAATTGGTCAGAAGTTATTGAACTAAGACATGTTTAACTCTTGGAGCAGCATCTTTGTCTAGACTCCACTAATGCATTATGTCACAGGCTTCTGTAAATACAGGTACGGAGAAGCCTCTGCTTTAGGAAACGATTCTGATTTATTTTCTTGGTTATAAATGTCTTGCATGACCTGAAATACGTGTGTAGTTTACAGTACTGCATGTGCTAAATGTGCTTTGTGTTTCTCACAATTCAGGACTCCGCCAGCAGCAGGCAGCACACCAACACAGCGAGCTCCAAAAGCAATTGTCAATCATCCGAGTGCAGCTCTCATGGCCCTACGAAGAGGCTCTCGAAACCTGGTCTTCAGAGACTTCACGGTCAGTATTTATGATGGTTTTACTGCACATAAACAACTTTGTTTTACATCATTTTAACGTCTCCTGAATCTTCGTGCTTGATTATCGTTTTCTTAGGACGAGAAAGAAGGACCGGTGACCAAACACATAAGACTTACGGCTGCCTTAACGCTAAAGAACATCGCCAAGCACTCGGACTGTGGTCGCATGTAAGTGTCATCAGATTCAACAGTGGCCGTCATCCAGATACTACACTTGTAGAAACGCCTGTAAGAACAAATAAGTGTCTATTTTTAAAAACCGTGTCAGTCGACTACTGCGGAATGAATGCAAAATTCCTCAGGACTAGACGCGGCTGTCTTTAACTCTTAGTCGACCTGTCAATTCAAAGATGCTTCTTTCTTAAAATAGACTTTATCAACGCGTGCAAGGAATCCACAAGAAGGTTTATTGAGTCTGTCTGATTCCACTTTGGGTTTGTGTCCCTCAGGTTGGTAAAGAGGCATGAGACGCACCTCTCTGTCCTGGCACTGAGCAACATGGAGGTCTCCACGACGCTAGCCAAATGCCTTTACGAACTGACGCGCTCGCTCCAGGCCTGAAGCCAAGGGGACGACCTCCACGACCCCTTCAGAGACGAGAGGGGAACGCCACCACTGAGCTGTAGCGGCTCTGCAGGAAAGCAGCAGGGCCCGTCCACTCATCCACAGCTCCTTCCCGCCCCCTAACCTGTGTTTGTCCCTCCACACACCTGAGAACTGCCACCAGGGGTCTTCCACCAGCTGCCCACAATGGAAGGGGGGGGATTATTTCACGCCACTTCCCCGAGGGACTCCACCGACGAAACCCCAAACACGAGCACATTTTTGTCAACTTATTTTGTCTTCTGTTTCTTATTTCTTAAACTATTGTGTGCTTTTGAGTGAGTGGCGACTGACTGAAGGGTATAGACGGGTCGGAGGGTAAGAGAGAGTGGGGGGTGGGTCGGGCGAGCGATGCAGGGCTCAGCTGGCAACTGGCGAAAACTTTTTTTCCTTTTTTTTTTTTTTCCCCTTTCAGAAACTTGGTAGCTTGGTTTTCTTACTTGAGTCAATATATTTTCACTTATTTATTATTGAAATACCATTACATGAAATGAAAAAGAATCTTGTAAATATGTTGTGAATATATATAAAATAAGAATCTCTTTCATGCAGCCACTGGAGAACTTGCTCTGTGGAGTAAAAGAAGCATTAATTTGGTAGAAAATGAACTAGTATGTTTGTTTTTGTTTTTTTTTCGTTTTTTTTTTTTTCTTTTGCTTTTCTGGCTTTTTTATGATTCCTGGTCACTTGTATCTAATGTGATTCTATACTCAGCAGTGGATGAATGTACTTAAAAACCTGTAAATAATTCTACAAAGGTACTGATGCTGTAAAGCTTAGGGAGGCGAAAACAGTTTTTTGTGGAACTGTGACATTTTTGTATAATAATACCTTGTAGAACTCATTTTGCTGGCTGAAAGAGTATGGAATAATATATCTCAAGTCATTTTGTAGAAGGAAAAAAAAATATTGAAGGTATTCTCTCCCCAACACACTTTCCCTGTCAATACACACAAACACACACACACACACACAAAAGAAGCATATATCCACTGTTAGCGTTTGTCATGTACGGGCACAGTGCTTGTACCAAAATTTTTTTGTATTTGTAAATTGGTTTAAATACATTGGAGTTTTTATACAGGTTTTCTCCTGTGTTCTTTTTGCTTTATGTGCAGGTATAATATTTTCTTCACTACGTTTTTTCTATCTTAATATAGTGTGGAGTTTTATTGTACTATTTTTTCATTCTTAATACCATGCCACATTCCGGCTCACGTCCTCAAGACTGTCCTCTCTACGTGTGTTGTGTAACATTTATGACTGCCTGTCGTATTAGCATCTGACCGGGGCGAACCCAAACATCCTCAGTTCTGCAGTGTCAGTAGGATGTGTGACTATACATAGACCTAACAGTCTGTTAGAGATTGGCTTTATTTACTTTGGTGACTGTTTATAGTTTTTAAATAAAAACACTGAACATTTTGCTTCAGTTTCATGCCTCAATCTTTTTTTATATATATATATAATTTGAATGTATTTTGGTTTGTTTACTCTCGACTAAGAGCTTTGTGCAAATTGAATTCATTGAGAAATGAACAGTGATTATGTTGTCAGTCAGACATGAACATGAAGTTGAAGGTTCTATAAACTAAAGCAAGAACAATAGTTAAAAAAAACGTTGCAAATATTTTAAATGGGAATGCCATTAGTACGCCTTTGACGCATCAAAAGACAAACCCTTTAATCTTGTTTTAAAGGCGACATCATTTGGTTTAACGGTTATATACTGTATATACCTGTATATATGTACATGGAAGTATGATTTAATTATGTATCCAGAAAAGCAATTGGTTGCAAGCAAAATTTTGGGTTAAAAAAATTTGCGGTGTAGTTCTGGCAGCTAACAATTTAAGCTTAAAACATTTAAAATGGGTTTTTAAATGTACATGTTTTGGCTACATTTCTGTGAATTTCAGTCCGATTAAAAAATATATATATTTAAAAAATATATATAAAATACATGTGATCAAACTATCTTGATTGTTTGTCATCGTATTTTAACATATCACCTCCATCACCATGTGGTACTCTGCTGCAACAGCGACGGACAAGAACAGACTGCAGCTGACTATCTGTTGAGAAGGTGATTGTCCGCCCTCTTCCCAGGACATCGAGGCGTGAAGGCAAGACCCCCCTGTTCCAACTGCTCCCGGCAGTTGGAAGGATACAGACCAGAACACCATAGTTAAAGAAATATATCTACCCGTCTGCTCTCTGTATATTTAATATTATATAACTACATTTAATGCATTTTGTTTTATTGATGATTTATATGCCAGTTTATAGTAATGTATCTTACTTTTTTGAATTTGTAGTTTATGTATGAATTCTTATTATTACATTATTTAACTCTTTAATGCCATTACAAAAAAATACAATACAATACAAATGTCTGATTCTGATATTTGTGTATATCCTTATAACAGTTGATCATTTAATTAAAAAAAAAAAGATAAATTCGTATTTCTAAATTGTAATTTCATTATTAATCATTTTAAAATAGTTATATCAATTCCTCCAGTCCTGTGTCACAGAAAGCTTTGAGCTTCTGATATTGATATTTTGAACATTCGGGTTCAACGGTCGCTCAAGCTGCTGCACTACCCACTGGCCGTGCTAGAGGGCGCCAATGGCTAGAAATCTCCCCGCGACATGTGGCGGAGACTTTCTCAAATCAACGCTCCGGTTTAAGCCACACTTCAGCTCCACGCAGTTTAAACCTCCGGCTCTTCAGAGCTCAAGTGCACATTTTTTTGGGAGCATAAAACCGGTCAGTGTGGCGCGTTCGAAGGTGAGTTCGTGCAATTCTTCACTGCTATTGCGTTGCTAGCTGCGTGCTAGCCAGCTACAGGCGACGTAAGCAGGTGCTCTTGTTTTAGCAGCTAGTTAGCTTCGGGCTAAGCTAACTCATGACCTTCAGTTCTCAAGCTGGAGGCGAATTTTTCGACACCGTTAAGTGTTGTTTCCACACAAGCCTCGCCTACGGTCACGTTCGCCCTCCGTGCCGGGTTTGGTGACCCGGCAACGTCCGTGGAAGCACCGCCGTGTTGGCACTTACTTGCGGCTGTTTGTGTCGGAGCAAGGGCCGTGCTAGCTTGAGCGAGGAAAACAAGCCTGTGTTCACTGCTGTGATATAACGCTGTGCTAGTTAGCTTCCTGGCCAACTTTTAACCGCTCGATATTTGTTACAAATGGGTATTTGTTGGGAAAAAAGCAAAACAACCGTTAATTATTTCCTTTTTCTTGTTGTGTTCGTTGTTATCTAACCACATTTAGGATCTAAATGGAATGTTTCGATTTCTTAAAAGTGGGATAAAGTCATACAGTTGCTTTACCGGTGTGACAATAACATACTGTTTTCAACATGGACAACAAACGTGTAGGATTGTAATTTACCAATTGAATACTGTTTATTTGATTAATTCATATATTCATATATTTATTATTTTATTGCCCCCTTTTGGGTCATGATTCCTGAGCCGATTTATAAACATTGTGTGATGTGTATATCGTTAATACCTTTAATATATCAAGGTGGTGGATTATTTAAAATAAAGTGATGGTAAATAAGTAATTTATATTTGTAGAGTGCTTTTCCAGACCCGGGTCACAAAGCCCTTAAACAATCAAAACAATACTGAATACAAAATATATGCTAAAAGATCAAAACAACACCAAGACAAACACAGGAGTCTCATCCAAATTAAAATGTTACTCGTTTTCTACTGTTGACTGGGGATTTGGAGAATATTTGGCTCAGCTTTCTTCTTAAAAAAAAAAAAGACCATAAAGAAAAGCATGCAAATACCTCCCATACTGCTTTCTGTCTCATTACAGGAAATTTACTTGGCAGCACTTTAAAATGAGCTAAAAGCAACTAAAAAATGAGACAGAATAATCTGAAAATTCCCATTTTCGGTGAACTATCCATTCAAGTATTTTTTCACATTAAGTACTTTGTTAAATAATGGTCTACTGTCTGGCTCCCTCTCAGTGAATTCATCGCTGCAGCAGTGTGCGTCGTGCATTTAAATCTTCTATATTTGTACTGATCTCACTGATGAATAACTTTTGTTTTACTGGGAAGCAAATCAGTTTCTTGAGCGTGTTCTTTTAGTCAAAGTTTAGCCAATAAATTATAGTATCGATGGTGTTGGACAAACAAAGTTTAAAAATAAAATGTAAGATTTCTTCAAACTAAATTGGATATTTTAGACTTGGAAAAAGATCTCAAAGCACAATTTGTTTTGATCGATTTTTTTTTTGTGTTCAGTTTTAAATGTTAAATACATCAAAATGTATCTGTGTTTTCCACTGGCTCAATATCTTGTAATGCTAATTTATTTAATGGTGGTGCACCGACCATTAAATAAATTAGCATTTGGAAACTTGGCTCCTGTGTATTCCAGAGAGCAGGTTATCTCTCACTCTCCTGCAAGCTCCTGCTGAAGGTGCTGAGATGCATATGCAGCCTTTTCTTGCAACCGCTTTAGATCGTGGAGGGCTGGCAGGAGAAGATGGTTAAAAACATTTTCGCCAAGTTAACTGTCTTTTTTTTTTACATGTAAATGCATCAATAAAGTTGGCTGTGGACTTGGTTGTGAACATGCTTCTACTTGATATTGTTTTTTAAAAATCTGAAA
The DNA here is from genome assembly GCF_982586985.1 of Callionymus lyra. NCBI lineage: Eukaryota > Metazoa > Chordata > Actinopteri > Syngnathiformes > Callionymidae > Callionymus > Callionymus lyra. The sequence continues at coordinate 18,938,349 of NC_141820.1, forward strand.
CTTCCCACCAGATGTATTTTATCAGAATTGTTTTCTGCCTTTTAAAAAAAGTACAAATATTCCAACAAGCAAAACTCTTTGCTATTTCGAGGTGTGTATGTTATCGTTTGCACCAGTGAATCTTAAGTGTTATTGCCATATTGTGAAATTTACTACTTGGTTCAAAGGGGAAACTTATGTTTAAAAAAAATTAAAAAAAAGACTCTCCTGACTTACTCGTATGTTTCAAATGTTAAAGTCTTCCTCTCCAATATGCAGTAGGATGCTTTATTTGTACAATGGGTGGGGATTTCCGGGATTTATGACGTTCAGTTTTCCAACCTTGATGCTTAATCAATCTCAGCAGTGGGTGTGGTTATGGTGAAGATTTTATCTCCAGAAAAACAAGTGTTTTCAGTGGGCGAGGCTTAAGCACATTTTCTAATGTAAATATTGAAATGACAAGAGACTTTTTGTACATGTACATACTGATGAGTACAATAGAGGTCCAATAACTATTTTTTTAGTTTGGATTGGGGTAGCAATTTAAATTAAATATTTTGTGTCGTTAAGAAGCTTATATATATATATATATATATATATATATATAATGAAATGCACTCAATTTCACAAAGGAGTTTCATGACAGAAATCTGTTTTGTTGCCCGCATACAGGCAATAAAAACTATGATGGTAACAACCCTGCTCAGGTTTTATCATGAAATCTATTTCCCATTCTATCCAAAATAGTAAAGGGGAATTGGTGGGAGGTAGCATAGCATAGCAAATATATATGGAAAGGTTTTTGTTGTAATGGGTGAGAAGAGCGACTGGGAAGCGTTAAAGATGTGTGCAGGTGGAAATTCAAATGAATTCACAATTTTGTAAAAAAAAAAGAAAAAAGAAAAAAAGTTTGAATTATTGTCCAGCATGAGTCTTCATTAACTTTGGTCTTATGCTCTTGGACTTTTCTGTGTGGCAAAGAGCTGATGCTTGATATGAGCGAGATTATATTCCCCCTCCAATTAAACTCTGAGCCGGCTGGCTTTCAGTTTACCACAAATAACTTATGAAGAAGATGGCTGTTGATTGGAATTCATGGTTGCGTCAAAATACAACCACTGAAGACGGCTGTAACGTGATTGTATCAAGCTATGTTCCAATATTGACTTGCTCAGGTCTGAACTCTGAGCTCTCTGTTGCAGTGGTGAACGGGACAGCCCGGGGCTGGATATGACTGGAGCTGGAAGTGGTGAGTTTCCACAAACTGTGAATGCTCCTGTTCACTTGGTCACAGCTATTTAATCATGAGATGATGACCCGTATTGACACTAATATGACTGTGACATGTCCTCCAGGTGGCCAGGGCCCTTCTGATGGGACAAATGCTGAGGAGGTGGAAAGATGTCCAATTTGTTTGGGCATTCTGGCTGGTGCCGAGCTGGCCATTCCAGATAGCTGCTGCCACGTTTTCTGCCTCAGGTGTTTGATCACATGGGCTGAGGTGAGGGTTGAGATTCTGTCTGCCTCTGCTTTTCATTTTACTGCCAATTTTTTTTATTGATAGTGAGTGTGTGTAGCTCTTTCATGCTAATAAATGCTCTTCATTTATGTTGAAAGTTGCAGTTGGTTCCCTCCTGCCCAGTGGACCGACAACCTTTCACTCACGTTTACAGATGGGATGGCAACCTCGGCTGTGTCCAGGTCAGACTCGTTCCCAGTCTTTCATGTCATGCCTTGATCAAGATATGAACCATATTCAATGTATTGCAGGTCCCTGTGAAGAAGCAGGCGTCTAACTCGGACGAAGAGTCTTGCTTCTGTGGAAAGACGAAACAAAAAGTCTGTCTCAAGTAAGTGTCACCCTTACAGAGTAGATAAGTTTGTTTTTCTGATTCCTTTTTGTTTTAATAATTTACAATCGCCACCCATCTCCTGACCTCTTCTTGTCTTCAATCTCCAAATTCATGAACTTCATTGATTTTCACCTTCTTTCATCCGGTATCTCCATTCAACTGTCTCTAAACCATTTATCTCAGCATGTCACACTATTGTTCCATAGAATATTTCCCTTATTTTATTTATTTACTCTTTTTTTGTTCCATGTCCACGGATCATCCTTCTGCCTTCCTCTCATTTCCTCACAAACATTCAGTCTCGCTGCTTTGTAGTATCATTTGTCTGTGTTTAAACGTGAACGTATTTTTCAGACGGAAGCCTGGAAGATGTCAAAAGACGAAGACGTCTGTGGATACCAAAACAAAAGGACTCGTGCGAAAATGTTGGTACCAATCCTGCTTCTAGACCAGAGAAACCTTCTTTACCGTGTTGAGTAATTTGTCCAAATTTATTTTCCAGGCAACGAGGAAGACCCCTCCTTGCTCAGTAGAAAAAAGGTTAGTTTTTGATTTCAGCTTGAGTTGACTGTGTTGCCCAGTATGTTGATGCCGACTCTGGTGTGTCCCACAGGTGAGAGGATCTGACTGCTGCACATGGTCTCCACTTGTTTCCTTAACAACCACACAAGAAGTGTAAGTTTTCTATAAACAAATTAAACATTACAGTTTGGCAAACTTGGATTATCTTTTTTCTTACAGCGTTGAGCCTGTTTGGCTACCAGAAGAAGTGACGTACGATTCAGATCTGCAGTTGTGCAAACCCATCCCACAAGAATGTCCCTGGCTTTCCATTGCTGCTCCAATCACTACAGAAGGCCCTTTGAGGTAACATTTCTTGTGGTCAATTGTTAGTCAACTCTCCCAGTATTCTGTTTTTAAGTGACCTTGTTTGCATTAATTTCTATTGTTGCTCGCATGCTATTTGAAGACTTCAGGAAGATGGGGATGTCATACCGACTCAACGAACCCATTTCAAAATCTTTAACGGCCTAAAAAAAGTGTTGTTGCTTGTAAAGAGTTTGAAAAAGCCAAATGAGATTAATTTTTTCTTGGATCCTTAACACGCATACACACGCATTTTTCATTCAGTTCTGATTTTTCTGTAGTAATTCAGAAATGCACATGGTCAACAACATTCCTATTTTAAGACCTAAGATTGATTTGTGTCCCAAGTTTGGTATCAATGTTCAACCCAAAATGCTGCATTTGGCTATAAGAGTCTGTAACTGTTTTAACTTCACAGGTCAAGTTTTCATCCTGCTCATCAGAACCATGGCTCGTTTCGTTTTGGACTCTCTACCTCCTGGTCATCGTTTGAGTCCAGACAATTCGGTGAGTCTCAGTCTTGTAATTTTCCAGCCTGGTTTCATGAACATGTATCTGTTTGGTGTCGACGTCAGCACGTGTGAGAGGAAACGAGGATAACGAATCATAAACTTGAAGAAAAATTGATGTAGCGTACCCTTTTCTTTGGCTGCCGTTGACCAATGAGGCGTGTGTGTTTAGGTCACGTGAGACACAGACGGACTGGTGTCATTGAAGATTTGAGACTTTGAAAGCGACAAGCTTTTGTCAATGCTTGTTAAAGTATATGTGGAGAACAACAATTTTATTTGTAAATGCATTTATATAATTTATATTGATACATTATATTCAACTATTATACTCAACCACTATACATATAAAGTTCACTGTCAATTTTCCACAACATTTCAGGATTTTAAGTGTCCCTTTTAGTCTGAAAAATACAGTAAAGGAAGTTGTGTAATTAATGTGTTCTACTGGCTTTAATTTAGTGCCTATAATTTTTCCTTTGACTATTGAATGGGCCTTGCTATCAGGGGAATAACGGGTGTTGAGTGTAGACGGAACCCTCTAGTGGTATTATAGCGCAACTGCATACAAACGAAGCGCCACCGTTACTAGCGTTGACACCCCAATGATCTACCCAGGGCTGTACATCTATTTTTATTTTTACAACTAAAATAAGTTGGTTGTAGCACACTGTGAATGATGGTTTACTATTTATTACTAGTCATCAAAATATGTTTTACAACTTTTGAAGGAAGGAATTACAAAACGATGTTGTTAAAACAGAAGATTTCCTTCCTGTCAACATAGACAGGACTGTACATGATTATTATTAAAAAAAAAAAACCTGCTCTATGTATCTAGAGCCGTCATCTCCTGTTGTGCCTCCTTGTTAGATTAGCAAGCTTGACGGTCTAACTCTCATCTGCCAAAATATTCATCACTCACCCTGTGTCTCAGTGTTCCAAGGTGTGGTCTGTGCCATCACCTGTGCGAAGGGAGGAGAGAAAAGAGGAGGTAGAGCCTCAAACGCCAAAGCTCCCCCCAAAAAGAAGGAGCCTGTTCCAGCTAGACGATCCGGGCGCAACAGCAAATCCCAGGAGGAGTCCTCTGCTCCAGAACCTTCATCTCCGTCGCAGCACAGCGGGTCGGATTCAGACTCCTCAGGCGGTCAGCCGAGCAAGTCGGGGCGAGCCGCTCCCGCCAAGAGAAAGGGCAAAAGGGTGACTAACAGAAAGGCGGGTGGGAAAAGGAAAGCCACGAAAAGGAAAAAGAGCTCTCCTGAAATAGTCGAAAGTCCTGAAGCCAGTGAAGAAGAGGAGATCGCAGAGAAGGACGAGGAGGTGAACACGGAGAAGGAGGATGATGACGATGACGAGCCTCAGCAGAAGGTCAGCAACTCTGAGCCCAATCTGCAGTCGGACTCAGAAGAAAGTGTCGACGCAGATCAGGAGGCTTCGCGCTCGCCAGAGGAGCAAAAAGGTTTTGATCCCTCGAGCAATGATGTGGGAACTGAAGAGGAGCCGGCCTACAGAGAAGAAGAGCCAGAGGAGGATGAAGAACCAACACCCTGTCCGCCCGGTTCTCCTCCCTCTGAACCAAGTTCATGCTCGGAAGAGGCAGCGAGCGATAAAGACGAAGAGGATCCAGACAGGCCGGAGCATGAAAACATCTCACAATCATCCACCGAGTCGCCGAACCCCACTTCAGACCTGCCAAAGTCTCCGAACTGTGAGGAGGCTAGTGACAACCAGGAAGCCATGGAGACTTGTGAAGAGTTGGATCACGCCATCGAAGACAAATCACCAGTGGAGCCTGAATGCGACTCGGTTGAGACGCCTCCACAAACCTCCTCCCCCCCTGCTGAGCAGCAGACGAACGAGAGCGTTCCAGACGAGGACATAGAAGACTCGACAGACCCGCCAATAGAACCATCAGAGTTGGGAAAAGAAGGACCGGAAGTTCCCAGAGAAGAGGTCAAGGATGAGAGTCCGTCTGGAGATGACACCAACGTAGTCCCCATGGACTGTAGTTCGCCGACTAGTGACATTGAAGAGAGTGGACGCCAAGTCCAACCAACAGCAGACCCTTCTCCTGCCCCTGAACGCCCTGCCGCAGAAGAAAACACTAGTGAGTCCCAGGAAATGGACAAGAGTCACGACGCAAAGAATGGAAAACCACGGCGCTCCCGATTTCACGCCTCTAATGATACCTGGTCACCCAAGAGAGAGTCGAGGCGGGATTCATCCAGGCGGTCCCGTTCCAGGTCCCGAGAGCGCGACAGCAGCCGATCCTCTCGCGCTCGCAGCCGGGACCGAGACGGCGACAGAGACTCTTCTAGAAGAGACCGCAGCCGGGAGCGGCGGAGGCGACGGTCTAGAAGTCGCTCCAGGTCCAGGTCTCGTTCTAGATCCAGATCCCGTTCAAGGTCCAGGTCCAGGTCGAGGACGAGAACCCACAGACGCGGAGGTAGCCCGGAGAGACCGTCCTCCAAAGAGAGGTCTCCTCAGAGGAAGGACTCCCGGGGAAGCTGGACATCCAGGCACGCTACCGGGAATGGGGGTGAAGGTCGCAGGCAACAGGGAGGCGCTGGTCGCTTTGAAAATGGTGCCCAAAGTGAAACTTCACCAAATCGCCAGGCTTGGTCAGAAAACCCAGACTGGGTCACGGAGAAGACGCGCAGCGAGGGCGACGGAGGCGCTCAGGTGGAGGAGCGCGGCAACAGGGGTAACTCTCGTGGTCGCGGGAGCCGTGGAAGTTTCGAACGCGGCCGCGGCACCGGACGCGGCGGCAACAGGGGTTTCTTCAACCAGCAGGAGGATTCCGGCGACTCCCGCTGGCAGTCCAGGAACAGCTTCTCAGGTGCCGGGAACGACGCGTACAGTCGCTTCAACGAGAACAGAGGCGGCGGCGGTCGGAGGAAGGACTCCGATCACGGGGACTCTACGCTGGACAGGTCCGGCTGGTCCTCTGCGTCCAGCTGGGCGGTTAGAAGGACACTTCCTGCAGATGTTCGGGATTATTACTCCAAGAGGGAGCGAGGTGGACCAGGAGGATGGAACCGACAGGAGGAGGAGACGCCAGCGACCGGTGAGTAGCGTTTGTCATGTGCTTGTCAAAGGATCTTTTTGAGTCAAACAAGACTTTATTTGAGTTTAAGTTGGTATTTACTCCACTTGAGAATCCTTGGACATCGACTGGTTCATGTTTTATGTGATTCATTATTAACGTGTGTCGACTCGAGTGTTTTAAGCCTCCAGCAGCTTCCTCTGCTGACTCGAACCTCTCTGCCGCAGATCCTCCCAAAACTGAAGCGGCTGCACCGGCAGTCCCGGGAAACGCTCCGGTGCCAGTCCTCAGCGGGATGCCTCCCCCGTCTCAGCTGAACGTGGTCCACCACTTCCCCCTGCAGCCCCCTCGCGGGCCTCTGCCCGTCAGCCTGCAGCCAGCGGCGCCGTACGGCATGCCCCCCCAGGTTCCCCTCCACCTTCATTCTGCAGTGCCGCTGCTCCAGGTGCCCGCCGTCGGGGCGCAGGGTCTCCCCCCGCCGCCCCCTCCGCCGCCCCCCATGCAACAAGGCAGCCAAACCGGGGCGGCCCAGCTGGAAGGCCACACGGCGCAGGTGAGACCTCGGGGTGAAGACCCGGCAGAACCGTGACTAACTCAAGTCTCGACTCCTTCCTCCACTAGATGACGGTGGCGTTTGGGAAGCCCGGGCTGCTTCCCACTCCAACCAAAGCCGGTGTTGCCATGGCGATGCACCAACAAGCCAGCCAGGCGCTCCCCTCGTCCACCACCCACCCGCTGCAGCACATCAAGGCTGACAGCTCCAAGAAGGAGAAGGTGAGGTTCCTCCGTCACGAGAGCCTCTTTGACTCTCTGCCTTCACTAAACCTGAGCTCTGCAGATGCAGAAGCAACAGATCCAGGAGAGAGCTATAAATGAAGTGAAGACGGCCATGAAGCCCTACTACCAGAAGAAGGAGATCTCTAAAGAGGAGTACAAGGAGATCGTTCGCAAGGCGGTGGAGAAGGTGAGACGCTGTTGCCTCTATAACGCAGACCTTGACACAGAGGCCATTGTCAGCCCTTCAACAGATTGTGTGGTCGGTCGCACTGGGTTGAATTTAAAAGCCAAGTCATGTGACTGTGTCTTTAAAATACCTGTGGTTTATGGAACGATAAAATGATTCCATACGAAGAGAAGCTGCCACACGTAGAATAATAATAATAATAATAAGCCCCATTGTTGACTCTGTGATGGTTTTGCTGTGATCGTGGAACTCTTGGATGAGTTTCATTCTTCTGATCTCCGGGAAATCACCACCTCCAAGTAACTCGTTGTATAAACAAAGTGGGGTGTGATTAGAGCTGTGCTGTGTCTCAAATCGCATACTAACACGCCCACAAAACTGAGTATGGATCGATGGAAACTAACCACACTAAACAGCCGCCATCTTAATGGCGTTTTAAACAGAAGTGTATATATATATATATATATATATATATATATATATATATATATATATATATTCATATACTTACAGGTGTATTTTCCGCAGCAGTAGGAGGATAAACACGTCTTCGCTGCTGATACCACCTTAAATATCTCGCGTTTATTTCGATTCTCATATTTTTTCTTTATTTCTTTTTCCAAACTTGCAAAACGTGCTGCCAGCAGGTGGCGATAGCGTTCAAACAGCTGGTTGAAACCATCGTTAAGTAGTAGTAGAAGAAGCTGTCTCCTCAATTCCGGTTAGTGCGTAGCAGCAGAGTTTGATTTGAGACATACTATCTGTGGAGAATTTGCGTACTAGTTAGTACGTACACTATCCTGATGCATACTAACTTCTAGTATACTAAGAGAAGTATGCGATTTGAGACACAGCACAGGCTGAAGGAAGAGCAAATATCGTTATTATCTCATAATGGACTCATAATGGAGAGCTGGGTTTTCACATTAGTCGACCTTTAACCTGCCGTGAAGTTTTTCAACATGAGCGAAACTCTATAAAGCTGCCATATTGTGGCGCAACAGAACCTTGACGTCAGCTCTTGTCTCCTCAGGTGTGTCACAGCAAGAGCGGGGAGGTCAACTCCAGCAAGGTGGCCAACCTGGTGAAGGCCTACGTGGACAAGTACAAACACGCACGCAAGAAATGAAGTCGGCCCGGCGTCGACCCGCTGCTCAAGTGCTACTTCCTCTCGCTGGATTTACAAAAGTCGCCTTCGACGGAGAGAGCCGACACTTTTCTTTTTGATATCGCTTCCTTTTGTCGGGATTTTTTCTTTTTTTTTTTTTTTTTTTCTATAGATTTTCCTATTTTGTTAAAAAAAAAACTAAAAAAAAAACGACCCAACAAGGAGATGTAAATTAAAGGCCCTTTATTTTGCATAGTTGACCTGCAGAGCTACTGTCAGAGGGTCGTGTGTGTCTGTGTGCGTTTGAGGGGAGCAGCAGAAGTGTCGAGGCGTACGTAGATGAGACGTTGCTCCTGGTTTTAGACGAGGGCTGTTTTTTAAAGCTGTCGACGAGGCGGTTCCGTGGGCCCGTCAGCGCGTGACGTTGGGAGAGGATGGACTCTCGCCTGCTTGAATGTCTAATAAACGAGTGATCATGAACTGTGCAAGAACGCGGGAGAGTAGTCGAATAAATTAGCTGCTTCCTAATCGCCTCGTCTGGTTCGTGTCGTCCTGTGGGTTTGAACCGACAACCTTGTCTATTTTCTCAAGTTTTACATTTTTGTTTTTTCCTTGAGGGGGGCAGAGTTCTAGAAAGAAAACAAGTGACCCTTAATATTCTATTTACTCTTAAATGTGTAACTGCTATAGAAAGTTTATCTATTTTAATTTAGAATAATTTAGATGTGTAAGAAAGAAGTGGGTTAAAGTGTGTATATAAATATTGTCTTATGCTGAGACAATGTCGCCCACCAGAGGGCAGCATTGTACTTCAAAATTGATGTGACGTGGAAATGATGTACTTGGTTAGAAGGCGGTGCTCGATAGTCCATTTTATGTGGTGAACAAATGTAAAACCGCTCGCTTAAAGTCACATGTCTCATTTTTTTTCCAATTTAATATATAAAACATTTAATTAAATATGTATACGTTAAATATGTGTGTATATATCTATATATATATATAAAACTATCACAATAAAACCTCACATTTTAGTCCCTAGAGCGCCCCCTAACGAGCTCTAAAAATTCACAAACTGTCATCACTAAAAACATGAGAATATGTTTTATCTATGAGATATATCTATATACCTGTATATACACATATTTAATGTTTATATCGCGATGGCCAATTGGCACCCGTTTCTATGGGTTCAAAGGACAAAATAAATAAAAAATGTTCGTCTATTGTAGGACGGTCCCTTAACGACCTAATAACGGGTCTTTCCCTCTAACAAATCCTGGGCAGTTTGGACTGTTAATGTTTTCACACATCCCTGCTCTTTAGTTAAGATAATGATGGGCTGGGGGGGAAAGGCCACCAGATGGCACTGTTGACCTTGAAAACTATCACAATAAAACCTTTTAGACCCTAGAGCGCCCCCTAACGAGCTCTAAAAATGCACAAACTGTCATCACTAAAAACATGAGAATATGTTTTATCTATGAGATATATCTATATAAATAGATATCTATATCTCTATATATATATACACATATTTAATGTTTATATCACGATGGCCAATTGGCACCCGTTTTCTAACAATTCAAAATAAAAAAAAACATTTTTCATCTATTGTAGGACGGTCCCTTAAAGACCCAATAACGGGTCTTTCCCTCAAAGTAGTCCTGGACTGTTTAGACTGGGAATGTTTTCATACATCCCTGCTCTTAAGTTAAGATAATGATGGGCTTGGGTGAAAAAAGGCCACCAGATGGCACTGTTGACCTTAAAAACTATCACACTAAAACCTCACATTTAAGACCCAAGAGCGCCCCCTACCGAGCTCTAAAAATGCAAAAAAAAAATGTCATCACTAAAAACATGAGAATATGTTTATATCTTTGAGATAAGTGTTGGATTCTTCTGCTGGTGGTTAGTCGTAGTTAAGCTTGTGGAGGAAGTTTTAATGACAGTGATCCAGGAGACAGATCCTGACCATCACTCAGTCTCCTGTGTTTTTGTAGACATTTTAAAACACCGTTTGACTTAAATGAAACATCCCTTTCACGTGAGACAAAACTCCAAATGAACTGAGTAAATGTTTGTTCTGACCCTCGACAAATGTAACGAGGTTGAGCATCTTGACTGTCACAGGACAGACTTAAGGCTCTGATCTGATGAGTAAATGTCACAAAAGAGTGAGAGAAGGTCAAGCTAGAGAGTAAACGACACGAGCCAGAAGATCATTTGACGTTTGATTTAATCGGACATTAATTACATCAGGATTTACAGTGTTTCATTGAAACAAGAGAGTAACACTGCTCGCCGCGACCTCTTCGTCCAATCTCTCTCTGCGGTCAAAGGTCGCTGAACCAGTGGTAACAGTTTTCACGTAATGAGCACATGAACAATGTTCAGTCAGTTTGATTCATCATACATTTTTGTGTTTTGTTTTTACAGCTCTAATGTTGTACTGTTTTTAAAAAAAAAAAAGTTGAAACATATGTACAATAGACATTATATATATACACATATATGTACACACCTTGCTATATAAATATATTAAAATAGTTTACACTCATTCATGGATCTCCATAAGTAGATCATGGATTGATAGTGTTTGGAAGCACAGCGCCACCTGGTGGCCGGCTGAAGCGCAGACTATCCACGAGATGGAACGTGATGACACTTTTGGTTTTTAACGAGTTGCTGACGCTCCGTGCGTGTCGGAACATCGTGCGTGTTTCTTGAGTGTTTGACAGCGTCATGATCACCAGAACAGCACAGTGTAACACCGAACATCAACCCTAGGTAGTTCTGACCTCAAGTCGCTCACATGGATCGATATTCTCAACAGGTAAACTACTTCTGTGCATAAACGCGACAAAGAATCGAAAAATCTTTGTTTTAACGGGTTTCACAGCGCCCCACGTGTATCGGAGGTGTAATAGCAGGCTCTGCGGTCTTCAAGCAGCAGCATATACAGGTGGTAACGAGCGCAACCGGATCTTCAGCAGGTAATAAATAAAACTTCCTCACTCTGGAGCTCCAGTGTTGGCTTAGAAAAGGCAGGTTCTGTTTGCTGATCCAATCACGGAGCCCGCGTACGAATACTGACCGGGCTGCGGAATCAAAACTCGCTCGCGACCTTTTTTTTCTGTCTCTTGACACGCGTGCGGAACAGTAAGTGCTATTCAAAATACAAGGATGCCTTACAAACGTATTTTTGGCAAAAGTAAACAAACAGAAACGCGAAGGTTCAAGTCCGTGCCAGATCTGTCTGCGGTCACAGCCACACATGGAATCGTACCTGAGTGTAAGCTGCTGTTTTTTTTGAAAACGGGTGATGTGAGGCACCGTCAAATATATTCCAGCTGTACCAGGACTAGAAAAAGAAAAGTAAACAATGAAAAAACGTTATAGTAAAAAGAGAAGAAAAAAAAACCACCATGTTTGGTGAACTGTACAAAAGTTCAGGTACATTCTCTGGGAATGGCATGATTTGACGCGCGAGCATCAGGTGAGTTCTCGTGCGTTTGGTTCTGGGTGTGTGCCAGAGCAGCGTTAAGGAGTCTACTTGGGGTGTGGGGGAGGGGGTCCAGTCTAGTGTCCGTCCGAGCTGGCGGAGGCGTTGTGGATCCAGTCCATGATGATGAGCGTCATGCTGCCGGTCATGACCACGAAGCCGCACAGCAGGAAGGCGGTGGCCTGGAGGAGGACGAGCGTCAGTCATGGCGTCGACAACACCGCGCGCCCAGGAATGAAAGTCAACTCACCCCGATCTTCTGCACGGACTTCATGGACTCCTTCTTGACCAGTTTGATGTAGAAGGCGGAGGGCAGGATGAAGATCAGCATGGCGGCAGCGGACGCACCTGGAGAGAGCAGACGAGTTAGCGCTGATGTCGTTTCTTCTCCTTCAAAGAACCCGCGGCTCCGACTCTCACCGATGAAGCCGAAGATGTCCCTGATGGTCGGCACGAAGATGACCAGGACGTTGGTGCCGGTGAGCAGGACGACGGTGATGATGGTGTGGCGGATCCAGCTGAACTCTTTGGAGGCGCAGAGCAGCTGGTTGACGGAGGTGCGGATCTGAGGAGAGACCACAGGGTCAGGCGAGCGGCACGGAGGGGAGTTGACCTCACGGGCTTCGATCTGTCACTCACGGGGAAGAGCACCACGGGCACGGTGAGCGTGACAGCAGTCAGCACAGCCAGACGCACCACCAGGAGCAGGAGGTCGAACTTGTAGAACTTGGAGTAGGTGTGGAGCAGCTCGGGCTCGACGTGGACTGTCAGGGGAAAGATACAACTTTGATTAAAACGAGTCCAGAATCGACCGTGACCACACGACACGTGAAGGCTCATCAAACGACAGCGAACAAACGTTACATATTCATACGTTCAAGTTCCATCAGTGACATCTACATCTCTCAGGCACTAGAAGGGTTAATTCTCAAACAGGAAGTTGCTATCTTGGTTTCTGTGGTAGCTTCTGCAATTAAGCATCACTAAACATTCAAACAACATGTTTTTCTCTTGTAAAAAATATTTCACTTCTGCTTCAGCAACAACTTTTGACATCTGCTCAACTTTGATGTTTAGCTCTTTATAAAACAAACAACTTTAGGATCTAAAAGATTTTACTATTCCGGAGATATAAGACACGCATGTCAAGAAGATTGAGTTTGTTCTTCTAGTGAAGGAACCAAAGGAACTCACTGTTGAAGGTGAGATAGCCAAAGAGAGCAGCCAGCAGGTACATGATGAACATGGCCAGGAAGGAGACGTTGGCGACTCCCTGCATCTTCTTGCGGGACCGACTGTGTGGGAGGAAGAGCGTCAGCGTCAGAGGAGTGGACTTGATAACGCAGCAGCTGCGTGATAAGGAAGGAAGGACTCACTCTTTCAGCTCCTCGTACATGGGCAGGATAGCGGGGTGGCACACAAAGGCGAAGGTCAGAATGGGAACAGCGTAGACCGTCTGGGGGATGGAGAAGGTTTAGTCACGTGGCGGGGGTGTCTGGGGTTCGCACCTGCGGTCGCTGCTGCGAGCCTCACCTGGGAGTTGAAGACAAAGTATTTGGGCGTGCAGTCGTCAGTGTAGTCCACGGCGGTGCTGTTGACGACGGGCGCGCTGCTGTTGGCTTTCACCGTCTCGTTCGGCGCGTGGATGTCGGGGAGAGGGCACGGCATCTGGAACTTCTTGATGATCACCTGCGAGAGAGAACGTCACGCGTCTTAAACGAATGTTGGGTGATCACATGCTGTTATTAAGTTCATTTGTAGAGTGACATCACAACAACGCAGAGAGTCTACTCACCACAATGAGAAAGAACACCATGCACAGCAGCGACAGACCACTGGTGTAACCAAGGTAACCTGTGGGAGGACACAAAGCACAAACAAATGAGTGTCTGATTTTCTGGTTTTCTTAGTTAAAGACATGGAATGTTTCTCACTTTAAGTCTACTCCTACACATGCTATGGCGCACACACACACACACACACACTGCTTACCCAGGTTCCTGAGCAGTGAGAGCGGCAGTATGATGAAAAACGACACCATCAACACCAGGTAGTCTCCGTTGGCGTACCATTCACTGGAAGACAAGAAGTAACAGCCCAGGTTATTCAAATGTTTAGTCACCTGACAACTAAACACGTGCCATGTGTATAAGAAGAAGTGTAGCTGTGGATTCTACAAAGCTGCAGAGCTGTACCATCACAATCACATCACAATCACATCACAATCTGTCAATAAATGCCACTTTGAAAAAACAGTCTTTTGGTATGACATTTCTAGAACATGACAACGTGTCAAATAGAACTGGCTGAACAGCAGCTGAGAATCATCTAAGAAATCTCCTTCGCTGTCTGTGTTTACTAAGTTTACTTACTTGCTGTCGCCTCCCAGGAAAGACTGGATCACGATCGGTAACTCGTACTTCACGATGTAGAGGTAGCTGGACATGGCTGCGGAAAACAATCATGGTTATTTTCGAATGAATGAGCTACACACACAAGATCCCTTCAGGCAAGTTCATGGGCGTGGCCAGGAGATTCATGTTTATAGAGTGACTCATACATTTCCCGGAAAGTAAACCGCAATATGACGGCCTCCTTTTATGGTCACTTGAATAGCAAGAGTTTTTTGTGTCTTTTCACTCCAGCCTCACCTCCAATGTTCTGCATTGTGATGGAGCAGGAAGCAGCAAGTTTCCCCGGCATGCCGAAGGCTTTGTAGCCGAGCTGCTCGTACACCAGCGCACCTTGAAGACAAACAATGAAGATTATTACCTACGAGCTCTGGAGGCTCTTGAGGAGGAGTGAACTGGTTTAACAAGCTCACCTCCTTCATTGGCGGTTTTCAGCAGCAAGTGGACAGAATACAAGGAGAAGATGGCAACAGCAACCAGCAAAATTCTGCAGGGACATCAAACATGAATTTAGTATTCATAGCCCTGACAGGTTAAAATTAAAAAAAAAGGAAAGGCCACAAAAAATTGAGTTTAGTCTGAACATTTTTACGATACATTCCTCAGTGGAAAACGTACGTTTTTTTAAAATTATTTGGGGATTGCCGATATTTCACCCAGTTGGATGTACTCCAAGATTCATTGAATTTGCGTAAGGGTTGTACTTAAGCTGGTCTTTCTTGTGTGTTCAGCCTGTTCCATCATATTGAACCAACGCCCTTTGCAGGGTGCTGAAGGACAGCGTAACCCCTGCTGGTCATTCGCAATATCGCCAGCCTTGCCAAGGACAAAAGGATTTCCCTCTACAGATCGGGCATGTGCTCTGTGTTTTAATTATAGATGTGAAAATGTATCCGAAAGGACAGATCTCCTGAACACCCGAACTGCTCCATTCACCAGCACAACCTTCAAGTCTGTTTACGCAACTCAGTAGGATTATCTTTTTAAGCAGCTTCTCCTGACACTCCCTGTGTGTGACAAGCATGACTTGGTCTCAGGAATCTACCGTCTAATGTCTTATAATGTCGACGTTTAACCTTAATCGTTTCTCAGCTGTCATTATCGAACAATGAGCTGAAATGTTTTCAATGATTTAAAAGATACGCCTGAGATAATTATTCGAACAATTTAATATGGATGACGTGTGTGTTTTTTATGGTACATACATATATGTATAGTACAAATAAATAATAGTTAATGAAGATTTTAAAATAATTGTATTTAAATTGTATTTCTATATAATTTTTTTTGTAATGTTTTAATAGGTTTATCAGAATACGAAAAAGATTATTTGGAAAAAATAGAATGAATTAAATAAAACAATACAAAATAAAATGATAAAATGTACAAGTTAATTTTGTGATGGCACTATTGTAACATTTCAATTTAGTTTGACTACAGAAATATATTTCCTACCCTCAGTAAAATGTTATTTACTTCACCTTTTTGCAATGTTGCCATTTGCTTTTATAACATTGGTGTTTTTGTTCAGTGAGAGTCAATTCTGCAAGTTTGAGTCGCAATCTATTCTCGGAAAATCACTTTATCAAGTGTGTTGACGCCAACGCCAACGTAACAAATACAATTCTAAATGGTTTTTTTCTCTTTCCCTTCCTTAAATCACTAAATAAATAATGATGTGTTCAATGAATAAAGATGGAACTACTGTTATAACATTGAAAGTCACTCTTGGATACTTTTAGTTTTCTATTTTATTATTATTATTCTATTCCAGAGCACACTTGGGACCTCAGGTGCAATCTGCAGCTGGTCCACACAGACAAACATTGTGGTGGGACAACACCTGCGGAACACATCGACCCGTGTCCTTGCAGCTCAGTCACAACCATATCAGTTTTACAAAACAGAAACGAGGCTCCCACGTCTTTTTTTTTAATCGTGAATACAGCTATTCACTGGTTATTCCACCTCTGCGTGATGTTTATTAAAGATTTGGTGACGCCTTAGTGCATTTATAGATATTTAAACTGGGCGTTGACTTACACGAAAAGGGCGATTCCAGTGTTGGCCATGGCGTAAGACAGACCCAATATGCCGCTGCCCATGATAGCGTTTCCCAGGTTGAAGACCGACATGCCGAAGGAGGCGTTGCCCTGATGCTAGAAAGTCAAACCATTATAGTGAGTCACATCTGCTTTTTTTTACTCTTGACATTTTCATTATTAAAATAAAAAAAAGGAACTTACATATTCAGTTTCATATTTCTTCTTGCCTAAATTTTGTTCTGGCAGGAAGTTTTGGTTCTCAGCGTCCACGTCAGCGTAGGGACTTGAAGGAGAAAAAGAACAGTTATTACACAGCAGATAATGCTAGTTAGCATGACACATATGCTAGTTATAAATATATCATTACACATATGCTAGTTATAAATATATCATTACAAAGGTCTGAAACTTTTATTACCAATGTTGTAAACAAAACCTATTTTTTTTTTTTATGGTATCAGTACAGAATAAAATAATGAAGCTATTAATACACAGCAGCTAATGCTAATTAGCTAATTAGCAATGCTAGTTAGCCACTCTTAAGCTAAGCTCTCACCCGCTCAGAGGCGTCTTGCTCGGGCAGTCCGAGTACGGGTACTCGTTGGAACTGCCACTGCTGTCGTCCTCGTGGGAGAGGTGACTCATCTCGGTCGGCTGCTTCATCCTGGGGAAAAAAAATGAAGTTTTAGAAAAATAAATAATAAATAAAACGGTCTCCAGATGCAGGCGCGTTCCCGCCCGTCATCAATATTGATAAGCGCGCGCCCGCCCGCTCCCCTGAATCCCTAGTCATGTGACTACTTCCAAAAGGAAGGGTGGGGGCCGCGGGGGGCTGTGACGCACCAGCAGTGGAAAAATACCAGACCGGCGTCCCAGCTTCACCACGGAAACACGCCGGACGATTAAACATTGACACTGCGCAAAAGTCTACTCACCATTTAATTAATTAATTTTTTAAATGACATCTCATCTTATAAATAAATATCATTTTGTCGTCATTCTTCAGATTTATCTCTTTGTAAGAAAAAAAAAAAGTAGACAGAGGTTCTATTATTGACACTGACATCTATGAGTCATACTGTTGATTATTCCCTTCTTTTTTTGTTGTTGTTGGTCTTAACAGAATGTTCTGAAATGAAGTCAAACTGAAGTCAAAGAAACTGATCCCGGATCATTTTAATCACATTACTTCCTTCACCGGCTCCGATGGAAACAAAGGCACGTGTTGTCCGTGTATGGAGGTTTTTTTGCTCAGCCCTTAAGACACACACGGCTGTCACCCCTTTTCCCCAAAAGCTATTCCCAGCTTCAACTCTATGGACTGGAAAATATAACTATTTTTTCTAAAGTCAGACCAAACCCATCATGCGTCGATGAGAGAATTTCACTGTCATTCTAGGACGTCGCTGCAGCATCCCTGTCACGAGGTCCATATTTTTACATGTTTATTCCATTATTAAAACAGGAGAATCGACGACAGTTCATTCTTCTTGACGATTATCTAAAGCTTTTTTTTGTTGTTGCGGCGTCACAATACATAAAAAAGCTCAATAAACAAATGGATTGTTAAAAAAAAAGAAAAAAAGATGATGATCATCAAAATACTGATAAATGATCATCAAAGGCAATAATAATAGTATTATTAATATTAATAATAAGTCTAGAGACAAGCACCTTAATTGACTGACAGTTTGTTGTCAGTCAATCATTTCCCTCCTAGACAAGAGGATGATGAAACACAGGCTCTTACCTTCACTGGACGTGTCAGGCCGATTATTATTATTATCCTTTTCTGGTCCAAATACGGAGTCGATTCCAGCAGATGGATTGGATCAGGAAAAAAATACTCCCAATTTTGTACCGTTTTCAAATATTATACTATGAATAATTAAACAAGCAGATGGTAAGATATTCTTTTAAGAAGAATCTTACCGATAAAACAATCTATTGTTTAAAAAAAAAAGAGAAAGAAATGTAACCTAAATTATCTTCTTTTCTTTTTCTTTTATTTGGCTTATTTCAAGCAAAAAACGTCCAAAGGTGTGGTGCCTCAAGAGGAGATGAAGAAGCGCTCTGCTGGTGGAGAGGTGGGACTCACCCTTTATAAGCATTGCATCAGCCAGAGAGAGAGAGGGGAGGAGGAGGGTGAGAAGGGGGGATGAGGAGGAGTCGACCTGATGATGGAGGTGGAGACTACACACAGCTCTGACGTGGGTTTGTGTACAAACACAGCACCGGAGTGACCCAGAGACTCGCGCTTGGAAAAAACCATCATCTTACAAAAAGTAATGAGGTAAAAAAAAGGTAAAAAACTTGACCCTGGTGTAAGACGCATCTCCCTCCCGGGACCCTCGTCCAACTGGCCGAGGCTGTCACTCCACATCAGCGAGCCGTGGTGGCTTCAAAGCGGACCTCCCTGTCCGAAAGAGATTACACACAAATGCCATCATGTGACAACCATCCTGATCCTCATTCACACACTTGAGGATCCACACAAGTGTGTGTGTGTGTGTGTGTGTGTGTGTGTGTGTGTGTGTGTGTGTGTGTGTAAGCGTCCTCAGCTCAGGTTTCTTGTTCATTATTAATCAGTAAAGGGCACACTGTGCTTTGAGGGCCACATGTGACCCTTTGCTGTATTTATGTGAAAAGAATGATCACGATGATACTTGTCATGCATGGATGTTTGTGACGTCTACATTTAAAATTATAGGAAATGTGTTTGTAAATCATTCAGCACATTTGCATTATATATAAACTACAACTAATTTGTTATCATAATAATGTCATAATTAGATTGAGTTTGGGGGCAGGAGTGGAGTAAAAGTATCATGATGTTCTGTTCTATGTTAGTCTTTGTATCCTTTGTCTTTGTTATTTTTCTTTGATCTATGTTCTTTATCTTTAGACTTAGATCGGAAAAAAAAACAATTTCCCGAAAGAGACCTCCTGAGGGATCAATAAAGTTCTACCTACCTACATACCTATTATTACAACTTGAGTTTTCAACTCATAGTCCGGAATTTTGGACGTTGATAGATTAAGTGCAACACAACCCTTCATAAAATAAAAATCTGCTTGTGTTAAGGGTCACATGTGGCCCTTTGACTGTAGTCATGCCTGAGTCTAAATCAAACTAATTTAATATGGTTTATTTTTCTTCTCGCTCGCTTTTTATTCAATTTAAAATTCAACACAAATAAGAAAATGACCATAAATGAAGGGCTTTCTTTTTACATGTTTTTTTTTTTGGTAATAAATATTTTTAAATTAAATAATATTCAGGTGATGTATTTAAACTGTAGAATATAAAAGTGTATTTATTAAAGAATTAAATGCAATATTAAAATATAAATATACTGAAAGTTTCATCTAAAAATAATAAAGTGAAAGTGTATCTTCAAACCGGTTTAACCAGCGAGCAAATTTAACTGCAGCAACGTTGACGCAGCAATAATCAAACCTTCCTTCTCTAAAGGTTAGTTATTGTTCATATTGGAGGTTGCTATGCTAAGCTTTGCACTGTATAAAATGTCAATATCTTTAAAGGTTCAAGTTCACGTTGGAACAAGAGATCCTCATTACTGTTTTAGGTGATGTCCTGTTGAGTAATACTAGCCGTACAACAACTCCGCCTTCTACTGTATGTTCTTCCCATAATGTTTATCAAGCCCTGGATTAACTCGGTAAACATTTGAGGCAAACAATTAATGTAATACTGAGATAGACACTGTTGCTATTCTTTTGTTTTGGCTACAATTTGGCAGCTAGCTCTTTTAAGAAGATGTACTGATGAAAAAATTATTATAAACAAGTTATTTGTTGCCACAAAACTAACTTTTTAAATGCTACAACATAACACAAATATCAAAAAATTCAAAAACTTTATTAAGTTTGTTGCCATTGAGTTCTGCAAACTGCTGCTCCGAAAGCTACTACTTGAGGTTTTATTGCGTCAAGAAAAACAGGAAGAGCTGGTTTAACAGTGAAACCAGTTGTGATGTCCGATAGACATAGATAGATAGATATTGTATGCATGAGTGAAAAATGAAGAAAAGAGACATAAAGTGATGCAGATCAAAGATAAATTGCAGATGAAAGGCCACCGTGCACAAACTTAAGACAAAAGCGCAACACAAAGTTAAAGAACAATCATGGCCAAAAACATACAAGAGCAACTTCTACTTGTCAAAGTTTATAGTGAGCTTTAATCCAGGAACAATTCAAAAGGAAGTGCAAAAACACTTTATGACAAAATCATAATGTTTAGTTACATCAAACAAAACTCCAGCAGCCTTGTACCCACTGAACTCAATTTACATAGCAAATGCTAAAAAAGTATAGAATATATGTGGATCAAATAAATCTATGGCAACAATTTTTGGTTGGCTTAAATATTTGTGCTTCAATTTAAATACAATTTTTATCAAATTAAAAACACACAGATGGAACTTATTGACTATATTCAGAAAAATATTTAAAAGGAGATTTAGCTTTGAATAATCTGGGGATGTTAACTAGCACTGCTATGTCAATAAGACACATTTGTGAGTGTAAATGACTTGTGTGAAAACAGCAGTTAGCCAACCATCCTGCGGGACACGTGAAATGACTTGGCGGGGCCTGATCTGCGCCCCCGGGGCCATGAGTTTGTCACGTGCGGTCGAAAACTATCTTAGCTAGCATGAACTCGTGTTGGCTTGTCACCGCAGCCGCATGTGTTTATTGGTAGATGGAATGAATGGTATGGATCTCAAGTCTTACGCAATCAGAATGTGACACACGCATCTGCAGTATTTGACGCTCTCACCTGGCTCCGGGTGGATCTCACGCACTCCAAAAACATCGCCCACGAGGGTTATATCTCTATGCATGCTGGGAAATGTTTGGGGTCTGACGCAATGTTGTGCCCTATTCCGTGTCCCTCGTGTATCTAACTGTTAATCGGAGATAAGTTTGGTTGAGCACTTTTCCTGGAGCCATAGGAATGCATAAAGTCTGAGTAGTACGTTAAATGAACACATGATTCCTGAGGTCGGTAAAGGTGCAGACAATCCGTCTGAAAGCAGGTATTTTAGCTGTAAAAACTGTGACAATACAAGATCATTTCTTCAATTAAGGAGCGTGGGTCAGCAACAAATCAATCATTCCTGCGCACACAGACACACATTCCATGACCCTCAGTCACACACGAGTAACTTTGGCTCTATGTTTGCAGGTCTTTGTTTGGGGCTTTAGCTCGACCTAGTAGACCTAAGACGGATCATGAAACTGGAGCAGTGAGCAGGAGGAGAAGGAGGAGAAAGAGGGGAAAGGAGAGTCGACACCTTCTGCACTGGACTGATGATGCTCAACAGGCTGATGGATTGTGATTCGGGAAGCTTAGAACTTCAGAGTCATGTTACTTATGTTGTTAATTCAAGGTGACACTAGAGCTAGAGCTGAATAATAACACTCCGCATGACTTTCAGTTGAACCAAGATGATTCTGAGAAGCAACAGGACTTTCACTGTTAACCATTTGACATTTAAACAGTTGCACACCAACTAACCTCAATCGACACCTGTGCTCATTCAACAGTGCCTCGACAGAAAAGCTGTCTAGGTGCGAACCGGCCTTCCTCAAGTGACTCAAATTGAAAGTTGGAAACCTACCATGTTGCGTCTAAAGGGAGGAAATACAGTAGCATCGCTTTCTAGAGAAAGAAGAAGAGAGAGTTGTTGGCAGTGGCTTCCACTTTCTCTTATAACATGAGTAATAAGCCGATTGTTTGGTTCCATCAACCATTGGTTCAACATGTTTGTTCATTCCATCATCAAAACTTTTAAACATACATTTCACTTAAAGCCATATTTTTATGTTATTTTTCATTTATATTAAAACCAAACAGACGATAGGAAGCATATCATTATCTTACTGATCGACCACAGTATGTCAGGCTGAAGGACATCACGTCTGACACTGTGGTGTGCAGTACAGGAGCACCTCAGGGGACAGTACTGGCCCCTCTCCTCTTCACCATCTACACTTCAGACTTCTGCAACAACTTAGAGCTGAGTCTCGTCAAGAAGTATGTTGACGACACTGCCATTGTTGGATGCATCAGGGACAACAGTGAAGACGAGTATAGGAGTCTGATACGTGACTTTGTGGACTGGAGTGAGAAACCACTTGCAGCTGAACACCTTAAAGACGAAGGAGCTTGTCTTAGACTTCTGGAGGTCCAGGACAAAGCCACGTCCAGTGTCTATCAGAGGCGACGAGGTGGAGATAGTTGACAACTACTAAGTACCTCGCTGTGTGGCTGGACAGTAAACTGGACTGTTCCTGCAACACAGACCATGTGTATAAGAAAGTTCAGAGTAGACTGTACTTTCTGAGGAGGCTCAGATCATTTAACATCTGCAGGAAACTCCTCTGAATGTTCTACCAGTCTGTGGTGGCCAGTGTCCTGTTCTATGCTGTGGTGTGTTGGGGTGGGAATGTGTCCAGGAGGAGTGTCCACAGGTTGGACAGGTTGATCAGAAGGGCTGGTTCTGTGGTTGGCATGAAGCTGGACTCACTGGTGACAGTTGCTGAGAGGAGATCATTGAATAAACTACTGTCCATCATGGATGATGACAGTCATCCTCTCAACACTGTCATCAGTGAGCAGAGAAGCAGATGAAGCACGAATGCTCCTTCCCAGATGCAAAACTAATAGACTCAAGGACTCCTCGTGCTATTAGATTGTACAATTCTGAGTTTGGGGGCAGGAGTGGAGTAAAAGTATCTTGATGTTCTGTTCTATGTTAGTCTTTGTATCCTTTGTCTTTGATCTATGTTCTTTATCTTTAGACTTAGATTGTATCATCATGTTCTTTCTCTTTATTTCTCTTTGTTCTTGTTCTTATTTTTATTTTTTTTGAAAAGAAAAAGTGAATTTTGGCCAATTCTGTAACTCTAACAAATCTACCAAACCATGACTAAAAATGATCATTTGTTGTTTTTCAGTGTGACCAGTATCAACTGTATTAAAAGTAACCCTTGCGTAAATTCATGTTCTACAGAGGTCAGGGTACTTGAAGCAAAAATATCTATAGTTAACCTTCTCGTGGTTTTGTCAGACCAACTGAAGGGACATATTCTCTCCAACGTGTCCTTGGACTGGCCCAGGACCTCCTCATATTCTAACGTGTCCAGAGGACCTCACATTGAGACACTTGTTAAACCCCTTTGTTACATATGTACACATTTAGTACTTTCATATGTGAACGCTCGACACAGGTTTCTTCTAGCGATCTATGGGTATCTTAGCTCATTCCTCATGAGCAATCCATTCCACAAGTCCCACCCGAGATCTGGTCTGGATATATGTCTGGAAAATGCAACGCAGACTCCGGAAGATCGTCTTCTCTGATCAATCTCTTGAATATTCTGATGTATGCTTGGGATCATTGTGCTGTTGGAAGGGCGGTAAGTTAGTGAGCCGTAAATCAGAGGCTTTGCCTTTTGGCTCAGCTTTTTTCTTTTGTCATCAGAGATCGATGCACAGACCCTCAGACTGAGTACACAGGACCAATCTGTCTTTACATCTCCTCCTCCCTTCTTTCCCTCCACAAAAGACCTGTAGATACATGTACTCCTCCACCTGGTAAAAGTAGCTCTTAACCAACCTGAAGTAGACGTTCCACCTGTGTCAACCGAGAACCAAGGTCACCCCTAAAAAGATGGATTATCAGACTTTAGTTTTTTTTTATAAAGGGAGCTAGTCTTCCCGCACCCCCCCATCAGTCTCAGCAATATAAATAACGTTGACCTGAAAGTGAAGCAGAGGAGACAACAAAGTTATTTGACCTTCATCTCTGATTCTACTGGATCACCCTGACGACCGAGTCCTCTCGGCAGAGGTCCACTTTCTTGTATTCGATGATTGCCAACTTACCAGATATATGCTACAGAGGACATTCAAATGTGTCAGCCTCCCCTATCAGACCCCCTCGCTGCGTGGAGTCCAGATCTCCTTCCACCCCCTCTTTGGCCCCAAAATGATTCACTTTTCATGTTCCTTCAGGTCTTTTTTTTCTTTTTTCACCGTAGCCTCGCTCACCCCGTCCCCACTGTGAGCGTTCCTGGAATGGTCTTAGCAAGATGAGGATCTCATGGTCTGTCTTCTTCTATAAAAATAAGATTGATGGGTTCACGCCCTCGACTTGAGGTCAGAAATACCCGTTGGTTCCGCAGTGTTTTAATCCTTAAAGTTTGCATTTTTAGATACTTCATTTCAGGAATCGATTCTTTTACATACAATTGGGTGTTGGTATGTGCGTGGTCTTGAAAATCATCTGCTTCCTGCGACTGAATACGACCACCGGTTGACGTCGGTGACACAAATTCGGGCCGGTGGCCATCAGACTGTAAAACAAACAAGCCACCAAAGAGGAAGTAAGTTATCTTTTGAAAAACTCTCTCAGTCTCACACAGATGCAGACGCGTGAGTTGATCCTGATCGGACGCGAATCATGCGCCAGGATCAGGGTCACTAGGAAAACACCCCTTAGTCAAACAGGACCTCCTAACACAGTGGGAAAGAGTCGAAACAAGCGTCACTGGGTTTTGTTGCTTTTCCACAGTCCTCTTGGTCCACAATGTACATCAAATATTAGTTATTCTGGAGACTGTAAACTAGCGTTACCAGTTCTACTATGGGAAATAACCAATTTGAATGTAAAATACCATATACATCTGTGACGCTTTAGTTGACTTAAATCATTGCTTTTTATTTACTCTACTCTCGCAGTTATTAACTTGTATGGCAGAAAGTATTAAGGACTTCAACATGATTATTGAATGCAGCTTTTGATATATTATACATGACCCAGGCGGGTGTAAATAAAAAAGAAAGTTGTTACCATTTTAAATTCATGCTGTTTTTAAGTCAGAAATAACTTCAAAATGTCTTTCATAAATCATCAATTCCACTTCTATCCTAAACATAAAAACCAAGTATCATATTATATATTCCAGTTTGAACCCCGGAGGACATTTTCGGCACTTTCGCTTTCAATAAACACATTTTCTGGGGTATTTAAAAAATAATCAATCAAGTACTATTATTTAATTGACTTTATAAATAAGACAGTTCCCCTAAAAACATCATTGCTGCTCATCGTGGGCTTCAGTAATTCTCCATATACAAATCTAATGCATAAATGCTGCATCTAGGCTCAACTTCCAGTCCTATGAACTCGTCATCTCCACCCCGTCTGAATGTGCCGCAGCATCTCTTGATTCAAAGAACTACCTTTCTAATCCTCTTTGTGGTGGGAAAGTGGTTTAGTGGACGCATTCCTTATGACGGGGGCACAAATGGGCGGGGGGAGCAGGGGGGTTAGGGGGGGTGGGGGGATCACGTTAGCCTCAGAGGCCCCCCTGAGGGGTCAGCGGCTCGACTAACCCTCCAAAAACTTTCCACCCTGTATGGTGCTCTGTCCACGTTGTGAACCCGCTGACTTCGTTTTGGACGGCGGCGGGATGAGCGGTAAAGTCTGAGGATGGAGAACCGTGTCATAGGTCACGGCACTTGCGTCAGTCGCGTCGCCATTGTGATGGTTCGCTCAAACGTAGCGAGGACTCGCACCTACGAGCGGTCGAGTCCAGAGCATTTATCTCTGAATCGAGCCTTTCACATTCAATCAACTGCACTGCCAGTCGTCCTCTGGAGCGCCTCCGTAGGTCCCGCTCGGCAAACATAAATTCAGGTGTGAGGTATAAAGGAGCAGCGGGCGGGTGAAGAAACTGGGAAAAAGGGCAGATGAGAGGTGAGTCGGTTCACTGTCTTGAAGAAGAAGTTGGGAAAGTGCTTTGGCACAGGAGTGAGTGCTCTGAGTGCGAGGATTAGATGGAATATAAAAATCACATATACTTTACACACACACCTTGTTGTGTTTGCAGCTCTTTATCATTTCTATTTACTGTATAATTTGTTCCATTTCTGTCAGCTGTCTCTTTTCTTATTTACATTTTCTTCCTTTTCATCTTCTTTCCTATAAAGTAGAAAACATTACCCAGATATGCACATCTTTAAAAGAAAATGTTATATTACTTTACGATCATAATTTTATACTTAAATAAACATTAAATAAACGTGTAATAAAAGAACCCACTATAATACCATAGCATAGCCATACTGCCATTTATTTATATACACCATTATAATAATATATATATACACTTGTATATATATATATACAGTGGTATGAAAAAGTTTGGGCACCCCTGTAAATTTTCATGATTTTCCTTTATAAATCATTGGTTGTTTGGATAAAAAATTCCAGTTAAATATATCTTATACAGAAAGTGTTCAAGACTTATTTAAACAAAATTAGGCATGTACATAAATTTAGGCATCACAAAAGAAAAATGACTCAATATTTTGTGCATCCTCCTTCTTCAGAAATAACAGCCTCTAAACGCTTCCTATAGCTTCCAATTAGGGTCTGGATTCTTTACAGATCCTCTCCAGTTCAGTCAGGTTTGATGGTTTCCGAGCATGAACCGCCCGCTTTAAATCACACCATACATTTTCAATAATATTCAGGTCTGGGGACTGAGATGGTCATTCCAGAAAATTATACTTGTTCCACTGCATGAACGCCTTAGTAGATTTTGAGAAGTGTTTAGGATCATTGTCTTGTTGTAAGATCCAGCACCGGCGCAACTTCAACTTTTTTACTGATTCCTGGACATTGTTCTCCAGAATCTGCTGATATTGAGAGGAATCCATGCGCCCCTCAACTTTAACAAGATTCCCCGTCCCTGCACTGGCCACACAGCCCCACAGCATGATGGAACCACCACCAAATTTTACTGTAGGCAGCAAGTTCTTTTCTTGGAATGCTGTGTTCTTTTTCTGCCATGCATAACACCCCTGGTTATGCCCAAATAACTCTATTTTAGTTTCATCAGTCCACAGCACCTTATTCTAAAATGAAGCTGGCTTGTCCAAATGTGCTTTAGCATACCTCAAGCAACCCCGTTTGTGGCGTGTGGAGAGAAAAGGCTTTTTCCGCATCTCCTTGTGTAAAGTGCGCTGAATAGTTGAACGATGCACAGTGACACCATCTGCAGCAAGTTGATGTTGCAGGTCTTTGGAGCTGGTCTGTGGGTCGACTGTGACTGTTCTCACCATCCTGCGCCTCTTTTTATCTGAAATTTTCCTTGGTCTGCCACTCCGGGCCTTAACTAGAACTGTGCCTGTGGTCTTCTATTTCCTCACAATGTTCCTCACAGTTGAAACTGAGAGCTTAAATCTCTGAGATAGCTTTCTATACCCTTCCCCTAAACCATGATGTTGAACAATCATTGTTTTCAGGTCATTTGAGAGTTGTTTTGAGGCTCCCATGTTGCCACTCTTCAGAGAAGATGCAAAGAGGAGAAACACTTACAATTGACCTCCTTAAATACCCTCATGATTGGACTTACCTGTGTATGGAGGTCAAGGGTCACCGAGGTTACCAAACCAATTTTGAGTTCCAATAATTAGTGCTAAAGGTATTAAAATCAATAAGATATAAGGGTGCCTAAATTTATACACATGCCTAATTTTGTTTAAATAATTATTGCACACGTTCTGTAAAGCATATAAACTTTATTTCACTTCTCAAATATTACTGTGTTTGTCTCCTATAAGATATATTTAACTGGAATTTTTTATCCAAACAACCAATGATTTATAAAGGAAAATCATAAAAATAAACAGGGGTGCCCAAACTTTTTCATACCACAGTATATATATTTTTGGCTTATTTATTTTTTACATCAACCTTTTTAGAGTCTAACCTTTTGCCTTTTGGTTTGATGGATTCACTTCACACTGAAGATCAAGAATAATCCGTAAAATAAACAAAAGGAACTAAATTACAACAACATTGACACTTGTTACATATGTAGACATTGAGTACTTTCATATGTGAACGCTCGACACAGGTTTCTTGTAGCGATCTATGGGTATCTTAGCTCATTCCTCATGAGCAATCTATTCCACAAGTCCCACCCGAGATCTGGTCTGGATACATGTCTGGAAAATGCAACGCAGACTCCAGAAGATCGTCTTCTCTGATCAATCCCTTGAATATTCTGATGCATGCTTGGGATCATTGTGCTGTTGGAAGGGCGGGCACCGGCTTCGTCATTGACCCAAGATCTTAGTGAGTTTAATTCATGATACCTAAGAATTATCAGCTACTCTTTCACGATTGATACAGTGTTTTTTTCGTTAGAGGTACTGTACTGTACTGTCTACTTGAA
Organism: Callionymus lyra; assembly: GCF_982586985.1. Taxonomy (NCBI): domain Eukaryota; kingdom Metazoa; phylum Chordata; class Actinopteri; order Syngnathiformes; family Callionymidae; genus Callionymus; species Callionymus lyra. The sequence continues at coordinate 18,966,927 of NC_141820.1, forward strand.
ATATATACTGTGATCCATAGACCCAATGGTTGTCATGTTGGGAGGCCTTTCAAAATCTGAGCACCTCCCTCTGACCAGTCCTACTTCTTCAGCTGTCATCCTGGTATTTTTCTCCACATTTGGCCTACACCGGCGAGCTCATCGTTCATCTACCCTCTCTGGGTAGTGTTTCCACTGTGCCTTCAGCTCTTAATGTGCAAATCATGCTTCCAGTTTTGTCTCTTAAAATAATTTTTTACTGTATTTAAAAAAAAAAGGGGGGTTTTAATTGAAATTGAGAAACATTACACGTGTTTTGAACTCCATTTTTGTTATATTTGAGGTGTATATATTTAAAATGATGGTCAGGCCTGTAGAGACTTTACTGACAAAATGACATCATGAAGGATAAATAGTTGTCGAGTGATCCGCATCCTTCCGTGACGACCTCCGACTTCCTGCCCGGTCACTTCTGCTGCTTGGCTTAAGTCCCTCCGATACAGGATACTTGCTGGATTTTTCAGCCGTTACAGCTTCCTCTTTTGGACTGGAGGTGTGATCTGATGAAACAAGCCTTTGAGTAGCGGGAAGAGGTGGAGCTCTGCTCTGCATCAACAGACACAATGTCAACATGTTCTGACTTCTGCACATTTTTTTTAATGCCTTTTTTTTTTAACTGTGATTTAAGCTATTCTCACTGGCCTTGGACAACATGATTAACAGTGAAGAGGTAAATAGTCAAGAAGTCAATGTAAAGTTTTAAGATCAAAGTAAACACTTAAGGAAGAAGCCGTCTTCACTGTTTGCTGATGTTTTATTCATATTGTTAAACGATAAGATGACTGAAAACCAAAGGATCTAAAGAATAAGAAACAGGGATTAGTTTAGTTTACAGGTTATATATTATTGTAAAAGATTCACTGAAGAGAGGATTGAACAGTGTTTGTTAGCTAGTAAATTGGTTTCCATCTATCCATCCGTCCGTCTATCTTTTTAATATAAAAAAGTTCAATATAATTATGCTTTCAACACAACAGATATTGGTTGAAAATGTAAATAATCGTGGTAAACAGATCATTGATTAGGTTTAAAAAAAAAGGAGGTTAAACTTTCATCCAACTTTCTAGATTACAAAGTGTTTTGTCAGCTTATCTTTTTTTATTCTCGAAAATACTTACATACATTACGTACATTCACAGTAAGTCATCTGTAAAAAGTCCAAAATAGACTTAAAAAGTGAAAAGGTCAGACACAGTTTTGCACTCTGAGGAACAGAAACTTACGCAAGAAGACGAGGACACGTGGCATTTTCTTCTTGTTAGACCTTTTGACTTCACTTTTCTTTTTCCGTGTCTCCTCATGTTTGCAGACGTCTGTATGAAAACAGTCGCGCAACATGATATACAGTAAAATCCGGCAAAAACACGTGTTTCCTCAATAGGTCTGTATGTTGTGCCTGTGTGTTTCCGGGACGGCAAACGTTTCGCATCCCGGCATGACGGACATATTGTCTATATGGGTAATTTCTAACATATATGCCAACTTGATCCGAGAATGTCTCTGGGAAATATGATCATACGGTGTTATGTCATTGCTTACAGTGACAAGAGGTTGGATCACAGTTCATCATTGGATTAACTGATCCGATACAACTGTAACAATAAAACAAATTATGGTGTCAAAGTTTTATTCTTTAATAATGTCAAGATTTGGTCCAATGGATCACTTCCTAGGACTGTACATTCTCTGCTTTTGACCGTTTTGGTGACCTGGATGAATGAGAACCTTCACAGACAGATACAAGTTAACACTTTAAACAAATGCAAGCCTGACACAGAACTGGACAATTACAAAAGTTATCAAAAGCAACGTGATCAACAAAAGAGTCAGAATCAAAAGCGTCTCTATAATAAATGGCAAACTTCTATCACAGAGCAGCTGCCACGAGAAGAGCTCTGGTCCTTTTTCTTCAAGAAAGCACCTGATTGGTGGAGGAGGAACACCTTCACTAAGTGAACTGAATTGAATTTACTTTCCACCTCACCTAAGGAATCAATAAAGTTCATCTATCCATCTATCTAAAGACCAGGCTCTTAACTTTGTCTCACTACCCCTTAGTGAACTCATCACAGGAAGCTGGAGTGTTTTGTAAAAATGCATAAGAAGGACCACCAATGTAGCAAATGTTCGACTAGTGGACAAAGACGACGTATAGCAGCAACATGTCAAGAAGATCATTTCGATGTCTTTCAAAAAAAAGACTCATATTTAGTTGTCACTTCCTATATGATCCTAAGTCATGGCTCGTGTGAATAAACAGAGCGTGCAGCCAAAACTGACGGAAAAGCACAAGAAAAACACGCTCAGTTATCGTCAAAAATGAACAAGTATATTAACATTGAATAGAAGAAAAACTAAAAAAGATTGTCCGGGAAAGTTTCTTAGAAGTCGCTGTATGATTAAAACTGCGTGAACTGATCAGCTGGTCTGCTTTCCAGGAAATGGTTGTGTAACTAGATCACAGGGATGTTCAAGCTTTGATTTGAAAGGACAAGTCTGACCTATCTTATCATGCCTTCTGAAGATAGAAGGGTGCGACGACACCTCGTGACATCCTGACAATATTTGTCGTTGAAGTAAAAATGGGGAGAAGGTGATGAGTTATCCAAACATCGTATGTATTTTATGACCTGTGGGGGGCAGTCATTTGGTTTATCTATATGTATCTACTAGGCCAAAAACAGACAGGAATAAGAAGATGGAAAATTAGTTTTAGTAACCGATTAGATATAATAGCACTGGTTGACAGGCAAGACACATAATTACTGCATAACTTCTTTTATGCATTAAATACAATGTGTATTTAGTGTATGTAAATACACTTTGCGCTACTTGGACCCAATTGTGATTTCCGATAACTGGCCATTAATGAGTTCCAACAGACAAAATGAGAGGTAAATTTGAATGTAAAAGTAAGAAAGAAGCAATAGATTTGGGTGCTGGTGTTTTAGGTCTATTTTGTCCTTTAGAAGATCAGATTCTGAGCTTTGTTCCTTTTTTTATTTTTATCTTTCCCTCCGCATACATCTCCGTTCAGATATGAATCATTTTAAAATACTTCTGTGCCGTTTGGGTTTCTGTAGAAACGGGAGATTCTAGTTTTTGTGAACTCAATATCCTGTCTAGTCACACCTTTGGCAGGACAGCAACGAGGTGTCACATTTAGGTCGGTGACAATATCTTTTTTGTTTCTGTTTTTTATTGGAAAACGACAAATAAGATCAAAGTGTACATCACAAAACTTTCTTTGACGTTTTCATTTTTTTAATTTTTTTTTTTACATACATAGAAAACAAAAAACTAAATAAATTAAAAAAACAAAACAATAATAACACAAAAATAGAATGTGAAAAAAAGGACAAAACAGGAAATCAAACAACACACCCACCCACACCCTCCCCATATCCTGGCATTCATAACGTCGTCAATACAAAGTGACCTCTAGAAAAGTTAGAATAATGAGTAATACTTATAAGCACCCTCAGTCAGGCAAAACTTGGAAAGCTTTAAAATATGACGGAAATGGTTCCCAAGTAACTGTGAATTTCTGTGTTGAGCCTCTCATTGTATATTTCATCTTTTCAAGTTTGAGAAAAGATACTCTCAGCCACATTGGAGTTGTTGGTGGTTTTGGAGATTTCCAAAGCAACAGCAGTCGTCGTCGAGCAATTAAAGAAGTGAATTTCACATCCTTTTCTGGGAAGAACTCAGATTCATGTCTTATGATGGGGTTCCAAAAACTGCTATAAGTGGGCACGACTGAATTGTTTTCCCCAAAACAGTAGATATACAGTTAAAGTAGCCAGACCAGAATGTGTATAATTTTGAACAAAGAAAGAACATATGCTCCAAATGACAATCGGATTTCAAACACCTGTCACATTTATCAGCTGCTTCCGGGTATATTTGTGAAAGTCTAAATTTAGAGTAGTGATTTCTGTAGATTACTTTAAAATGGATTAGTGACAGTCGAGCACACGATGAGCCGATTTCACAAACCACTTTATCCCAAGTCTCGCCAAGCTGCATATTCAAGTCTTTTTCCCAGGCAGTTTTAAGTTTAATGTTGGATTGATCACAGATATTTAAAATACTATAATTAAACTCTGACACAATTCCCCCTCTGTTTGTTTTGAAAGTCATAAAATCATCACCGAGCTGCTGTGACGGCTTTGAAGGAAAATTAGTGAACTTATGTGAAATGAAGTTCCTGATTTGAAAATACCTAAAAATATTACTAGCTGTCCGTATTTCGAAGACGGGTTGGTAAAGTTTTCTAATTGGCCATCTGTATACAAATCCAGGAAATTATGTAGACCTTTGTTGTGCCACATAGAAAAAGCTTAGTCCTGGGTTAAAGGAAGAAAGAGGTGATTGTTATATATTGGACATAATGGGGAAAAACCCAAACAATTAGTGTGTTTTCTGAATTAAAACCAGACCTTAATTGTGTTCAAGATCACAGGATTTTCTTTTAAGTATAATGAAAATTTGGTTGAATGGAAGCAAATATTAATTCTGGCAGAGAAGAGGTAGGTGGACATGATAAGCTTTCTAATTTACACCATTGTGTAGTGGGATTATATAGCAAAGAACGCATTTTGTGATTATGGCATGCCCAGTAATAAAATTGAGAATTCGGTAAAGAAAGTCCACCACAGAATTTTGTTCTTTGAAGAAGTGACTTTGTGACCTTGGGTTTTTCCCAGACCAAATAAAGCCATTTATAATTTTGTCTATTGAATTGAAAAAAGATTTTGGCAAAAACAATGGCAGAGTTTGAAATATAAATATAAATTGAGGTAAAACGCTCATTTTTAAAAACATTAATCCTTCCTATTAGCGAAAGTGGGAGATTGTTCCATCCTTGAAAATCGGATTTAATTTTACGTAGCAATGGAGATATGTTTGCATCGAAAAGACCTGAAAACGTACGTGTGGTATTGATGCCAAGATACTTAAACCCTGTTGTGCTAATCTTGAAAGGTAAATCTACTTGCTGAAGATTCAGACTGGCTTTATTTATGGGGCATAACACACACTCTTTTGGATATTAAACTTTATTAACTTTATATCCTGAGAAAGAGCCAAAGTTGTTTAAATTAGACAAAATATCAGGAATACTTGCGAGAGGTCTTATCTGTTATGTATAGTAATAAGTCGTCTGCAAACAGAGATAAGCGGGACTCAGTACCGTCCAGCACCACTCCTTTAAGGAAGGATGATGTTCTTAGTAAAATAGACAACGGCTTGATGGCCAAAACAAAGAGATGGAGAAAGTAGGCAGCCCTGTCGAGAGCCTCGTTCTAAGTGAAAATATTCAGAATTTATGCCATTTGTTTGTACGCTTGCGTGAGGCGATGAGTATAACAATTTCACCTAATTAATAAGTTTTTCTCCAAAACCAAATTTCTTAAAAACACCCAAAATCTCCAAAAGGGAGACAGCAGTGTCAAAAAGGAAGAACTGCTGTTGCCACACTAAGGTGACACCAACTCGGGGGGAAAAAAAAAAGGATAATTAACAATAAAAAAATAATTTTGACTTCTGATACAATACACACAACATATAGTTATAGACTTTTGTAGATAAATTGTACCAAGCAAACTTCAAAAAAGACTAAATTAGTAGGAAACATTACTACTCATATCTTGTAAATCCAAATAACAACAAAATAAATAATGATTTAAAATAAAACTTTTTAAACTATATATATAGTATATATAAATTAATAAGCCAATTAAAATGGAAAAAAAGCATCTTAAGACGTTTCTATTTGTTCAGGCTTTTCCTTGAATTTCTCGAACTCCTGTGTTGTTCTCAGTATTATCTTGATCTTTAAAGTATGTACTTTTTTGAGTATTGTTTTGATTGTTTAAGCGCTTTGTGACCCTGGTCTCGAAAAGCGCTATACAAATAAATATTACTTACTTACTTACTTACATAACTGTGATTACATCATCAAATCAATTCAAGGGTCATTTAAAACATTTGATGGTCAAATTAGATTAAACACAGATATTCCGGGGAACATTCTTGTTTGCTCACAATGTTTTGAAGAACATCCACACCACCTTGAAGTGGGCATCACAATGTAAGTTTATATGAGTCAATAAACAAAAATAAATAAATAAATAAAAAGTAAGGGAAAAAAAGGAAAAATACAGATGAATCTGACTTGTGATGTTACATAGCATGGACCAGTAACTCTCACTCCTTGCATAACAAGACCTTGTGAAAATGGGTTAAGCTTATGTTTACCTTTGATTCGGTAACTTTTTATAGTTTAACAAAGTGCAAACAGAGACTTTTGATACAAGGTTGGCTCCACTGCGGTGCAGCAGTCATGCTATCACTATTTCTAATGTTGTGACGCACAAAGGCGACTAGTTAAGTTGGAGTTCAAACGCAGCACGACAACTAAGGACCTGCTGAAACGTGAGCTGCTTCATGATAGTGATTAACTGGAGTTAAAGCCAAAGGAGTCCGACTGAAACAATAATCTGACTTAACAGCAAAGACTCCTGGTAACAGACACTGGCATTCAAAACATGTAAGAGACACAATCTTCTTTTAAATCTGTTAAACTCCTGGGGTCCAAAACCAGTGCGAAAAGTAATTTGATGAAGCCTGCAAGAGATTTAAATATATACTGTATTGTTGTGTTAAATGAATTACAAATGACTTTTAACTAGATGATTAAAAGTTTATATTGTAACCAACAGAAATAACTGTTTGTAAGGTTTTCTTGACTTTTTTCACCCATATTTTGAGCTCAATGTAAAACATTGTCAACTTGGCACCTTTACGTTTTTACTTTAACTTACATTAGAGTCACTTATCTTATTTTATTGTATTCATGTCCTTATACATTAATCACAACACCACACATATTCAGATTCTGAAGAATTTGAAATTCGAAAAAAGTAGGAAATAAGGAAATTAAGTCAAAGATGGGAGAGCTGTTGTGCCTTTTGAGTCAGTTTTAAAGGAGGATATTTTATGTACTTATGCCACAAACTACAGAGATGCTAATGCTAGCATTGTATTAAAAGCAAGGTTCTGTGAGATCATGTTTAATCAATGAAAAAGTTTCAACGTGTGCTACTATTAAGCTCCTTACGTTCTTGAATTCTTCACGTCACTCAAGCTAACAAAGAGCCAACATGTTACAAGCATCGATCTGCTTAAGCATTCTGAAAATAGCTGAAAGGATTTATGCATTCCTGTTTACACAGCCTGATCTGCAGAATGATGGGAATGGCATTTTAAACCAAAGATCAACTTTTCAAATACACTGTTCTCGTAACTTTATTTGTGGTTTAAAAGTTACATAAAGGTAGTTGAGTAGAGGTAGAGAGAGAGAGAGAGAGAGAGAGAGAGAGAGAGAGAAATTTTGAACTCTTGGCCTTTTTCTAGCACATTCAAAGGCCTTCAGGAAAATTCCTATTTAGAGACAACAAATAAATAATATAAATAAATGAAAATAAAATAGCTAGTTTCTTCATGATCTTCAACCTCACGAGCGACAACAATACAGTCAAGGGGCCTCATATGGATCTGAACTAGACACTCAACTGTTGACTCATCTAAAATCACGGGTGTCAAACTTAATAATGCAAATCATTTATTTTAATTTTTGATTCCATATAGATTCTCTACACAATGTTCCGACCACGTCCAGAGCTAAAAAACAATTAAAGTTTTTAAACTGTTATTATTCAGAAAAAAAGCTCAAAATAATGCAAGAAAATGCAACGTCTCTTGAAAAAAGATTAAAACACCTTTTTGTTTTAAACAATTCAACAAGCCGTGAAATCTCAATAAATCCTGGCGACCTACTAAAATATCTGATCCCATTAACAGGAATTTTCCACGTTTTATTAGATGTTTCCACAAAATCCTTGCCCTAATCTGTTAAACCAAATACTGAATGGATGGAACAAAGTTACAGCCGTCGTTGCTTCGGTCTTTTCCCACATTGCACAGGTTCACTGAGGACATCTTGTAACGATGTTACTCCATCGGTCCACAAGCACATATAACAGTGATTCCTCCTCCGCCTGGTCACGTCGGGTGATTAACCGGACATGATGTTCTGACCTGTTGCCCTCGCTTTTCAAAACAACACTTACGAAAGAAACTGTCGACACACACTTGACGCAACAATATTACGCTTCTGTGTTTCCCACTTCAATGACCGGCAGGTCTTTTTTTTTTAGAGAGAGAGAATGATCTTTTGTTTGGTATCTGGGTTAAACAGCACAACTACAGCCAATCATCACATTATGAAAAAAATGGGTCGAAGCTTTTAAACTTATGTCGGGTGTTATTATGCTCACTTTAACCATATTTGCATAATGACACTAAACGCTGAAGAATCTTGAAAGTATGAAAAACACATCCTCTGCTCCAGACACTCATATTTATGACAAAATGACTTGACGCAAGTGTTTTTATTTCTTCTGTCTGTACAGGAGAAATACCAGAGGGGGGCCCGGGCCAGGAGTCTCCAGACTTGAATTTATTTATTTTTTATATTTCCTTTACTCTTGCGTTCCAAACCCTGGTAAATCCTTTTAAAATGACATCTCTGCATTCTTGGAACAGCTTGAGCGGTCGGTCTTCATTGTGGTCTCGAGATTCTTCCCGCTTCCTGAGCAATATCCTCTGGAAGTTTCATTTCACGTGGATGGTTAAATCAAATTTAAGACTATGTTTGGGTATTTTTTGAGATAAAATAATAACAAAAAGTCCAAATAAAACATATAAAATATGCAAAGAACAATTTTGAATTTTGAAACAAACATGGGAAAATGAAAACATATTTAAGACAATTTATTTGTTTCAATGTGAGTCGCAGGCATTGAAAACAAATCAAATAAGCTGCATTTTAACTAAAATACTAACATTACAACTAGATTATGTTTTTTGTTTTAGTTTAGTTTAGTTTTCTTTTTACTGATCTGGTGCCTCAAGGTATTTTCCTTTTTTTACATATTGCACGATTTTAACTGGCAGTTTTTGTTGTCCAAAAAAAGCCTGGACGAGATGATGGGGAGCTCTATGGGAATATAATTTGAGAAATTATTGCTGATGTTAAAAAAGTTTGTTTCTGGGAGCCAGGGAGGTCATTGGCCTTGACCCAGGGACAACACAAGGGATACCACAAACAAATTGACATGTTGAAAATAGAAAAATCATTTTAAGATTAAAAACAGAATGAATAGAAGCTACACATAATCCCACCCACCTGACAAAAATGCCATAGTTATGGATTTTAATCCATCAAGGCAGCAAAGTACATTTGGAAAATGTGTTCTTATCCATTGCTAACAGAATTAAAACTACGTTTTTATGTATATTAAATATTGATAATGAGATATGTTTCATTATTGTTAAGGATGTCCATCTGGAAAGATGGTGGTTTTGAAGGTTTTGTCATTGACCTGTATGGCCTCTCACCATTGCTGCTTCACAATACATGATCGCATAACACAAATCAAACCTTAATTTGACTCAGGTTACAAATGTCTTTATACCACCACCTCCAAGTTTGGAAGTTTTCAACTTCAAAAGGAAATATTTAAAGGCATATTCAAATAGTACCTGAAAGATGAAGCTTCACCTCCATCCTGCTGTTCATCCAGTTAGAATAATTGAAGCGTTTCTACCACCACACCCAACAATTATGAGGTCTCAACACACAAGTGGAAAATTAAAGTGATGAATGTTGAAGGATCATAATCTAGAGATTCAGATCATTCATTGAATCACCATGTGCCGTTTTCACCTTTTCGTGAGAAACCAGATCATAGAAAGCAGGTTAAAATAAACTGCTGACTCATTAACATTTGTGTAATCTGTGAGTGAAAGTGTTTTTGATGTTCCCGTGACAACTTGTTGGAACTGCTGACCTTTCAGTTTTAAAATAATTACTCACTTAGAATTCCAGGGATTCTCAATTAAACCAGTTTATTTGATGAGTTAATGGGGCTATTTTTTGTTCTGCAAACTCATGCACCTCCTCGTCGAACTCTTCTCTACACCAGAGTTTACTGGTAACTACAAACATACTTGAATAACATATTGTTACGACAAACAGAAGCAATAGCAAAACACGTACATTTTCAAAATACACAATTTCAATGCAAATTTAAACAAAACAGTAAAAAAGTAGAAATTAACGGTGAACAAAATTCGACCTCACTAAAAACAAAAGTATTGACACAAGTTAACAAACACATTACATGTAATTGAGGTATAAACTAACACAATATATATAAACAACTTAAACCGGACACGTTACTAAAAGGATCAAAACACGGAGTCACTTCCGTCGTTTAAACACGACGTTACTTCCATCCGTCTTTTACTTCGATTTGTGGAGAAAGATGAACCATCCAGAGTGTGTAAGGGTCGCTTTATTCGCCGCTTCAAGTCAAAGAAAAAAAAGAAGCTTCAATTAACGATCGGACCCACTTCTGGCCACTTCACAGTTTGACAGACCCGGACAGAATGGTCCCGAGCTGTAGAAGGTGCTTGCTGTTTTTAAGTCAAATTTCCCGTCCGGGAGGTGGTCTTTTTCCGGCCAAAGTGTTCCAAAAGTTCCCTGTGTCACAGATCCCCCATTGAGAGACATCCTTATTTGTCTTCCTGTAATCGAATTATTCAAATGTTCTCGGGCGGGGTCACCTTCCCTCCTGGAGTGTCGCTGGCCTCTCTTCCGTCTTTCACTCCTCCCCTCCGGGGTCCAGCTTCGTTCTTTGATATACAATTTAAGGTGTGATTCGCAGACAAACAAATGTTGGAATTTCCCAGTGTCGTGACTCTAATTCTGATCCAAGCTTGTCTCGAGCCAGTGTGAACCGGTCTGAGTGGAATGTTGATTGTGATTGTGTGTAGACAAAAAAATTCCTGCTCTTAGATCAAACGTGTAAATTGTACTTTATATTTTGATTATCTTTTAGCATGAATTTAAGTATGGCGTAAACGTATATTACAATTTAAATCTAACATTACGATCATGTGTCTTTAGTAACAAACATCTCCAAGAAATACATAAAGAATCACTTGTTCTTTTTCTTCATTAATCCATTTCCTTGGGGTGTTTTTCGGAGTAAAAGTATGGAACGTGTGTACTGTGTCTCTAGATAAACATCAAATATAATCAAGAGTTGTTTCATTAAAGCAGGGAGAAAAAGGTTAAAAGTACAGAATGTAGTAGATTAAAAGACCAAAAAAGGTTTCTTGAAGTACTCTATAAATAATACCCTACATCTCTTTAAATACAAGACTCTTGGTAACTGCAGTATTAGCCAGTACATCTTCCTGTATTCTCTTGCTAAACACGTCATTTGTCTCTCGAGTGTTTGTCATGTGGATTCAACACGAACAAAGATAAATGTTTATTTTCCAAGAATCTTATCTGGTGGACAGGAACCGGTTTGTCGGTGATAGCAGTCAAGACCAGCAGTAAAGTGATAAAGAAGTTGTAGTAAGAGTAACAATCATTCATCTGTGACCTCACAGGCGGGAGAGCCTGCCAAGTAGGTTAATAAATGTCCTGGATCTGAACGTGCAGCTGCCCAATAATCAACGCTGCGTGTTGGAAGGCTCGTGTTGGACTCGAGAGAGGAAGTCGCGGCACACGGAAGAGCTACACGACTGCATATATTCAGACGAACAGAAACCAATGCACATTAAAAAACGACTTTACAGACGTTCATGCTGGAAAGAGGAGGTTGTGTTGTTGTTTTTGGCCACACCAGAGACCGACTGAAGACAGAGAGACTCCAGGTGAAGTTTAATCTTTCAACTCTGGAGCAGATCTGGGATAAAACTTAAAATTCTTTGTTATTTATTTTTCAAAAAAAGTTGTTTGTTCATGCTACCATCCCGAGGCCCCATGCCTGAAAACATCTTGTTTCAGACCAGCATCTTCATAACCTCCTCCTAGGACGTCACGTGATCACCAGCATTTATTCTAGATTATCTTCTAGAGAAATATATTCAAAAAAATATAAATGGAAATGTTTATAAAAGGAACCGATTGAAGATATGTCATATATGGCACTAGGACTTGCTCAAGGTCTGGTGTGTGCAGATTGTGTTTGTGGTGCACAAGTTAAAGAACTAAAATTAAATAAATACTGGGCGAAAATATTGGGTATGAATTGAGCTATTTTGACAGAGGAATAAAACTTACATTTGAGACGAAAAGTGTGTTCTTAAATGTTTGAAACTTTACCCAACATGAAAGCAGAAAGATGATAAACAAACACAAGAGAGAGAAAGTGTACATTAGATGATACATAAGTTGACAAAAAAGTTAAGTACAGCTTATGTACACACTGTGCACGTGCAGTGACGTCACGTATGATCTTAAAGGAAGTCTGTAACACTCTGTACCTCAGGAGGAAACAGATATAAGCTGCAGTGTACAGATGTGACGCAACTTCAGGTAAAACAAACGTGTTATTTGACTTCAGGATCCTCAGCGACTTGACTTGATGTACTCGCACTGAACCCATTTGCCATCTTAGGTACACAAGTGTGAGTTCACATTTCACACTTGGGGCTGGGAAGAAGAGTGTGTCCAGAAGTTGAGAGTGTTTCACATGGACGTAGCAAACAGCAGGGATGAGAGTTCAGTGTTTGCAAACATAGCAGGTACTCTGTGTTTTCCTGGAAATGGTGCGAGGTGCTCGGGTTTTACTCCACTAACACAAATGATCCAGTTACTGTTACATAAACACAAAGGTACACCGGATGAACCTCTTTTGCGTCGTGTGTTGGTGACGTTCATTCTTTTGTGAAAAACCTTTGAGAAGACCTTCGCAAATTTAAAGCGATAGTTCACCCAAATTCACTAATTCTCTAGTCATCCTCAGGTCAACCAAGTGTTCGGATTACTTTTAGAGTAATCTTTTCCTTTTCAGATTTATACACAGAAATCTTTGTACATTTTAATGTAGGGACTGGAGTTCAGGTAAGGTAAGGTAAGGTAAGGTAAAACTTTAATCATCCCTGAGGAGGTCTCCTTCGGGAAATTGTTTTTTTTTCCAGTAGCCAATACATACAGCAATTTTTTATAAAAAATAAATCAAAATAAAATAAGAACAAGAGAAATAAAGAGAAAGAACACAATTACACAATCTAAGTCTAAAGATAAAGATAAAGAACATAGATCAAAGAAAAACAACAAAGACAAAGGATACAAAGACTGACATAGAACAGGACATCCAGATAATCTCACTCCACTCCTGCCCCCGAACTCAGAATTGTACAATTTCAATTCAGTCGTCTTCGTCGTCATCTTTGTCCAAAAAAAAAAGAAAAAACATCCAAATACCTCCATATTCGTCTGTTACGTCCATCTTGTATTGAAGCCTCGACATAAGGATTTGTTCCAAAGAAAAATGTAATAATTGTATATTTAAGTTTGTAGCAGAAGTTTAAATAATAACAAGCGATACAGACAGGAAGTACCCCGGCTAAATATCCAGTGTAAAAAGTAGATTTTTGCCTGTAACGCTAAGAAAGGCAACATATTCCTCCATTTGTTGACATGAGGGTGAGTAGGAAACACACACACACACACACACACACACACACACACACACACACACACACACACACACACACACACACACACACACACACACACACACACACACACACACACACACACACACACACACACACACACACACATACACACACACACGTAAGATACATTTGAAAAGTATGTTAAGATAAGACAAAAACTTTCAATTACCAGGAGGACAATAACGCTTCATCATGATGCGCACATTTCGATATACAGGTCTTTATATCAAACAGCAGGAGAAACTGGATCATTTTCAAACATGGTTTGTGGAAACATTACATTTTCTATGCAGAGATACAGCAACAGATAAACGCCATTTTCATGGAATAACCCAGTTTGTGAAAGATTACACAATCTGAGGTGAGGCTCGTTTCACTGCTGCCCCAACCTGTTTTTAGAATATGTTATTACATTCTTTTTTAATAAGTCATGCATTAAGACTAGTGGATACATTTTCATATTAATTGTATTATTATTATTATGACCAAACTTTAAATTGTATTATGTGGAAATAACTAAATTGTATTTTGTTCCTACTTTTAACCATTATTTCATATTTTATTTAGCTCAAAAAAGTTTTTTCCTTCATTGGCAAAAAAGATCAATAAAACAGAATTAAATGTGGGCCTTCGCTACTTCCTGTTTAGGAAGTCACGTGGCTACTTCCTGTTAAAAAGTACTGTTTTTAATTTGGTCTTAGAATTGAGCTATAAAATGCTGTGTATCTACAGCTCTTTGTGCTCTAAACATTTTTAAGATAATAAGCCACGTTGATATCAAGACTAAGTGTTGTTTTGAAGCCTCAAAAGTCACACATTTGCTTCGTAGATTTTCATTTAATCTTCTTCTGGAGACAGCGTCTGATAGGGAACGCCAAAAAAACAACCGCTATTTATTTTTAAACTGCATGTTTATTTAATCTATTTCCTGTCACATGAGTTTGCAGGCGAGGTTTGTCCCCTGACCCCTCCAGCACTAAATCCTTAAAAGCATCCAAACATTCAACATAATTCTGTGTGTGTTTGACATCCACACCTAACCAGAAATGCTTTCACGGCCTTGAGCTGGGGAAAAAGTGGCCCACGTTAGTCGGGTCAGTGCTTCTCTATCCCCTCCCGTCTGGCACCGTTTCCCTCACACCAAACTTCTGCTGGTCTCACGCCGCCGACGTGTCGCCGAGCACCTTCCAGTGAGAGCAACAGCTCCAACAGCCGCCTGCGATCCCTGACGTCCCGGAGGTCAAAGGGGTCGCCATGCACCCGCGAGATACCGAGTCTCGCTGCTGGACTCCACTCGTGAGTCAATCAATGTCATCCTGGAGTCTTTTAATAATATTCAGTTCATTTGCTTTCCTTTTCTCTTTCACTATATTATCAAAGAGTGTCTTCTGTTCAAGAGAAAAATGATTTAAAGCAAGAAAACTCTTCCTGAAGTGGATATTGCTAAATTATATTTAATTTGTATCTAAATAAATGAATTAATAATTAAATAATTGCAGTCAATGGTATCCTGGTCTCCAGTGTAGACAAAGTGTTTTGTGCTTGTGTATTCTAATAGTTGATGGAAGTCACATGACCACAACAACCAAACCAACCTTTGTGTTTTCATCTGTACTTGTTGTGTGTTTACGAGTCACAATTATTATTTAAAAGCATGCGTTTGTCTCTTTAGTAAATGCATTTAAAAAAAGGAATAATAATAATAGTCGCCTCAGTCACACATTTAAAGAACTCTGGTCACTTTAAATTGGTGTAATATGTTCTTCTGCCATGATAAAGAACATTAATGTAACTAGGGTAAATAATAAAGATAGTGTTTAACCATCAGTTAGTAGCACCAGGTGTTAGCAACACTAAATCGGGATTAGCCATGTGTGATGCTAATGGCTAAATAACTAATTTATATTGGTATCCTGACTGTTTTAACTCATTTTTGAATAACATTTTAACATTAATTTTACGTTCGTAATTGTTTCTTTGAGCGCTTGTCAAAAATTCTTCCATATCTTACCTTATCCAAAACATCAACGTGTTATTTTGCTCCGTTTGATGCTAACTGCTACTTCATACTGCTGCTTCAAAAGGAAGAGCCGGTTCAGTGCCAGGTATAGTTACATCATCTCAACACAGCTCCTCTGTAACTTTTAATCACGTTAATCCATTGGCAGCGGTTCTGAAGACTGTTATCTAACTGGAAGGTATCGACCTGCTGAACATATTGAAGCAGTGAATTAAAAGTAAAGGTCTCAGGTGAGCTAACACAAGCGGCCACAGGTAAATACAAACAATTCCCTGCTGATCTTTAGCAGATACACTTTCACTCTGTATTCAAGATTCTCTCGACTCGTAATCTCATTCAAGATCTGGAAACTGCACGCGTCAAGATCAAGTTTTACGTCTCTTGAGTTCCGACCAGGACACTCCGATATCAGGTGGAAGCCCGTTTGGAAAAAAAGCAAACGAATGACTTTGCAAATGACACTGGATCCAGATACTGCAGATGATATCACGTGCAGGTATTTTTGAGCCACTGGATATCAATACGCAGCAAACATTTTATCCAAATATAGAATTGACAAGAGCCACATCTGCGTCCACGAGTCAAGAGAATTAGGTTAGAAGGTCAGTGACCAACCATTTTTTTTAATAGATTACCCTCATCATGTTACTACAGTAGTTTTCCGGAAAGCAAAAGGAAGTTTCCTCATCTACGTAAGAAGGTTCATAACTTTTCTTAACAGATTCATAAAGACCTTCTTGTTGTCCACAAAGCTCAAAGATACCCTTTTCAGATCAGATACAGTTAAGTACTCAAGGTCCCTTTTCTAATTCATAACATATGTTTTTTTAATATTTCGTTTTTTATTTGAAAAAAAATGATCATTTTACGATTTAAGATTTATATTTTTGTTCGTTTTTCATTTGATCAAATTATTCATAGAATTATTAAAACTTTTTTTTTTTAAATATTTCCCTGATGTCTCACTGTGATGCAATCTTTCATTTGCGTTATTGCTCACTTTTTCTCGCGTTAAGTTTGAAGGAAAATGTGTTGATAGATCAATTTGCTCACTGTTTTAATCTAACATGACCCTAAATTCTGTTTTCTTTGCTTGTTCTTTTATTTTGATTTCGATTTTTTTTTGTTTTTAATAGTTTAGTTTTTTTATTTTCCAAAATACATGTAATTTTCTGAACAGTTATGTGGCTATGGCTTTAATAAAACATAAATAAATATCACTTCTCTGGTAGAACAAGAGATTGCATTGATTTTTTTCAAAGGATCTTCCGTAAAAGAGTAGCTTTAATCCAAAGTGTGTTCATTATTGCTGCTGAATCATACAATCGTTGAGTCATTTACAAATAAAAAACGATTTAATGTCTTTTCCTGTAAAGCCCTGAGAGCAGTTTTTTTCTCCTGTGAGGATGGTTGAAGTGCAGTTTTGCTGCAGTGCTGCACTTTTCCCACACAGATCGAGGATAAGCCGAGCGTTTCCTGGAGTTCCCCACTGTACTTAAAAGCCGAGCTAATCCTCACAAAAGGAGGTGAAAATACTCGAGACTGGGTGGGCGGTGCGACGCCGACTTTCAAAATGGTGGACGCTGTAGGTAAGACAAAGAGGAGAGAGAACGGAGCGACGAGGAGATGCTGGAGGGAAAGTACTTACTCATGAAAAATTGACTAGAAGAGAGAAGAGAGCCGAGGTGAGGTTCTAGGGAAGAAAGCGGCTTCATTGAAACATCCTTTTCAAGAGTGATCTGCATAAATATGATACATCCACATACTGTTCGTATTTAAGGGAGTTTTACATCTATAGAAATGAAAAAAAAAAGACGTTTTAATAATGGTTCATATATTTGCATCCACAAATCAACATTTTAAGATATTTTTGTTTTTTAAAAAAGAAAACGTTTTATGGGCTTCAAAATTATTGTTATTTTTTATTGGTTTCGGGGCAAAACTTGATCCTCATTTAACCCCATTGAGCTAAGGCCTGGACACCTGGTGTTTTTAACTGTGGGAGGAAACTGGAGGACACTGAGGAACCCTGCACAAGTAAAGAGAGAGAGAGACATACACATTCCATACATTGTATGATGTCTTGCAAAAGGTAGGACATTAATATACTGTATATATCACAGAAAATGTGCTGTAAAAAAAGGGGTGAACCATCTTGAACAAAACATTTTCAGTAGCATCAAGGATTGTTACATAATGTTGTGACACAACATACTGAAATCTGTTTTTTTTCCCTTCTTTAAGATAATTTATCTTGTTGTGTGTTTTACGAGACTTTTTGATAAGATTAACTCTTGTTTGTCTCCTCGAATGACGTAGAAGGTGAACAATAATTAACAACATGGAACAAAATAACTTCACTATACTTGGATCAGTTGAATTCTGTAAATGAAAAATACATGTATTAAATGAAACAACTTTTGATAAACACACAAACCTTTTTTTGTATTAACGACTGCAGAGATATTATTTTATTAAATTGAAAACCAGCCTCTCTGAATCCTGGTGGACAATATTATTAATAACGGTATCAAATATATCACCAAGTAGAGCTTGTACTTTTGATACTGACAGTGATACTGGCTGCTCTGTAGGAAAGAAGTTGGATGATGGACAATGATGTTTGTGGATGACGCTGTGATCAGCGATCAGAGGAGACAGAGAGAAATGACTGAATGAGTGATTAGGATAATGCTTTAGAAGAACAAAAGTGCCAGGAGTCAAATAAATAAATAATTAATTTATTGTATAATAAGTGCTGCAAAGCTAAACGAAAAATAAGATTAAAAATACAGACACAAAGAAAATGCTGCAGCCAAAGAAAAATGTAGTAGACAAAATTACAATTAAAATTAAAGATTAAATATTTACTTACCCAAAATCAATCAATCAAAAATGATGATCAAGACATTCATTGAGATGAAATTGAGGTTCAGAACCAAACGTTTTCTTCTATTCTCTCTACTACTACTAATACTAGTGTTACTATAATATATGTATAGTATAACTATAATAATTACACTGGCAATGATAATAATAATAATATAATAATATAAGTGTAACTATTTTCTAGCTAGAATAACATAATTTAAAATATATATTTTTGTCAAATAGAGATTCACAAAATGATTTATGTTAAAGCGAGACCCGTGCAAAGTGCGACCTGGGGGCTATATTCGGCCACTTGTCTATATTTATGTAGCCATCATTAGTAATAAAACAATTACACTGGAGATGTAGATATTTTTCTCATAACCCCAATAAGGTATTTCAATATATATACCAACTTTCTCTTTTTCCCTTTATTTTATTTTGAGTCTCTGTATCTAATCTCTATTTACTGACCTGCTGAAATGTTAAACTATATTAATTTATTTTCGTCATGTTTTTTTTTACCATTTGGATTTTTTTTTTTCTCACACAAATAACAATGAGTTTTGTATTAATGCACATTTATAGAACTTTTTAAGCATCTTCACATTTGTATTGATCAAAAAATTAAATTAAAATATTAAACATTTTAAGATAGCATTCAGAATCACAGTAAATAATAGAATAAAATAGAATAGAAAAGCTTTATTCATCCCCAGAGGGGAAACACACTTTCACAACAGCGCAGTTTAAAAAAATAAAGTGCAAGGAAAAATGTTAGGAAATGTAGTCTCTCTGGCCTTTTTTTGTTGCAATAATAAACAACAAGAGCCGCCTTTATATAACACAGCCCTCTGAGGAGAGAAGCAAACACAACCTGGTGACTGTATTTGGCTTCTCAAAATCATGTCCACCTAACGTCTGTTGCTGGTATTTAACACCTGCACGAGATGTTCCCGCCTGCTGCACTGGCACCCTGAATGAAGAGGAGTGTTAGATAACTTTGAATAAATAAACACACAGAGCAGTGCTGAGTCATCACATAATATTTACAGCTGCATCACATAAATATTTTATTTGCATAGTTATCATCTATAACTATATCTATCTGTATATTTATGACCGTTTCCCACCAAATTAAAACCCTTTTGAAGGATAAGATAAAACTAATACACTTAATAGTCCCATAAAAAACTACATTGAAGAGAAAACATGCATTTATTATTCAGCGAGAATTCTCACCTGCTCTAATAGAAGAACTCACATTTCCCCGATCCTTAAAACTCTTGACTGGCTGCCAGTTTCTTTCAGGATCAATTTTAAAATTCTGGTTCTTACTTTCAGAGCTATTCATGGTCAGACTCCTCCTTACATTAGTGATCTGATCAAGCCTTACACCCCAGCTCGGGCTCTGAGGTCTGTGGATCAGAATCTACTGATGGTTCCTGAACCCACTTCAGGACCAGAGGAGAGAAATCCTTCCAGACTGTTGCTCCTAAGCTTTGGAACGATCTTCCTCTTCCTCTGTGTTTGATGATCTACTGACTCCTTCAAGAAACATCTTAAGAAATTTTTATTTGTGCTTTCCCCCGATTTTCTGGGACTCCTGTGTTTGTCTTATGTGTCTTGATCTTTAAAAGTATATATTTTAACTGTTTATTGTTTTTGATTGTTAAAGCACTTTGTGACTCTGGTCTAGAAAGGCGCTTTACAAATAACCTTTACTTTACTTTACTTACTTACTTACTTGTATGCACTGAAATGTGTGTGTTAAACATAGGTGTGTTTGAACCTTAAAGTTAATTTCCTTAATGCATTTTCCAGAAACATTTTGACAAAAATTTGATTTAATTTGAAAGCAAGTAGAGGAATAAACTCCTCTCATAAACGATCCTTAAATAAAATGTAAAATCAAGTAGGAATTCTGAATAGCTCTAAAATATATTTATGTAAAATAAATAATGAGGGTAACCAGAAAGAATCGCATACGTTTAAAGAAAAGGAACCCATTTTTTTATTTGAGCTGAAATAAAGTATAAGGTAAATAACATTTGTATTCTGAATATCAGTGGAACTTATTCAAGATCTATAGAAATATATAAATAAAATGGATTTACGAATTATTTCTTTTCTCATGAGAATGTAATGAATCTTGGAGCGTTTAATGTATTATCTTTGAATATAAGAAGAAGATGCACAGCCACAAAAGTCTATTTCACATTTTATATTTTATTGTAATGAAGCAGCATTACCAATACAAAAACAACTTGTCAATTACAATATTCAGTCTGGTCCACATGCAGCAGAGACTCAAACATGGAGCCGGTTTAAGGCGGTTTCTGTGTTCTATTGGTTTTCGCGTGGGTTCAGACACAACACTGTACGACACTTTTGTATGTCTCTGAACTTTACCAGGCAGACCTGAGAGACGCAGGAAGACGAAACAAAAATTCCAGAAGCCCTTTTGCAAATATTTACAGCTGCAGTTTTAAAACCAGTCATCGATAAGCTAGCAGACACCCTCAAGCCCATTCATCTCTTCAAGTATTGTGTTTATAGAATTTTACGATTCCAAGTTTGTTTTTTTATTTCACTCAGATTGACACCAGAATCCAATTTTAGAAGAAAATCAAAACAGTTTGACACAAAGATATCTTTCTAAACAATGTGTTTGAAAATGTGTAATCGTCATGACAACAAGTGCTTTTTTTTTTACATTTGTCATCAAGATTGAGGTCAAGGCCTTGTTTTTACATCAAAACATCCAGAATCTTACTTTGGTATTACACTGTGATCTACGAGAGTAGACCGACATGCAGATCAATCATGCTGAGTGAGCGTTCCACCACGACAAGTCAGAATAAAGAAGTGATGATAACAAAGACATAATTGCCCTCAATACTCAAATTAGGTAAACACTATGATCGATTAAAAAAACTAAAATTAAAAACAGTTTTTCTGTACGTGAGCCTGATCAGTACTGATAGAGGAAGAAGCACATGTATTTGACTGTAACTTTAATCTTTGCTACAAGTTAGTATTGCATCATTATAACAACAATGACACACATGAATAACCCAATATTGACCTGGCATCAATATTATCCATTCATTACTTCTCTTTAAATCCGATTAGGGACTTACGTCCAATACATTAGTATTGGAAGTAAACACAAGATGTTGTTTTAAATACTGAACATGAAACTCTGATGATTCCAACTGTGTGAATGTAACTAATACAGCTCAGGCTCTTTGAACTGTTTGAACTTTTGTGATCGCCATGGATCATCAATAAAGTCATTCTGATTTGTCGGTTTCACATTGAAACATGAAAATGGATTCACAAGCACCACATTTTCTAGAAAAAAAGAGAGGTAAGTAACTACTGTAATACAGCAAAAAAAACAACTAATAAAGGTAATATATTTATATTATGTACTAAACAAACATTAGATTGCCGACGTAAAGCACACCCCCTCCCCAAAAATCCCACTCAAGTGTACCATAAAATAATATTTACAGAGCATATACAATTGTCCAAAAAGACTATGTTCTTGTCATTTCAAAACCTGCACATCAAGACTATTTCATTTGAAATATTTACCGATTTATGTTTGTAGACCTGCAAAGGATCTATAAAAGTTGTCCACTAACGCTGGAGGAGCCAGAAGACGAGGAACAGCTAATTCAGCCCAAAAAGGCACATTTCAAAAGCTATTTTAAGGATTTATGTTGGTGTGGTCAAATGTGAAGTTTATGTTGCTTAATGCTAGCGTCTTAAAAAACACAGTGTTGTTAGTATGTGCTCAAAACCTCCACTGTAGTCCAAGTGTTTTTCTTATTTGGACGTAATACCTGCTGATATCATCCCCTCACTAGAGAAGAAGACCCTTAGATAAAGAAACACCTTTTCTTAAACATGACTTAAAAAAGAAAAAAATATTATCTATTAAATCAAAGAGACATTTTAATGAATTAACTATATTGCTAATGCTAGCATTATACATTGATTGGCTTAATATACATGAACCGAAATATCATTTCTTCTTTAGTCAATTAACACGTGACATTTTTCTAGCACTGGCAACAAAATAAACAGGTTATTTTGAGTGAAAACACTGTACTTTAGTATAATTAGCATCATTAGCTAGCTAGCTGGTAACCAAGCCACACAGTGAAGTTCTGGATGCTAGTTCGGTAACTCAAACGGTTAATAGTAGAATTTGCTTAACTTAGCATGACAGAGCAATACTTAAGCTAAGAAAAAATTTGACAGATAAATAGTTTGACCAAATGTAAGTAAAAAATAAGCATTTTTCAATCTATCAGGTTTAGAAAGTATGTTTTTTTCAGAAGTAGAGAGGTTTGGTATGCTAAGCTAACGTTAGCTTTTGACACCGTTAACATTTGACAGCGGACTCTATTGAAAATATAGTACTTTTGGCACGGTTGACTTCTGTGTTGCTGAATCTATACAAAAGAAAGTGTCTGCCCACCATCTACGTGTGCATCAAGTGCCTCGTGGCTAAGGTCTGAAAAAATAATCATGACGAAAACTAAAAATACGATTTTATGTACAGCATCAGTAGACATGTGAATATTTACATTCTTTCTTCGCTGGTTGTGTGACAGTTAATACTTCACAGCGCGGATGAAAGCAGCTTTTGTCTGGTAGGGAAGAGTCTTGATTGATATTTTCTTTTTAAGGGAGGCTGCCGAGTCGTAGCGGGTCGACTAAAGCTCGCAGACTTTGGCAAGAAAAGTGGATTAAAAAAGGTTTGATGTAATGCGGGTGGATTCACGGGTTTTGTTAGTGTAAATGTTGGTTAAAGTGAACTGTGGTGTCGAAGTGCTGATTGTTTGACGGAAGACTCCTCTTCAAGTGCACAGGCTCCAAAGATTAAACTTCCAGCGCTCTGGACCGGATCTTCTCCAGCCACTCAAAAGCCACAGGTGGTTCCAGGTCGGAAAACTGAACTGTGATGATGATGATTTCAGGTCATTTCAGCACGTTACAGTAACAAAACTAGATAAATAGACCCCCCGCCACCAGTGTTACTTCTGTCGGGGGGGGGGGAAACTGTCTTAAAAAGATGCAGCAGCGATTGTTCCGGTCGTTCTGAGGAGGAACCTCCTGTTCCTCAGACGTTGGCCCAGGTGTGGCAGTTAAGGCGAGGAGGGGCGGACCTTCTCAGTGGCCGCCGCTGGAGCCCGGCGGGTTGTGGATCCAGTCGAGGACGATGAGCGACAAGCTGCCGATCATGAAGATGACTCCCACCACGAGGAAGACGGCCGCCTAAAGAGAGAGCTGGCGTTGAGATGACGGTTTCTTACGTCTAGACAAGTTCCTCGTGACTCACCCCGATCTTCTGAGGAGAACGCATGGGTACGGACTTCACCAGGCGGATGTAGAAGGCCGCGGGGAGGATGAAGATGAGCATGGTGGCCGCGGAGGAACCTGCACCGGACGGAGAATAAGGACGTTAACTATAAATGTTGACACTTAACCATGAATTCCAGTGACTGCATCTGGACTACAGCAGCCCCTGAGGCCCATGAAGTCGGAGACAAATAAATAATCAGATTCTTTAGAAATGTTTCTTATAATTTATTGTTTAATTTTTTTCTTTATTAGGTCTTTTCAAAGACTATGCTTTGGAGAACATGTTTTTCCCTTAAAAGAAAAAAACTATACACACAAAGCATAGCAAATTGAGAGTTACATGAAATAAAGTGAGTCTAGAAGTTAAAGTTTGTAAGTAAGTCTTTATGATAACACTGTTATTATCCGTAATGGCTCCATTGACAAATATTACTGTCTTCTCTTGATATTTGCTCACACACACACACACACACACACACACACACACACGCACACACACACACACACGCACACACACACACACACACAGTAAACAGTGATGGCAGCAACCTTTAGATCGCAACAAACAACAGACGTGAAGAAATTGACAATACGTGAGGAAATCGATTTAACGAAACAAGTAAACTAAAATAATATGTTAAGATTTTCCCTTGCTTTTCAAAATAAGAGCGCAGAAACCTTCCTATTACCTCATCGCAGCCATTGTTTCATGTCCGGCCAAGTGGCCAGTAAACTACTTATCTTTCCGTTTATGTTTAAGAGTCTTAGATCCAGAGTCATGCCTCATGCTACAGCCGAAGAAACCATTTAAAGCTTTTCAACCACCTCTGACCTCGAGGCGGCAGTTCGCCGTAGGGGCGCGATGCACTCACCGATGAAGCCGAAGATGTCTCGAATGGTGGGCACGAAGATGACCAGCAGGTTGTTGAAGGCCAAGATGGCGGCGGCGATCAGGAAGTGGCGAACCCAGCTGAACTCTCGTCCGCTGAACAGCAGGGTGGTGATGGACGAGCGGATCTAGGGGAAAAAACAATAAATGAACAAACTTACCAACACTTTTCAATTCAACAGATTGCTTTTCAATTAGATTGTTGGATTTGACAATTAGGAAATGGAACTATAAAAGTATGAAAGAGCCAGAAAAAAACAGATTTAGAGGAGTGGTTGCTGGGAACATTCCGAACCGTTTGAGTCAGAGCATTGAATTCAAATGTAGCTTCCTCACACTGTTTTGAAGATAATCATTGTTCTTGTAATCGTTTCCCATTATCTCACCACTTCAATTGTTCTTTGCACTGAACAATTTTTTTTTAGGAACTTCCTCTTATGCTTTATTTCCGGAAAAAACAGTGTCCCTGTGTGTGCCACGTTCATCTAAAAGAATGTTGTGATTTTTGCAGGAATTGGAAATACTGACGGAACATTCTTAACATCGGCAAGTATTCTAGAATGGAAACATGAAAGATTGAAAGTGTTATTGTTTAATTATTATTAATTAAAAATCACTTAAAAAAAACAAGCATAATATGAACATATTGAATGAATTTGTCCAAGTCAATGTCTCATTGGTCCCTTAAAGCACTCGGCACCACACAGCCGAGGACATACACAGCCAAAGAGTCACTGTCTACAGGCTTCGCACACCAGAACCACACTGCAGAAGAGCTGGTCAGCTTAGTAGACTGCAGGAAAAATAACACTTTTATTTCACGAAAAATTGTAATGGAAACTAGGGTGACCATATGCCAAATCCCTCAGGAGGCACCACTATGTGGGAGTTGAGGGTCAAGTGTTTTTTAACAAGCTTCTAACTCATTTAAATGCATTTTCTGACAACAAATAAAGACACTTAACCAGGCCTCATGAAGAAAAAAGTAGTCTTTTTTTAAACCATATTTTCATTTATCTAAAGCATTTCACAACAAAATGAACAGCAAGAAATTTAATAGTAATATTTAAGTATAAATATTGGCATGAGACAGCGATACACTGTTATATTTCTCTTCTACTGTAACAATAAAACCGTGGCTATAAAACCACAATAGGATGATGAATGCAGTACAAAAGCCATCATTGCTACATGGCTTTTACTGAACAAAGAAAGAAGCACACGGGGCAAGTCTGCTACTTCATCTCTATAATTACCACATTAAATTACAATGTTGAGTGTTGGGTTCAAACCTGCAACTCAAAATCCAAAGTGAGCTATCTGGTGTCGTACCTTTTTAGGCCGCTCTACTATTTTGGTCCTGGCACTTCTTACGTGATGACGTCACACGCTGCAAACGCTAACTTTTTTTTTTTTTACAAGTGAGAGAAACTTCAACTGAACCATTGAAGAATACTTTCTCCCACACAATAAACATTTATATCGAGATTACCAAAGAAACAACTGTTGAAATGTGTTTAGAACTAGTTTAATAAACTGGCGAGAGACGCGGTCCAGCCATTCAGCGTCACATGTGTCTTTTTGTTAATAAAAACATCAATGGGATCGTTTAACCGAAATTTCAAACTTCATTCTTTTCTACTCACCCTCACATCGACTAAGGGTTGGGATTATTTTCAGAGTAATCTGTTCCATTTTGGAGTTATAGACCAAAATGTTTGTTCATTTTAATGTAGCGACTGCAGCTCGGTTGTTTTTATTTGTTCAGGCTTTTCCTTGATTTTCTGGAACTCCTGTTGTGTTATCAGTTTTATCTTGATCTTTAAAATATATACTTTACTGAATATTTTTTTGATTGTTTAAGCGCTTTGTGACCCTGGTCTGGAAAAGCGCTATACAAATAAAAATTACTTACTTACTTTATTATGGTCCAAAAAGTGACTTAAAAACATCCTAATATATCCATAGTACTCGTCTGTACCTCCGACCTTGTAGTGAAGCCTCGTTGAAACCTTTCCTAAAAGATTGTAGTTTGAAGACTAACACAGGAAGTATTCCGGCTACAAAATGAGTGAACTTTGTGTGAACTAAACCTTTAATGTGTGGTAGATAAGTGTCCACCAAACATGTATTACACGCATAAAAAAGCCATTTAAAAGACATTCACGTTTTCAGCGTTTAAGGTAATCTTAAAGGAAGTGCAGTGAACGAAATAGTCGGGCGAACCAAAGTGTTACTTACACCAAGCTAGTGATAAAACACGAGTAGATCGTAAGAGATAAATTGAAGTTTGGTAGGTGATGTTGAAATTACCGTAAATACAATTGTCTGTTTGGGGCGATCAAGCACGCGCTGCTCAAACTAATAAACCCGGACATTTCTAAATGTTCGCCTTACTACATGTTATCTTGTGAGAAAAAGTATATGATGGTTGTACACTTTTTTTTATTTTATTTTTTCAAACTTGTAACTGAACCTTCTTCCATCACCGGGGCGAGTGTAAACCCGGGACGCCTGCCGAAGCTGAGCCACCGGGAGCTCCTCGAGCCTCCCAGTGGGTGAAAGGTCGCGGGTATCAGGTGAAACCTGAGGCACCCTCGGCCACAAGAGGAGAAGGTTACATGAGGTGGTGCTTAGGGCGCCCATTCAAAGCGGCGAGGGATTATCTCCCGCGGAGCAATGGAACCGTGGGATTGCATCAGCCGGGCCGAGGGAGGAGGGGCGGAGAGGAGGTGTTCCCTCGCTCAAATGATCGTGACCTGTCGAGCTTCTTTTTTATTTTTACTGGGCCGGAGAGCAGTGAAATGACAAGGTAGCAGAGAAGAAGTCACTCGCCCACATGAGGCCTTTCATGGCGAAGACTTCTAAGTCCTTCATGAAGTCTTCAGGAGCCTAGTGTTGACATAGACCAACCAGATCAAAGCTGGAGTCAAAAGAGGCCGGAATACAGTATTTCCATCTAGCAGAATAAAAACAACTTTCTCGAATCCAGTGTTTCCTAAACCTTGCACACAAACACTCTCCGATCCTCACACCTTCTTGCATAAGCAGGGTCGCAGTGGAAAACTGGAGCCTGTTTGGGGAATTTCTCTCCGGGGCTCCAAACTATTCAGCACCAGAATACTACTTGGCGCGAGGCCTTTGGAGTAGCAGCGTGTGATATTTACTCAACCGAGACTCTCTACCTGTCAGACGAGCCAGATCAGACCGGCCACATCTTGGGCTCGGCAAGTTAAACGGCTGATCCCGGGGGCTTCGGTGGAACTCTGTGATCTGGTTCTATAAATAAACCCGGAGCAAGACGATTCAATTAATTTCTTGACATCACTGTCGGGGGAAGTTTTAAGAGTTTTTCCAGCCGACATCCACGATCAAAGGCCACACACAGAGAACAAGCGCTAAAAGTTTTCACTTCCATATTTAACGCCACGACTGTACATGTGAGCTCTCTCTAGTGGCTGCAGCGCAACTCTGCACACACGCCGAGGAAGGACGCAGGAAAGGAAGTCAGCCGGCTCCAGTTACAGCAGATGGCATTTCTGTCGGACACGTGTTCAACCGTCTATTGTCAGTTGGTTTTGACGTAAAAGCCTCACGAGCAGGTGGGTCCCTCGCTTCCTTCACGACACAAATATTGACGTCTTCAGCAACACACTTCAGAGGAGGAAGTACAATTCAGGGTGTCGTTTATAATGGATTGACGGGTAATGAAATTGAGGAGTTGATTAAGAAATAGGTAAATTCCAATTTAAACATAATAGCAGGCTGTTCTTTTAACTACCTTGTATTTTGATACCAGTTTACATGTCACTTTTTCTCTCATAATAATCAACCTTTACTACTCACTCAAACTACTCACTTATCCTTATTTTGATTTTTTTTTAAATAGACTATATTTCTGCCTCTCATTCCAATGAAGGTTTTAAACTAAATGATATCTCTGTAGATCAAATATTTAAGTCCTCCAACATTTTGGCCTTTTTTTCTTAGCTCTCAGCAGCTTCTGCGTAATTTGCCAAAATCTGGGAAAATGTTAAACCATGTTAAAGGGACAGAAATATTTAAAACGACATTATTTGGCCTTTGTATCTTTCGTTTAAAATATCTTTTTGTGTCTTGTAAAAATCCCCTGGCAACGCAGGGTACTTCAGCTAGTACACTTTAATTGTGAAGGCTTTTCCTTGATTTTCTGGAACTCCTGTGTTGTTCTCAGTGTTATCTTGAACTTTAAAGTATATATTTTATTGGATATTGTTTTGATTGTTTAAGCGCTTTGTGACCCTGGTCTGGAAAAGCGCTATATAAATACAAATTACTTACTTACTTACTTATATAGATCAGAAGGCAGACACTTACATTTCTATCTGTTAAAAGATGAGTTAATATCACATTGTTGTCTCTTTAAAATTAAATGAATAAAGTATTAAAATATGCACCTTTTTGTAATTATTGGTTTTCCAGAAGTTATTTTTATTTATTTATATTGTTAATGATTTCCATGTCCTATTAATGATGGATCTAAATCACATTATCATAAACACGGTAATCATCAATGGAAGTTAAGGAGTAATAAAGGCAGAAGACGTACTGTTTCATTCAAGCTAATCTATCTGTGCCACTGAGGCACTACAGGTCATCGTGAAGGTTCACAGGCTGACAGCGAGACGGAAAGGTGAAGGTGGTGCAGTTAATCAGATCATTCGCGAAACACTCTCCCAGGGATTCAGCGCCGAAGCCTGAGAACTGGGCCATGCTGACTCCACATGAAGCCCTTTCATTATGTGTTGGATCTTGGCGGAGCCTTGTGTGGTCTGAGCCTGTGCTTCACGTGACTTTGTTTAATTTAAAACATCCAAAAACACGTGTCTCTGCGCCTCACACACATCCTTTTGTGGCCTGGACAAGCCTACCAGAGCCACAGATAAAAGCTGGCCTTGATCTACACTCGGGGAAGGTTGGCGGCGTTCCTTCCAAAATGAAGGTCAGGAGGAGGAAACAAAGCCAAACTTTCAAATGTCACCGGACACTTGGCCGTGAGCAAGACTCCCTCGTTCTTCTCACCCGTTCATGTTGATAATCTCTGCCAAAACAACCATCTTGCTCAGGCTTAGTGGCCTTTATTGATGCTTCTTATTTGCACTGGAACACCATTTACCGCGGCAGATGAATGAAACGTTGACAGGGATTTGTGCTGCGGGTTAAAACAGGTCCGACACGTCCATGAGTCATCAGCTCCTCACGGAGGCTGAGTCAGAGTCACTATAGCTAAGCTTCCATTTACCATCTCTTTCTCCATTTGCTATCCCGAAATGTCAGCGTCTTTGTCCGGAGTTATCGTTCCATTTCATTCCCACCAAAAAATAGTTGACGCGCTGCCAGTAAAACATGACTTTGCAGGAGTTCATTGACGTCTCAAATCTGTCAGTGACACCTTTAAGGAAACTTCTTTAACCACACGCTCATAACATACCAAACACTCTTGACAATTTTTCATTTTAAGATGTATTAACTATAACTACACGTGTTGGCATCTTGACTTGACGCAACAAATCTGTCTTAAAATTGAGTTCCATCGTCTACATGAATATATAATCCTGATGAAACACTGAAGATATTATAATCTGGGATTTTTCCCTATAATTCCTACTCATGGCAACCCAATTATTATTTAATATAAAATCCCTTTTAAAGCTTTTTAACATAGGCTTCAATAAAAAAAAGAAATAAATAAAATAATAATAGAAGAAAAATATACAATTGAAAAAATTCTAATCAAAAATATAACTTTAAACCACATACTTGACTCCAGTTGAGACGATAGAATGTCTTTCAGGCAGCATTTATATTTAGACTTCAAATGATCTCAACTCTTGTGCTATCTCAGGGTCAAGGTGACCCAAAAGCCCACATAAACAAATGTGTATGGCTTCCAGAAATACCCATTACTATCAGTCTTTTTTCTTATTTATACATGAACATCGTTTTATCATGTTTTTTTTGGGTTTTTTTCACTCAAAAGTCTCTGAAGTCATCATGCGTTCCTCACGACAATACCAGTCATCTTCCTCCCCTTTATTTTTAGTCGGTTTCTAGGGAATTGGGTCGTGTTGTGTCTCCCCTCGTCCTCCCACATGGTGGCTCCACCCTGCCGTCTTACTGAAGGTGGCGGTCAGAGAGAGGATTTTTCCACTGTCCACTCCGATCCAGTAAACTTCCACTGACCGGGTTGGGAGGGGAATGGGGGGGGGGGGGGGGGTGTCAACTATCTCACTTTCTCTGCGGCACATACATCAATATTTGGAAGGTCGCCGATGGAACTGCAGTTTTCGGTCGGTTCCGGATCGGTAGTGGGGAGTTTAGGAGAAGGATATAAAGCGTGTATGCAAGTATATGTACAGAATTGGCACGAGACTGCTCTGCTGCGCCATTTTATAAAGAGTAAGGGAGCCACGATGACGCCCCCTGGAGGAGGAATGCCGCAACAACAACACCCTATTTAACCTCAAACCATTATAGGATATTTATATGCAATAATACATATATAAATATATGTAGGTATGGATCATACAAGGTTACTTTAAAAACTTTTGTTCGTCAAGACATGTGTTTCTGTCCAGTCACTCGGAAGGTCACTGCACTTCCTCCTGCTCAGCTGTCATTTGTCTTTTCTTCAATCTAAGTTTAGCCTGAGACCATATATGGAAAAGGACCAGGATCCGACTGTGTATGTATGCATGTATGAATGAGTGACGACCTTTAACCCCCGTCACTAGAAAGCCCTGAAACAGGTCTCTGGACGGAGTGTGAGATTAGAAAGGAGCAGCAACTCCATGAGTCAAGTGAACACTGTGTTCTTTCCAGTGAGGTAGCAGGAAAAATAAACCACTCCAGGAATATGACAAGAATCGCTCCAGCCACAAACACAAACAGAGTCTGCAGTCAGCTGTCTGGCTTCCCTGTGATTGGTGGACGGGGAGGCGTGAGCGGACCAATTTCAAAATCGCAGGTGTGTTGTTAGTTTAGTGTGGGCTCAGAGGTGAAAGCGTGTGCGTCACCGCGCGTCAGATGAACCGCAGTTGTTGTTTTTTTCCCATGTTTCAAATTCACGCGACACGAAGACGTCGTGTACTTACGGGAAACAGCACGATGGGGACGGTCAAGGTGACGGCGGTCAGCACGGCCAGGCGCACCAGCAGCAGCAAGTTGTCGAACTTGTACACTTTGGTGAAAGTGTGCAGCAGCTCTGCCTCCACGTTGTCTGTGAGTCAGAGAAGACATGTTAAGGATCACTTGAGTTGTTGTTTACAAGCTTCATTAACATCCACCCATTATGATACACTGACTTTTCCATGTGGTTTTTTGGTGTATTTGGTTCCTCAACCTGCACATTAAAGACGAAATAAAACTGCATCTTTTTGTTGGACACAGAAACTACCTGCGTCAGTAGTTATTAGCAAATATTCTTTTTATTTACTTTTAGTATACAATGTTTTTGATGCAATGAAGGTCAGGGGGAAAGCATGTCGGAAAAGTGCTTTCCTTTCCTTCAGTAGCTCACAGTACCTGAAGGAAATTCTGGAAGGTGATAACTACTCTCACCTTCCGTTACCCAGAAGAAGTTTCCATATCGCCCCAAGCTTCTGTAGCGTTTGCTTTATCCACAGATCTCTGACGTTGTCGGCGCTTTTTCGGTCTTTACAGTAGTCGTAGTTTATTTCATCTTATGAGTTACATCCTGGAGTTTTCCCCCTTTGGATGATTGTTTATTTTAGACTGTGAACTTATTTTTCAAACTGTACTTTGTATGGCTGTTCCTGCTTCAGGGTCCTCTGTTAAGACCACCCTGTGACATCCATATGGTCATTCAGATCATCTCCATAATGTATCCTTTGGTTTATATTATCCTTTTAATTTGAGTTATTTTGCGAACGTATGCTGATAATAACATTAACTGGCAGAGGTTAATAATGTATACACGTATACTAGCAATTGTAATTGAAAGAAATCCAAAGTGAAAATAAATTCAGAAATGTTTAATATTAATATCTTGATATATAAACTCAGTGTATTTCGCTTCACTCTTGTATTAAATGATGAGGTATTAGATAGATAGATAAAAACTGTATTAATCCCTCTGGATGTCTCCTTCGGGAAATTGTTTACATAATATTCTATATATTCATTGTATTCATATAATTAAAGGTAACAATTTAAAGATAAACCCATACATTTAAATCCTCTTCATCTTTTAACTCCTTTTTTTTAAAAGAAGAAAACATTTTCTTTTCTGTGCAGTGAAGTTCGTACCGTAGAAGGTAAGATATCCGAACAGCGCTGACAACATGTACATGATGAGCATGGCCAAAATCGACAAGTTTGAGACATTCTGCATTTTCTTCCTGCTGCGACTGCAAATAAAAACAAACAGAAAAGCACATTATCAGGTGGAGAAGTTAAAAGTGATGAGTCATGCTGAGTAATGCTTTGAAATGTTTTAGACGCCACGTTTCCACAACTGAACAGCTCCCTCAAGCGGCCATTCTATGCATTGTAAAGTTTAAATACGTCCTTTTACATCGTTTTTCTTTTGTGTGCGACAAATAAAGTTTGAAATATACATTTAAATTATCTTTGAGGAAAATCCTACCAAAAACAACAACAATGCAACTGTTTGTTTTGTGATTTAGAATTGTCTCATGTTAATTAGCATATCTAGCTTTTTAATTGAAAAATGAAAACCAATATAAAAATATGTTATTATTATATAATACATTTACAATTAAATAAATTATACAGAACAATAATATGATAAAATGTTTAAGTGCAGATGTCCAGTGTTAATCTCACACTGACAGGATATTAATTTCAAATGTCCTTGTACGTGGATAATGTGCACAAACACTTACTCCTTCAGCTCGCTGTAGATGGGCAGCACCTCAGGGTGGCAGACGAATGCAAATGCCAGGATCGGCACCGTGTAGGCAGTCTGGAGGAAAGAGTTAAGAAAGATTAATATCACGCCATGGAAACAAAAGTGACCAAAACAAAGAGAAATGATCTCTATTTAAAAAAAATAGAGTAACTGTTTGATCATGCTTAAACATCTAATTCAAACATATGAAGACGTTTTTTGATGATCAAGAGTTGCAATTCATCATGAGAGCTTGAAGCACAAGAGGATTACAAAGGGGTTCAAAGCTAAAGAAAACATCAAGTGTAGATGTATCTCACAGTCAGGATGAACTAGCTCCACCCTGAGAGCCCTTCAACTGATGATTTACTGACTTTGGAACGGAAACACTCCCTAAAAAACCCAACCCCTGGCAAACATGTCTTGACAAATACTTGACATTCCAAACCCAAATGGCAGATAATGGTCACTTTGGAAGTCCTGTTGGAACTATTTTAACGAGGATAATGGCCGGTTAACAATACTTCTATCCAGTACACAACACATAAAACATAATCTATAAAACTACTTATTAAGAGGTGTAAGAAAATATTGATACACTTAAATGTCGTGATGTTTTTAGAATCAGTGTATCAATTTTTTAATAACCATTGCAAGTATTCACTTGATTCGTCTTGCATTTCACTTCTTGTCAAACTTAAAAAGAATCCCTCTGTTAATTGTTTACTTTGATGGTTTTCCTGCAATTAAATAATTTAAAATAGTTATTTAGAAGCAGAAACTCCCTCCACAACAACAGTTTCTTCTCTTCAGAAATGCATGCATGAACATTAAAATTTAATTGGTTGAGCATCAAGGTTTGTCACTGCGCATCATAAATCCAGGAAGTCTCCACCTCAAGGTGACTTCATATTGAATTTTTCATGTTTAATGATTCAAGAATCTATGTTTGTTCCTGCAGGAATATATCGAAATATGTTGTTTTATATTGCAATATATTGCAATACGTTATATTGTATCATTGCCCCTGTATCGTGACACATACTGTACAATACACATCCTTTCTATTTATCCAACACTTCTTCTGCTTACCTATGCTTCAACAATTACTACTTAAATGACTATATGTTTTTTTTGTGTTTGTTTTTTGGACGTCCGCACCTGTGAGTTGAAGATGAAGTATCTTGGTTTGCACTTCTCCTCGTCGTCGGCGTGCGACTCGACATGGATGCTGGTGGACACGTGTGCTTCGGAGCTGCTCTGCGTCACCGGCGAAACGTCGGCTCTGTAGAAATCCATCTGTGCGGAGTTGTTGCGGAGAGCGAACACGCCCGGCATGTCGGAGCCGTTCATGCTGAGGTTGCCCGCTGGTTGGTTGAGCAGGGACAGCGGGCACGGAATCTGTGTTTTCTTATAGATCACCTGGAAGAGAACGGGTTTCATTTAACGTTTTTTTTTTTGTTGTAAAGACTTCTGTCATTTATGTAATCAATCAGTGTCATGTCAACCGGTCTCTGTACTTTCAGGGCGAGAAAGTATTTCTGGTGACCTCAGGGCAGGGTGAAACACTCGAAATACCTTCGGTTTGTGTGTTCACTGGCAAACAGCAGCTTGTTTAAGCTATCAATAGACACACCTCAACTTGGATTTAAAAAAAGAGGGTTTTTTTTACAAATCATTCTTGTCAAAACGAATTTGTGGACAACGAACCACTTCATCCCTGTGCTCAGAAAAACACTGTCCGGAACATTAACACGTGTGCAAAGTGACCCGGAGGCCGAAAAACAACGACCCCCCCCGGCTTCCAAAATAACATTAGCAGTGGTGGAGGTCGTCCACCTTGACCCAGAAGCAACACAAGGGATACCACAAACCCATTTGTTTTAGGGCCTTCAGGGTTAAACCACATGATTTGAGAAGATATCTCAAATGATCATAGTTATATTATAACCAAATCTGCCTCGGAATAAAGTATAGTCTTAAAAGGGAAAATAACATGTTAATATTAGGCTGTTTTTATGTGTAAATTAAATGTCATAGGATCAATTTAAGTTTGTGTGTACTGAAACATGACAGCAACCACACATGGCAACACAATGTGTTGTTGTGCATACCTTGGTACAGCCGTAGCAACGAGAATTAATCATATAGAACTTGCTTTAAAATAGTTTTTCGAACAACAGCCCTTCATTCTTACGTACGGAGATAGAGAACAGTTAAATGATATTGTGCTGAAATGTCTCTGGTGTGTACCAAACCCTTTGAACAGATGGCTGGATGTTTGCACCAGTGACAAATGTTAAAAGGAGGAAGAAGGATCAGCTGAATTATACGATAAGATGTGTAAAGAAAAATTCTGCATGGTCCAAACTGAGGCAGAATTAACCGAAGGAATACTGAATCCCACCAGGTTGAATACACTACAGAAGTTATTTTTTGTATTTATTTTTGTGGTGACTCGAGCACAACTAATTGTACAGTTTAATTGCTGTTTATGGGACTAGGTTGGGCCGAACGGCTTAATATGTTTGTGCTTCAAAAGCCACGCCCTGCGGCGAACACACTATCTCTTGTTTTTAAATGGTAATGCAATCTTAGTACATCACACAAAAATACTCAGAGGAAACTTTTAAAGTGCCTGTGCTCTATAGAAAGTCCAGGTTGATATTTTATTGAATCTATATTGTATATTTAGCAATTACATATATTTATTTCATTGGTCGGCAACCTTTACAAGTGGGAGCCGCAAAATCCTTTTGAATTTTAAAATTAAATATTGTTCCATATAATGTTCAATCTTCTTTGTTTGCCTTTATCGTATATATAAACAAACTATAAAATAAAACTTTGTTTAATGAAAGTTCTATCAGTTCACCTAAAATTCAAAGTTCATTCATTTTACACTCACCCTCATGTCGAATAAGGGTTGGGATTATTTCAGAGTAATCTGTTCCTTTTTAGAGTTATAGACAAATGCTTTTGTTTATTTTAATGTAGTGACTTGAACTCAGTGGTCCTCATCTTCAACTTTGTCCAAAAATATACTTACAAACATCCAAATATGAGGAACTGTTCTCCCCAAAAATGTAAAATGTCTATATTTTAGGCTTGTTGTTAGTGGCCTGAATCTCTCATGTCGAGATACAAGATGGACGTTACAGACTGTATTCAGGTATTTATATGTTTTTAAGTTTGTCATTTTTGCAAGACAAAGAAAACTGAGCTCCAATTGCTAAATTACTATTGACTTACATTTTTACCCATAACTCTAAAAGGAACAGATTACTCTAAAAATAATAGAGAGTGAGTATAAAATAAGTGAAATATCACTTTTAATTAATGATAATTATCAAATTGTATATTTACTGCAGTTTATTTTTAACTATTTTCTTATGTAAAGCACTAAGTATGTATGTATATACATCACAATAATTGCATCATCATCATCATTATTTTAATTATTTCAACATCGCAGAAAACTAAATAAATAATAGGACATTCAAAATGAATTATTTGCTATCAATTTTAACCTAATTTATAATAACCTGACTGATTTGCTGAAAAATATAAAATATCTTCTATGTAGGCTGAAAGAAATGATAGTTCACCAAGTCTAGATTTTTTTAATCATAACAAAAAAACAAAAGTAAAATACTAACGCTTGTTCTGGAACGTGTTACTGTTCCTTTAAAACTACAACAGGTGAGGAAGGGGGAGAGTTCTGCGCTGATGATCGTGAAGAACCGATGTTGTTCTTATATCAGCGAAGTTACGTCTTTCAGTAACATTTTTGTTAAATTAAAGGTAAAGTGAAGGAGAGCGCTGATGCATCATTGTAAAAACACTTTGAAATACTGAATTCCCACATTTATACAAATACTTATTTCCAGCCGCGGGTTGCCGACCCCTATTTAGACCTTATTCTTATCAATTTTTTTGGGTATCTTAACAAAAATGATGCTTTTCAAGCCTTGTGTTATCTCAGGGTCAAGGTGACCCAAAAGCCCGAAAAAAAAGGTGTTTGTGGTATCCCTTGCATTGTCCAAGGATTAAAAGAGTGTATGAGTTTTAAATGTGTCAATAAACCTGCAAGAAGTGAACCAGGGCTTAAGCGAGCTTGTCATAAATAGAGAAGGACTTACCACACTCAGGAAGAAGACCATGCAGGTGAGGGAGAAGCCACTGGTGTAGCCCAAATAACCTGCACAGAATAACTATCGTTAAGATCATAAATCAATCGTCAAAACTCTCACTCTTCAACCATGCCTGTCTTTCAAACACAAGTGTCAATTCAGCATCTATACTGGGATGTGGGTCATGTGTCTTTCGTGGTTGTGACCCAAATCCTAAAATAAGACGTGCACTTTTCTGAGTTACGAAACAACGGTGTTTAGGCCTCCAACTAAATCGGGTAGGCTTTCTATTTAATACTACCTGTTGCTCAACGTCTACCTGCTTACATAATGGGGGTCTGTGTTGGACACGAGCCGAGTGGGGGAAGAATCTTAAATTACGTCTGGTGTTGGAGCAGACTATTTATAGACTTGATAGCAGTGTGGGATTACAGTCTCCCGAGTAGAGTGAGTCAGGGAGCAACAGGTTCAGGTAACTGGCAGGAAAGTAGACTTTTGCTTCAGGCCACATATCCAGCATTTCTTTAGTTGGCACCGGTTTCCACATCAGCTCGTAGAAAGAGGATCATGCGAGTTATTATGTGATGCTTAAGAAGATAAATCTTTAACAGTACAGATGATACTAAAACTATTTGATAATTAGGACTTAGACCTGATGAAAACCATTAGAATTGAACCTACATTTAATAAAAACGGGATTTGATTAGATAAATATCAGCCCCGGTAAAAGTTATTTCTAGCATATTTACTTGATTTGGGCCTCATTTGCATGAGTTACTGTCTGAATGTAGGATCTCACCCGGTGGTGTGATCTCTCTTGGCAATGACCCATTGATTCTTTATGAGGTTCAGTTTGCCAATGGTACTTTGCTAAGGTCTTGGTGATTTTGACTGTGTTAGAATTGCCATCTCCTGTTGGACAAGACAGCAACTCCTTGTTACTCATCTGCTGAAGAACCTTGACGTGTTCTAAGATCTCCTGATAGACAGATATGCTGAATCTGGACCTAAAACACCAATAGATGAAAGGTCTCCGCAACTGAGTAAAGAAACTTCCCGCTGGACTCCAAGCATCTTGGATTGCCTGGCTCTCCATTCTTCCTCTAGACTTTGAGACCCTGGTTTCCAAATAGTAAAATCCTTCTGACGTTGTTTGTTGTTTTCCAACTAATTTTCTTTTAACGTTCTTTGAAATTGCACTTTCAGAACATCCGACTTATTCTTTCCCAACTAGTTGAGGTTGTCGATGACGTTTTCAGGTCTTTCCTATGATTTTGAATTCAACTGAAGAGATGCTTTTAATACCCTTTTCACAATATCATAGTTTTCTCAGATATCTCACTTTACATGTATGTATGACTTTTTATCACATATATTAGTTTGAAGTTTAGTTGCTGACATTTTGAATTGAAACATTGAACAACTGGTATTAAATACTTGATTGAAGTTTAAACTTACCAAGATTTTTCAGGAGCGACAAGGGTAGAATGATTCCAATTGACACAAATATCACCAGGTAGTTCCCGTCCATGTACCATTCACTGAAAACACACATTATAAATTAATAAATATACCGCAATGGCCGTGTTAAACTCATTTTTAAATATTCTGGCCACTGATCTTAAATGTTATGTTGCAGCTTATTCTGAATGCTTGAGTGATGGAATAACAGTGTGTATAGTAAATGTGTTAGTAAAATAACAATTGACATTGACCCAGAGTCAGTTAAAGCATCAGGAGTCACTATTGTACATCCTTAAATCAAGTAAAACTTACCCAGATATTTCCTCTAAGCCCAGAAAGGCCCGGATCACTTCAGGCAGCTCATATTTAACGATAAAGAGATAGCTGGACATGGCTGAAAAATAACACAAATAAAAAGAGTTAATGAGATATATATCTATTTTCTTTTTAAATACTGTGGTTTTTTAATTCTTTTTTAAAAATGTCATCCAAAAGGGAAATGCCCAAAATAAATATCTAATAGAGATGTCATGCACTGCTCTTTATTTAAACCCTTCCTTGTCATCAAGTGAGATCGTCTTACATCTGTCTTGGAGTCCATGTTATGACATGATGATTATAAATCCTTCTCCTCTATTATGACTATATTAGGGACCTGTCACAAGTGCGTGAGCTGGTCTGTCATCCAGGCTGGACGCCATTTTATGTTTTATACTCTTACAATATAATAAACTAGAGCAGTTATATGTGACCTCACCTCCGATGTTCTGCATTGTTATGGATATAAATGCCGCCAACTTGCCGGGCCAACCGAACGCTCTCTCGCCGAGCTTTTCGTAAATCAAGGAACCTAGTAGCAGAAATGATTGTTAACTTAAAACCATAGAAATTAATTATGAATTCATATTTAATAACGTTCACACAAACCTCCTTCTTTAGCTGTCATGAGCAGCAGATGAACAGAATACAGCGAGAGGATGGCCACTCCGACGAGGAGGATCCTGCAAAATATATCAGGAGATATAGTAGCAGACCAAAGATATCCTTCCTACGCTATGTATTTCATTTGACATTTTTATGACCGGGCTTGTCTCTTGGTATTTTCAACATCCATGTGTTGTGTTCTTCAGGGAGCCTTTGTTTATTTGAATGTGTCAAACCTCCAAGGGACTCATTGTATAAACAACAGAGCGTGATTACAGTTGGCTGGAGGAGGAGTGAAGACCATTATGACATCATAATAGACTCTCGTAACCTCTCGTTCGCTGAGATTTCAGACGGGGGAGAACTTTATAAAGTAGTAAGTTCAAAACATGGTCATGATGAGGGAATTCATCTTGGAGAAGAAGACTTCGATGTTTGTTACATGTGAGTGTGTCAGGAGAGTTGGGTTTTTAGGTTAGTTGCCCTTTAAGGGAAGGTACGAACTTATGCAAATATGGGGAAGTGACAACTAAGAAAAGGAAAAATTATTGTTTTCATTGACAAAATATCACAATATATAAAGTTTCCCTCATGATAGTTTTACAGAGTTGATGCAATGTTTTGTTATTGTTAAATACAGAGAAGACAGAAAATGTAACTGTTGCATTTAGTATATAATACAAGCCAACGATGAGTGTTATTCTTACTTTAGCAGTGATTGTTTAAATCACAAACCCATTTGCCACATGTATTTATCTTTGAAAATGTGACTAGAAGTAACTTGACTCACAAAAAGAGGACAATTCCTGTGTTGGCCATGGCGTAAGACAGTCCCAGAATGCCGCTGCCCATGATGGCGTTGCTCAAGTTGAACACAGACATCCCAAAAGATGTATGACCAGGATGCTGTTGGAAAACAACAACATAAAGTCACACATTTACAAGAGTGAATTCTGGCTAAAAAATATAAATATTTTAAGTTTCTTACATATTCCTCATGGTACTCTTCATATTTCTTCTTCTTCATCATCCCATTTGCCAGAAACTTCTGGCTTTCTGCATCGTCATTCTCATCCATGAATTGGCTGCAACAAGAAATGGTGAATTTTATTAAAACATTAGCACATTGACATTCTAAAAAATACCCCCAAAAAAACCATTCTAAGCAAATCTAAATTGTCTGGTTAAAATATGAAAAAGTTGCAATTTTAATTTAGTTGTGTTATTTACAAATATCCATTTTGCTCAACCATGATACTCAGATCCGCAGGGGTTAATTATTAAGAGACATTTTGTGATGCTGTTTTGAGGATTGTGTGCACATTGGTCACACCACTAGCTATTGGGTGTCATGACGCATGAAGTAGTTTGACCCGGTGACCTTTGTTATTGCTAGAATCTTGTGCTCCGGTTACATACGTGGAGCTCACACAGCTCGCGCCAGTAACATTTTACTTATCAGAGAGTCAAGAAGTTTAAAAAGGAACTGCTAATGACCAAATCTAAATGAGTTATGAGGTAAGTCATTTGTATCAACATTTATTTTGACTTAGACTGACTTTTCTGTCTGCAAGTAGTTCTAATTGCAGTATTATGCTAGTCATGCTAACAGTTAGCAACACACTAAGATGGGGCTTGTTCCATTATTGGAAAACTCATAGATGGAAACTTTCCTTTTTAGCAGCCAACATGTCAGTTTGCATCTCTTTTAAATGAATAACTTTGATTTTTATTATTGTTATTAGGTAAAGTATGTAGATATTACTCACAAAGCTACTGTTGAGAGTGTGCTTACAAATGATTAGCATTGCTATTTAGCTTTGAGCATCACTAGCAATTTAAAGGACAAAATTATTTTTTGGTATTTGTTAGTATCAACAGTTTTTTTTTTTTTTTAATTCATACGAAACAGGGTCCGTGTTGTTTTATGGGACATTTTACAACCACACTTCAATATTCATAACTATTATTAAAATCATGTCCATTATGAAATGTATGAAATACACGTGAGGTTCAACGCTCACCTGTTGATGGTTGCCTTCTCGGAGTCAATAGGGTTGGCGAAGCGATCCTCCAGGCTGTCTGTGCTGTCATAATCTGCCTCTGTGGACACTTTGCTCAGCTCCATGCGATCCATGGCTCCTGGCATTGTGAACGGCAACAATATCCAGGGAGGAGAAACAGTCCTTTGATTTCTGTGGTAAAAACTCTTCTTTTCAGGATATTTTCAGCAAGACCTGCAGGATGAGAGCATCGGTAAGGGTTGAGTGTGTGTGTAAAATAACTCCCACTACCAGAGTGTGTGCAATGTCTGCGGTAGAACAGGAAGGAGAGAAAAGTGTACATCGAGCCAGTGTATGCGAGGGGTCGGTCTTAAACAAACGATGGAAATAGGTCAAGGATGTATAGAGTTCAGGGGGTTGAGTATCAACCTGAGAAAACATCCAGCATTAGTCGAGCTTGTTCTTATGTAAGTCAGTGTTGAGCGATGCATAGAGAACAAACACACACACAGATTGATATATATATACACGTGTGTGTGTGTGTGTGTGTGTGTGTGTGTGTGTGTGTGTGTGTGTGTGTGTGTGTGTGTGTGTCAAAGGCAGTAAAAGGATCCTGTGTGACCATGAATGCACAGTAGTGCACTTGGGACATAGCGATGCTTGGGTAAACTCTCATTGACGTAAGAACATGGCGAAACGCAAACACACAAGTACACAATTGCGGTTTTCTTAGAAGAGAAAAGCGTGTACAAGAGAAAAAATGTTGTTCTTCACTTGTTTAAGGGTGATTTATGACGGTATCTTAGCCACAACTGAATGGTGAACAATATGTCTCACATAATATCACTGACATGTGACTACATGATACTGTATCTACCTTAAATATACAATGCTACTGGTTATCGATTTAGATTTTAGGTGGAACTTTGAAAGCAAGGGGAAAGGCCAGACTCCAAGTGCCATGTTTGCTCTGTGTTCCCAGTTAAATATAGTCATGTGCCGAAAACAAGCGAGCACGCATTTAAAAAAGTATTATGTAACCAACATACCTGGAGATACAGTTACAGATGAAAACTACGAAACCAAATGTTCAACTAATATTTGGTCGTAATAATATATTTGAGTGGCGGGAATTAAGTTATTACTTAAAGTTTAAGTTTAAGTAACAATGGGCAGTTGACAAAGTTTAGACAACTCCTTTCCTTTTCTTTGAGATCTATTAGAAACTTCTGTGAGAACTGGTCGAGCCAGCTTGAAAGATCGTTCCAATGGTAATTAAGTTTGTCAGCACAAAATGAACATTTACAACAGAAACATAAAAAAAGGAAGTGAATTCTATAGTTCATGAAAGATTTACCATAATAACTATATTTTACA
Organism: Callionymus lyra; assembly: GCF_982586985.1. Taxonomy (NCBI): domain Eukaryota; kingdom Metazoa; phylum Chordata; class Actinopteri; order Syngnathiformes; family Callionymidae; genus Callionymus; species Callionymus lyra. Next base: position 19,010,551 of record NC_141820.1, read on the forward strand.
AATTTGTTTCGTAGTCATTTGAATGTCCAACAACATGATATATTTATATAGTTTTTACTTTGTTTTATTTATCTCAGGTAAGATGGATCACACCTGGCTTTTAATGGGATTGATTTTTAGGTACAGATAGGGTCAGGGTTTGAGTTTCATTAAAAGCTTCATTGCTATTGTCAAGGAAATCAGCGTGGTGTCAACTGACAGGTTTCACACGTGAAAAAAACAACAACGAACTATTTCCTCACACACTTAAGTTATGTTTACGTTTACGCTTTAGGCTTCACGCTTTAAATTATGTGCAAGCTCTCACATTTCTCACTCCAATTTTTAGCATTCCACATGAACCATTTGTGCTGGATTTACGACAAGGGAAACACAAACGGTGAACAAAAAAACAACCAATTGAGAGTTTACATTTAACTTACTGTGTGTAGAAGGAGAAATCGTCAGTTAATTAATCTAATTTAACAACCATTTTTAAAGGAGTGTCTTAATTTGACTTCGGCTTTCTTAATAACGCTTATATGATTCGGACGTTTTGTTATAGTAAGTAAGTAATAGGCTTACGTCTATTTAACAATGTCATCACATGTCCCAGAGGATCATGGATATTCTGTTCTATATTCTGAGTCTTTGAAAAACATTTCAATACTATGTGTAGCTCCACCCTCCAGGCCACGACTTATTTAGTACTCTCGGGGATCTTGCACCAGTATTCCACAAGTCACAGCCTTCTTCGCTTTACTGTCGGGGATTAACGGGGTACATTACACTTAACCAACTCATTACACACTTCGCTTCACCTAATCTCTCGCTGACAATTTCCATAAGAGCAAATCCTCACTGCTCAAGACCAAGAGGATTAATCTGTCTCAATGAGTTCTCCGGATATCTTCTCTGCTCAAAAGAGCGCTTTAACACCAGACCTCAGCGCATGTATCAAATATCCCCTAAAAATGCAATGTAAAGCATCTTTCAAATAGATAAATGGAGATTATGAACTTGGGAGTTTGAATACATACGATTTTCCCTTATGGCTCCACAAAGCAAAATCCACATTGATGAGAGATAAAACAAGATGTTAAAGCAACTTAAAATGTTTAAATCTTCTTTATATTATGACAAAAATGTGTTGCCAAAATCTACAAGTAAGGCTAAGCCACTATATTAACTAATGAATGAAGAAACACCATATACTGTATTGACAACACAGATTATTTTGCACATGTATTTATTGATGGAATTTGCAGCTAACTGTCCAAAATATATATAATATAAATATAAAAAAACTTTAAATTAAATTGAGAATTGGTTTTAAAAGTCAAGTTGCATTTTAATTGACAATAGTCATTTTAGTTAGTTCATTGTCTTTTTAATATCAAAACAAATAGAGCCATAGATTAACAAGTTAAGTGCAGACATGTATTCAATGTGTTTTCGTTTAAACAAAATGCTGTTGATATTTTCCTTCTATATTTGTACACGGAGATGCGTTATTGCATGATTTAAGCCACTGCACTGGAGCACTATGCACATCCTACTTCTGAGAAGAAACCTTGCACTGCATACGATTAGTAAAAAAGAACACAAACCAAAGTTTCTAAAGAAAAGTTTTTCATCCCTTAAATCAATACTCACTCTTCAGATTCCTGACTGGTGTTTCGTTATGTTCCTGGGAGGTTCTCAAAGAAGACAGAGAGCTCCAGGCGGTTGGAGACGATGAAGCTTTTAAAACTCAGGTAACAAATTCCGTTTATAAAGGGGAGGGAGGAGGACCTTGTTCAACCAATGAGTGTCGTTGCGGACTACAACAGCTCCTCCTGTAACATCACCATACAGATAGTAGAACGAGAAGACTTCAAAAACTTAAAAAAAAAAATCATTATTCAATTTAACAAAAATATTACAAATTAATTAAGAGTGATAAATAATATAAATAAATAAACTTGCAAAATGAACAGACAAAAAAGAGGGAAGATTAAAACCATGCAGTTTTTTTTGTAGAAATCTAGCAGAAGAGTGAGAGAATCCAACTCTTAAATAGCAACAACCCCCCCCACAAAGATGAAGTCACATGATCAAACACCTCCCCGAGAATCATGGCACGCACGAGACAACACATTTGCTTGCACATGTTCGTCAACCTCACATGGTTGACCAGCTGCATGGAGGGAAACATGGAGGGAGGCTGTGCTTGGGCGAGACCAATCAAATGCAGATCGTAGGATTTTGCCTTGGCCAGAGGTCAGGAACATTTCAGACATGTGCCTCTTTTTTTTTTTTATCTGACTACGCTCTTTTTATCTCTTTGAAATGTCGACACACTGAAGAACACAAACACAACTCATCTCTGAACAAACAGAACGGTGGATTTGCACTGATTCTGATCGTATGACTACAAACTAATCACACGTACAGCCATTCATTAGAGACTTCCTAGTCAGCTGAAAACACTGAATTGAAGTGAAGACCGACTCCTAACTTATTACTAAAGAATCCTCCTGGATACGTTCTTCCCAAAACTCTACACTGTCTAATTCCTTTGCTTTGGAACCTCTAAGACAGGGGTGCCAATCTGGTCCAGAAAAGGGTGCAGGTTTTTGTTCCAACCGGTCAAGCACACATGAGTTAACGAATCAGGTGTCGGCTTAAACAAGCAACCTGACTGACAATTCATTCATTACTGTCTTCAAACGCCTGATTGGTTTAACTTTATGTGTTTGACTGGTTGGATCCAAAACCTGCACGGTCTCGGCTCTTTTATGGACCGGTTTGACACCTGTGACCTGGATGAATGAGCACCTTTACCAACTCATCTACGTCGTTGGAAAATTCAAGCTCCTCTTGGTGCTCAGAGGCTAAAAATTGATTAAATTAATTTTTATTTTTATTTCAATCATAAAAAACAATCAACAGCCAGTATATGGCTTCCTTATTACTATGTTGCATGTCCTATTTCTGGCCAACTGTAAGGTTATTATGGATATATATTCTGTTGTGTTTTGTATGTTTTCTCTTGCTAAAGCGTCTTTTCAGTATTGTAAATTAGGGGTGTGTATCGGCAAGAATCTGGCGATACGATATATATCGCGATACAGGGGCAATTATGCGATATATTGCGATACTGTATACAATGATATATTTCTAGTATTGTCGAGTACTTGACTCTGGTGTTGCAGAATTTACAGACCACATGACTCTTGACTAAGTCGCAACTGCTTTAATTTCTTTCCAAAAACAAAATATGTCCATACATCTAGAGTCGACTGTATCCTCTTGTCCTCAGTCATGGCTGGTGATCTCACAGCAATGTTCTTTTAGCTTTGGAGGATTTAATAACTGCTGCCTTTTAGCGACCGAAGTTTAATTCCAACCCAAAAATGAAGAAAGCAGGAATATCTTCATGTTAATTAAACTATAAACTATAACAGAACTTTGGTCACACATAAAATGTGATTTGAAAGCCAAAATTGAAATAAAATAAAGTACAGTGCTGTCAAATATCGTTACAGTATCGTGGAAATAACATCGGGATATATATCTCCCACCGATATTTTTAACACCCCAATTATGAATCCAACATACTGAATATAATTTCACTTTATTCCAGCCAATGAAAGACAAAGGTGACTATAGGAAATGAGGCCTACAATGTTTACAATGTGAAGAATTAAAAACAACTTAACTAGGCCGACACCAGGAATGTTCGTCTCATGCAAGACATCTCTGTTCAAACTGTTGTGAATGCCACCGTGGGCTATGGTCCTCTCCAATGCTGCAGGGGCATTCCTCAAATCTCAGTCCTTGACTTCTTGAAGTTTGTGTGTGGTTTCACACACTTTCTCGGCCAATCATCTGCGACTGGAAAGCTGTTTCTGAGCCAATCCCATGATGAACTTAACAGGCACTGGGGGTGATAGCTCGTCTTGATGGCTATGACCTCAGGTCAGCAATAGAAGTCCAGGACACAAATGTAAGAAGGTCCAACAGACGAAAGTTCTGCGGCTGGTGTTTTCTCCTTTTAACTGGCCAGACTCTCCAAGAATTACTGTGGCCAAGATAAGAACTAGCTAAACATATTTGAGATTCTACTGGTTGCCACATAAACAGAGCATACAGCTGTATTTTTTTTCTCACTTTCTTTTTCAGTCCGAGCAAATTTGAATTATTATTATTGCATTAAAACAGACAAAGATTTTGATTGATCCATCAATCAAAAGCCTCAACTCAATGCTGGACATGAAGTATATGACAGAATCAACTAAAGATGAACATGTTTTTTTAAATACTGCGAAGGCAATCGATTAGTCGATCATAACCGGATCAGCTGCATGAGACTATTCTCTCTCATTTGCTCATTCACTAATCATACCCTGCGGTTTTCTATCTTTGTCTGGACTTTCAGTTCTGACACAAAAATTTAAAAATGGAAAACACGACTTTAAAAACTTTTGTTTGTCAGTTTAGGTCAGAACTGGTGTCCTTAAGTATCCATTCACACCAAGAAGCTCAACAGCGTGTTGTGTGGAAAGTCATAGGCCTCTTTTAGGAATTTCACAGGCCATATAAAACTGCTATTCCTGTCCTTGCATGAAAAAACCAACACAACATCGTGAATGCTTCATGATGTAATCCATCATGTGACATCATAATCAGTTTTTCTTTGTTAAAAAATTGTCTGTCATGTTTCCACAAAGCATCAGTTCCACACAGACAATACATCTGTCTGTTACATATGACATGATAAGAAGTCTTGTCTTCACATTAGATCTAAACACATGGTTATGTATTAATAATTCAGGACATCTGTGGAATTAATTTGTTGACACACTGACACAATTCCTTTTACCACCTTTAAGCACAAATAAGTCTTCTATTGTCATCTGGCTTTCATGATGTTGATGTTGGAACCGAAAATCTTCTTCCACTGCTTAGATTTGAGACCTAGTCATTTGAGGCCCGACGACTAAGAAATATGAATATCCAGACATTTTGTTGGAACCACAAAAGCTTGCCTGCCGAGTTTGACAAATATTGGAGTTCATGCTCGACAGTAGCTGAACTCGTTGCTCTCTTGTCTGCATACGTGGTGTTTGTGGAGGGGACAGCTGGAGTATTTATTTGTCGTTAGTGTAACGCAGGTTTTTGTTTTGAATGTGATATTTATATGTAGTGTTGTGGCTATTATGCCTCGAACATGTTGACTGTGGTGAGACACAGATCCTAAGTTAGGATTTTGAAAACCGGGAACAAAGCCCTCATTTGTTGTAGTAAGTGGGGACAGAGAACAAGTTATACATTGGTAGATGTTTTTAAATAGTACATCTGTAAACAGAACAGTTTAAACTTATAAAAAACAATAAAAGTAAATATATGTCACAAACATTCATATCATATATATAATATAATAATTATGGCTCTACACATATACTTTAATGCAGTGACATGAAAATCATATCAACACTTATCCACAGTTTATAGTATTGCACAAACATCTGAATTTAAAAGCATGTTAGATTATATATAAAATGTTTGATTATATATAATAATGATGAACTGGAAAACAACTTACAAATAAGACTAGTTTGTTTTACTGTTTTACCAATTTGACCACCAAAAATATAGTGTTGCATTGTAACGCGACATCTTTTGATATAGTTAAGTCTTAAAACCATTGCGTTTTGCCAATATTAATCCACAAGATGAAAGATATGAATTTCTGAATAAAATAAAATCACTCCAAATATTTAAAAATTAAATCATACCTGTCGTGTTCACAACACCTCTCATGAAACTTAATAACATTAAACAATCTGCTTATGTTTAAACTAGATTTTAACATATTTCAAATCTTAAACTTGCCATTATCTTATATTAAATGATTAAATAAATGTTTAAAACAATTTTAGATTTTAATTGTCAACCAATTAATCATTGAGTCAATGATTAAAACAGTCAATAGACATGGCAAAAATGAAACAACACTACTTTAAAGCGGTGTTGTTTTCAGTCAGAACCGCTTCCTGTGCTATACAGCATCAATATCGATTTCTAATGCTGTGATTTATAAATCAACTGAGCTGCTTGACAAGGTTTGCATCATACCAGTGTTTTTCTAGGTAGAGTATCTGCTTACTCTGTACGGCTTGTTTGGTGACACAGAGTCAGACATTATGTTTCAAATCCATGCCAGTTAAATCATCTGCCTTAACAACGTCAAGCAAAACAAGCAACATCAAAAGAAGAATGTTTGAATCCTCTCTCAACAACAAATTGACAAAAGCTCTGACATCACTGCAGTGCAAATCGGTGACCTTAAGTAAAAGCAATAGTGGCCTTTTGTACACAAGCCTGGTGTGCCTGGACCTTGTTTATGAACTTGCTCCATCTTATCAGTCGGTATCGATCTTCATGTGTGCTGTGATGACATCGCTGTCGAGCTTGAGGGTGAACAATTATTCTACTCAAACAGATTTTGACCTTGACTTGGACTGACGGAGAAGTACGTTCGATCAACAGCACGTGAAGACTTTTACATACATTCATAAAATCGTGAATTCAAAACAAGCACGTTTACAAGCCAACCCCTTAAAGCTTGTTTTGTTAACAGATAACAGAATAAAAACATTTGCGAAAAACGTCGACTTTTATTCTCAACACTTTCTTGATTGCTTCCAATGCATAAATATAATGATAATTCAGAACCAGCTAAATCCAAAAATAACTTTATTATTGTTGAGTGGAAGTACATTTTAGGAAGTGTTCTTATCCTTACTCTTTTATGTAGTCATTAGATTTGCTTTAACATTTTGTTAGGTAACATCAAATACTTACTTTTTTAGAATGATATCGGGGCTATGACATTAATAGAAATGTTTACACTCCAAAGTTTACTCAAGTTCAAATATACAAATGACCTCAGTCTCTTTGTAGCTTGAGTAAGTTTGAAGGTTTGAATGTTTGATGGTGGGAAGCTACCTCATTGAGCCAGTTTGGTGAAGATGTACGTCCCTTCAGTTGCTCACTTGAGGACTGCTATGGCCGATGTCTGTCAAGACCAGACGTGGGGTCACCAGCAGTCCAATCATTACCCTTTTGTTACTTTTCGTTAACCTCCAAACAAACATATAGATAGGCAGTGTAAATTAAGCATAACTATTTTCAAAAGTCTGTAATTCCAGTGTTATGTTGAATTAAAATTATATTGGGATTTATTTTGTATTATTTAAAATAGATTTTGAACAATACTATTAATTCAAGTTAATCCATCCAACACAAACTATTATTCTTTAAGACATACATATTAAGTGATGTTAAATGCATCAGCCATTTGTGCAGCAAATCATACACAATTTAGTCTAATATACCACATGATATATTAAGTCAACCGCTAATAAAACACCATAAAATCAAACAACTATAACCAAAACAATGGTTTAGTTAGCAAGGAGTCTCTGTGAGGGCCGATCTATGGACATTATTCCTAATCATTCACTTGAACCCGTTCATCAGTAATGAACGATGAAATGAATGTGACAGCTTCGGAGAACCTTGGAGCCACCGCGGTTGTAAAGTGTTTTGTGGCTCGAACAATGCGCTCAAGCTGCTGTGTTGTCAAACATACGATCGTGTTCAGGGTCCTAGACAGGACGCTGTGCCCCCCCCCCCCCAGGTGACCTTTGACCCGGGACCACCATGTGCTTGGTCAGGAAGAGAAAAGGGGGGAATATTTCCTAATACCATCAGCTTTGATTCATAAACTACTGAAGGTCATTTTGGGAGAGTGGACGTGTCGATCGATGTGAACATGAGACATGTGTTAAGTAATGCAGAATGTAAACATAGCCCTGCGTTGGCGTTCTGTGACACCCGGCCATCAAAAATTTCAATTTCACTTGTTGACAAAGTTTTGGATAACATCCAGAGGTGTCCCCCCGCCCCCCTTCTGAGACACGACCTAGTCTTTACATCCTTGAAAGCCTCTCCTTTAAAGTGGACTTGGCATCAAACTTGAAACTCATTTGCTCACTCACACGACGAGTTACATCAGCCGACACCAGGAGCACCTCAACCCTGCGGCCCCCAGTGGGGTCTGACCTATATGTGCTATTCACGTCCTCCTTCAGCCACGGAGGAGTGGGGGTCCTGAGCCGTGCTCCGGCCTGTCGAGAGGCGCTTTAGACCTGTGCTGACGTAACACCTCATCTACCGTAGCAAACGTGTACCGTATAGTGTTGGACATGAGGTCAAAGATCATCATGATTTAGGATTTAATCATCAGTTTCTATATTAAAGTCAGGTTTGAAATCCAGCCTTTCAATCAACGTTAAGACGAATCTCAAACGACCAGGTTTAGAAAGACTTGAGACAGTTCTGTCACTTGCTGCTAGAAGAAGTAAATTCAAGTTTCAACTTGACATTGTTTATTTCAACATTGAAAATATAAATAGAATGTTACATAATATTTGATTGGTCACTTCTATGAGTCGTCACAACATTGACTATAGATACAAGACCACTGAGAAAACCAAATTATTGCCTTTACGTTTGTAAATGTTTTGTATTTTACTCTGTTTTCACAGTAACAAGATTCATTTTCTTGTGATAGATTTAGCGCTAACATAGTAACATGCTCCGATTTCCGTCAGAATGTATTATTTTCACTTCTGAAGTAACTTTATTTAAAAGACAACAATAACATGTCATGAACTCTATTCTAGTGAGGAAAAAAAACACATGCACAACTTCTTTCTAAAAAAAAAGAAAAGAAAAAAGACTGATACTTGACACTTCAACAGTTTTCCTGAGAAAACATAAGACAGTGAACTCAGCAGAAAAGAAAAAAAAAAGATTCAAGCCATTTTTCCTCTTATGAATCTGTTCTTTGTGTGCATTCGGTCTGTTGTATATGTTAAGGGTGTGTTTCTGCTCAACATACAGAAGTTTTTCTGGCAAGAACGCACAGGAAAGGGGCCACCTCGAGTGGCCGCAAGAAATCCAGCTCCTTTAAAACAGGACCAACACACACAAACTCCAACAAACCACCTTAGTATTAAAAAAGATTTAAAGGAAAACATCATTAAAAAAAACATGCATTCATTCAAGGAAGCGTCAAAAAAAAAAAACCGTTTTTTTTTAACGCGTTAATCGCCCGCTTAAAGATCCAGGTATTGTGCAAGACGGTTTATTGGCGCTATTGTCTTAAGATTTAGGCGTGGAACGTGCGATCGAGCGTCAATAAAGACGCGTGTTTGGCGCTTTATGTTGACTCAAGGCTCCACCCTGCAGGAGCGCAACACTTTGGCAGCGACTCCTTTCTGTCCCTAACGTCACCAACCGACATATAAATAAACAGTAGATTTGCATGTGCCATAGGCTTAAAGGGGTCCTCGAGGGTCTTACCTAGAGCTGGATCGCAGCGGTGTGTGTGTGTCGGTGGGCGAGGAGGCGCACTAGTGGACGCGAGAGATGGAGACCCTTCCCATTTAACAAGCGAGGAGTGGAAATTTCCATCTGCCATGTGATGATGGCTGGCCCTCGAGTGTCGTGTTACACCGTCAGTCCATGCTGGGGGGTCCCACATCACCCACTTTCACCATTTCCACAATAAAAAAAAAAAACGCCCCCTGCAAGTCTGAGCCTCCACTTTTTTTTTGCCGCGACCCACGAGGTCCCCGAATACAAATTTAACTATGATCTAAAATGTGGGTTTTTGTTTATGCAACACGTTGTTTGTTTCATCTGAAACAAGGGATTCCATGGATCCTTTGTTTACATTCCAACCGTCCACGTTGTAGGGGGGGATATTAGAAACACTCCCAACATGGATGTTTACAACTTAAAGGGCAAGTACCAGTATTGGACAAAAAAGGATTTACGAGTAATGTCATTGTTATTATGACGTAAGGATAGTCAACTGTTGTGTCCATTGTGTTTCATGAGGAAAACACAACAAATCAAATTGCATTTTTCTTGTTAAATCTAAAATGTAACTCAAAAAAGGATCACATAACATTAACAAACAAACATTAACTCACTTTTTTTTTAAATTTAATTTACACTTATTTTACTCTGCCCTTGAGCAGATTTTATGCTGCCCCAGAGGTTTATTACAAATGGTATTATTGTACCAGAGATGTTTAAGAAATTGCCAAATTAATTATTTTAAATGAACTCCTGTGTTGTTTCCAGTGTTATCTTGACCTTTAAAGTATATACTTTATTAAATATTGTTTTGATTGTTTAAGCGCTTTGTGACCCTGGTCTGGAAAATAGCTATATAAATACAAATTACTTACTTACTTACACACTCAAATAAAAAACTACAACAAAGTAAAGCAATGCTAATTCCCTAATCCTCTTTTCTGCCCTCAATGAAGTTAGACATTAAAACACACAAAACATTTTTTTTCCCCAAAAGAAACTTAATTTTGCCGTAAGATGACCGACCTAGAAACGTCATGTTCAGAACTCAAGCACATCGCCTGTTATCTTTAAATATTTACTTGCTAGCTTAGCTTGTGGATAGCTGTGCAAACAGCAGCCATTCTGAGGTGAAATCTATCCACCTGGAACGCTCTGTGCCAATGTGTATTTAAGATCTTTTATTTGTCCCCAATTAAATAAAACAAATGTAGTCAGTAAGTAAGTAATGGTTATTGGACATTTTTAAGACAGGAAAACATTGTATCTATTATGTCAAATAGAGTGTATCTTGTTTGTTGTGGGGTGATTACGAAATAAAATAACAACTTGGTCACAATAAAAAGGACGATAGCCATTTGTAATTTATACCTGAGGAAGGACATGTTCTTTTTCCAGGTCCCATCCTAGATGAGCTGGTAAATTTGTTGATTCATTCAAGTAAAAATGTCTTTTGTTTTTGCTTTGATTTTGTATGTGTTTTTTCCTGTGTTCTCCCCTCTTCATCAATCATCAGGTAATCTTCATCACTGGCAGCGTTTCTAATGGCACACGCCTGGAACTATTCCAGCAATCGAGACCCCTGGATACAGACCCAGAAGTTCCAGTGCTGTGTTCAGGATCACCTTCACTTCCATGCTGGTGAATTGGCTTCTTTCCTGGTATTCTTGGTCTGTTTTTCCCTTGTGTTTCTGCTGCTTGCGCTTGATTTTTGTTTCTATGAGCTACTTTTGTCTTTCAGTTCTGGCTTCAGTCACTCTTCTGTTACATCGTCTGCCTCAGTTCTACAAAAGTCCCATTGTACTTTTTGATACCTGTGTTCTTCTCCCTGGTCGGTGACTCCTTGTTTCTCCTTATTGTTCGTCTGTTTGCTCTTATTATTATTATAAAATTGATTAATTTTACAAAGGCTCTCTCTCTGCATTAAGGTTCCGCTCCACTAGGAACACAACAAAATCTATTGATCTTAGAATAATTGTATATTTGTATTTATTCTTATGTATTAATGCCGACCACTGAAATACTTGTGAATAAGAACCATGCCCTGTATATTGTGAACATGACTATGTTTAGGTTCATTTCATAAAAATCTCACCTTATTAATTGTGTTATAATCCATTTTATTAAAAGCTTGTCGTTCTGCTCACTCCCTTAATGATGTCCTCGGACACTGGAGCTTATCTTGACTAATTGGTGGCTCGTCACACACTGGCAGTCAACCACTCACGCTCTTGGACAATTTTCAAGTCCTCAATTAAACCCTGTTTTTTTGGTGAAGTTGGGGAGGAAACTGGAGTACCCACGCAAGCACAGAGTGAACCTGACACCCCTCCTCACCAAAGAAAGATTTCAATCACTATAAAAAATGTGATACTTTTCAATACTCCATGAATCTAAAAATCAATTCAAAAGTGTTGTTTTGTAAAAGGAAAATGTACTCTGCAGTATTTTCAATTATGGAACATTCTACAATTAGAATTAGAAAGTATGGATATTACAAGATACTAAATGAAAACGTATACTTCAATTTAATTGTTTTGTATTTCCATTTGTGAGTTATTCTGTCAAAGAGAAGTGTTTGAAAATATAAATTTTATCCAGAAGGAATGTACCCAAAATAGACCCCATGTTGACCACTAATACAAAAGTGAAGCTCAGTGTCAGATATCCAAGCTTTTTGCTACAAAAATGGTAAGAAAAATGTTTCATTCAGCGTCACGAGTGCCGTTAGAAACGAGGAGACATCTGTCATCTTTCCTTTCCAAGATGCAGTAAGACCCTCATTATGATAATGCTCAGTTTTAAAGTTATTACTGTATAAAGTTTCCCCCCGTCCAAAATCTCAGCGAATGAGAGTTTACGAGAGCTTACTCTATTACAACGTAATAATGGAAACACACAGCTGTAATTGCGCCACACATTTTGTTATATGAGTCCCTTGGAGGAGTAGACTTCCTGGATTGATGACTCGCTGTAACAAACCTTGATGTTTGACCAATCACAGCAGTGGGTGTGGTTATGGTAAACTAGATTTAATCTCCAGAAAAACAAGTGTTTTCAGTGGGCGGGGCTTAAGCACATTTTCTAACGTAAATATTTCAACAAAAAGAGTTTTGTGGTGGCTCTTCTGCTGGAAGTCCAAATTCTTCTTGATCTTTTCATCCACCACAGTAGATAAACGTACACCTCTTTACCCTCCAATCTGCCATTTTGACTCGCCACTAATGTTAGACCAGCGCCTTCAGAGTGATTTACCCTTTCAGATGAACTTGAGAAGGCAGAGGTGGCTTTATACGGTGAGTACTAAGAAAAAAATATTTCTCAATCTTTTAGAAGGACTTCGGTATCAATGTCATTCAACCACCAATCTGGTTCTCTGAAGGTTTCTGCCTCAAACGTGTGGTAGTCGAATTGGCCAAAGTGTGCTGTCTAAACCAACACCTACTGTCCAGATATAACTTTACATTCGTATTTATAAAACACGTTCACCTTTAGAATAGCCGCTTCACCGGCATCGTGGTGACCGTGTCTATTTAGGGTTGAATCTCCCAGTGTCCTGACCACCACGAGTTGTTTTGTAGCACGGGGGCCAAGATAAGGAATCTCACATGAGTGCAGACCTTCTTCAGCTGACAATGATTACCCTCTTCTAGGCGGAATACTGCAGCGCTGACTTACGACTGACGGAACCTTAACCGCGCCAGGGAGCAGTCAAGGCCACTTGTAAGAAGATAAATTAGAGACAGGACGGTTTTGTAAAGCAGGGGTCCCCGGATACTGGGCCGGGTCTGTGTGGCATTTATTACCGGAACTCAGAGGGAGAAAACAAAACTTTATTCAGTTTCTGTTGTTGTGAATTTATTTCTCAATGTTAAATTACCTCGTAATTATTGACACATTTAGACATTTGTTTTGGTCAGTTTCATGCTGACTCAGCGCTACGCTAATATGTCTTTTTCATGCCCAAAGCTCAACTTATGTGTTGACCTAAGTGTCTCTTAAATAGATCTTGGGCCTCTATTGTATCATCAGAATGTGTCTGTTTGTACAAAATTCTCTTTTCATTATATTTACATTTACATTAGAAAATGTGTTTAAGCCCCACCCACTAATTCGCTCCTCTTTCTCGGAGATGAAATCTTGTTTAACATAACCATATAACCTCTACTGTGGTTGGTCAAGCATCATGGTTGGTCACCGCGCGTCATCAATCTTTGAAGTCTCCTCCTCCAAAGGATTTGTTTTTATAAACAAAGTGGGGCATGACTACAGCTGGCTGGAGAAGCAGTGAAGCCATTATTGCGTCATAATGGACTCCACTCATGTAACCTCTTGTTCGCCCAGATTTCAGAGCAACGTTATAAAGTAATAAGTTCAAAACATGGTCATGATGAGAGACTTACTGCATCTTGGAGAGGAAGACTACAACATCTAATACATGTGAGTGAGTCAGGAGGGTTGGGTTTTCACATTAGTTGCCTTTTAATGTTTTTTTCGCCGTGTTTTCACACTTTTTTTTTGACTGGTCTGTGGCGGTAAAAAACATTAAGGACCCTCCCTGTATAGTATTAAGCAACAAAGATATTACTTGGATCTGTTCGTGTGTCGACTTGTCGGATACATTAAAAAACATTTCAGGTTCTCTTCAGAGAATCTTCAGTTGTTTCCCTTTTTATCAGTTAATTTAAAGTTTCCATGTAATTCTTGAGAGTCACATGAGTACAGTCGCCGTTCGGGAATCATTGATCCATTATTATCAAACGCCATTGTACGTTCTGGCTGATTAGATAGTCCTTACATAAACGGTCGCGTACCTGCCAATGGGATGACTCTCATTGAGCAAACTAGTCAAACAAAAGCTCCGGTTATGTAACTTGGCACAGAAATGACAGAGGAAAACTTTCTGCCATTCATCATGTCATCATCACCATCTCACTTGACTGCATATGAATGAGAGGGTTGATGAATGCAAGCGCCCAGTGTTGGCTGGAAAATAAACACATCTGTGTTTTGCCGACGGACTGTGTGATGGACAACGGCACGGGGAGGCCGGCGCTCACAGCCGGCCGCTGTTTTCCTCAATCTAACAGCTGCTTTATTGAGAATAAAAAGACTGGATTCCGCCGGAGAGAAGTGCTCTTGAAAAACACTATTGACAGGAGCGTTTACCAATATGGATGTTTCTCAACATCAAGGCTTTGCAGACCAAAGACAAAAACGGGAAATAAAATTAGTGAACGAGTACTAGACCTTAATGGAGGCCTCAGTTTTGGAGTAAAATGGTCAACTCAGCACTCTAGACCAGGTGTATGCGATCTTTCTTTTCATCCTTTGAACATCAGCATTCTTTTTACTAACCTGGCTTCAAGGTGTGGTTGATAAAAATAACAAATAAAATAGCATGACAAACAATAAACCCAAACATTAAACATGAAAAATGCATCAAACCAAAAAGCTGAATCAGCAGGGGTTCTTTTGCAACCAGATGGTTCCATATAAATAATTTCCATTTTTTTTTGTTAGTTTCAAGGTTTTTTTCCAGGTAATTATGACCAAGATGGATGTCTTGATGTGCCATGAATCCCAGAATAATAGAAATTTCTAGAAAATATGTACTAAAACAACTTCTGGCCAGAAATAATCCAAACAAGCAAAGTTATTGGTTCTTTATTTATATTTACATTATTTGATACCTGTTTACCATCTGAAACACAGTTGATCGCGATGAGTTTGGAAGTAAGTCAAGAATTTCCAAGTCTTTTAGAAATGTGACAAATACTTCAAAATATTTGTGGATCCAGATGGTTATCCATACCCATAATTAATCGACTGTTCCTTGGCCCACTATCAACCTTTCATTCATCAAAATCCAGTTATTTTCTTGCAGATAAACACATCAACAACACCCTTAAAATAAAAGTAAAGTTCACAGATTTTATATTTTCCCTTTTCTTCTTTGTTCCTGTTTTTCAGATGTTAGCTCAGTAGACTAAGTACAATTTAAGGTAGTTTTAATTCTCTGTGCATGACCAACAGATTCATCAGGTAGTTTCATAGTTCTTGTCTTTCCAGAAAAGATATTTCAGTTTCTATTTGTTCAGGCTTTTCCTTGATTTTCTGGAACTCCTGTTGTGTTATCAGTTTTATTTTGATCTTTAAAATATATACTTTATTGAATATTGTTTTGATTGTTTAAGCGCTTTGTGACCCTGGTCTGGAAAAGCGCTATACAAATAAAAATTACTTACTTATTTACTTACTTACTCTATAAGCAAATAAATATACAGTATTGAAGATATGCAAGTCGGCACCACCTAATAATAATAAAAATAATAATAATACATAAGTTATTTTATAGTGCTTCTTAAGATTTTTTCAAGGCGCATTACGAAAACACAAAAACAAAGAAAAAAAAAAGACGCAGATGGAAATACAGTGATGCAGTAATACAGAACTAAATGATATAGTCGTGTTGACTCAATAGCTCCTGCTCTTACACCTACTTTAGTTTAAAAATGAATTAATAATGTGTCTTCTTCTTGCAGTAGTTACTGTAAGTAGCACTTGTTTTTAATCACAGAAAAAAAATCTTAAACGCTGTTTTTTAAAATGTCGCCCTTTCCACGGTCCAGTGGAGCTGTTGTTTTGTTTTGGGCCCGCGGTTAGCTGACTGTCCAGCACCAGCACCCCCCCACCCCAACTGCCCTCCGCTGTGCCCCTCATGCCAGGGTGACCACACAATACTTCAAGGCCTCGACATAATTTCCAGATTCTTCCGCTTCCTTGCTCCACCTATTAATTTCCGAGGCCCCTTACATAAGGTATTATGCAATGTGTTTTTCGGCTCTCTAATGGGTCCGGGGGACAGGCTTAGCGTCTGCGTCGGCTGTTGACGTTCATGTGTTCACGAAAAGGAGCCCCTTTGCTCCTCTCCTACTGTCGGGGTCCAACTGCATCAAAACAGGCCAACGGTCGGTCGGGGACCACCGTCATGGCGCACACGTGGACCCACAGAGTTGTGAGACAACAGGAAGTGCAGATGGGTGCAGGGACAGGGGTGTTTGTGAGGCACTGCTCGGCTGGAGTCCGGCTCCAGAATATGCTGCTGTGTTATTTGAAGTGTTTTTGTTTTCCTGAGTTGCAGCTGGTGTGACATACTTTTGCACTTGTTTTTCTTCCACGGCTCCGGTGGCCGTCCGTCAAACGCTCAGTCAGCTTGTTTGGAGGGTTTAAGTTTGAAGGTGTTCAAGGAGATGGAGACAGTCCTGAGTGAACTTCATGGCTAGGAAACATCACCCTGGCTAGCTGGGAAACCTGTTAAATAGTGTAGAGACTTGTCTGTACGAATAAGAATTTTAAAGATACAAATTATTTGTCGAGTCTCTGGATCTGTCAAAGTTTATTTCGGCCCTGGTGATGGTTGGTTTAATATATGTTTTGATAAAAGCAACACTTTAATATAAGACCGCTCTTATCTCACTTTATTGTTACTTATCTTACACAATTAATCCTGTAACAATCTGTTGGAAAAATGATACTGACCTGATATATTTTTCTCTCATTCATTTTCACATCACAAATAAATTAACTGCAAGAAACGAAGAGGGCAGACTCAAAGAGTTAATAATTACAATAATATTATAAGTATAACTATTTAAAATTAATTAGATTCATTTTGTCAAGTTAAAAAAAAAGAAAAAAGAATCAGTATTTCACACTTTTTATTTAAATTTACCACCAGTTACTATATAGTCAGGTGCAACGAGTTCAGCAAGTGTCACCTGAGATGTTGAGACGGAAGGAATTTTTTATTAGTTTAACAGTGTCAGGAAACATAACACACAGCGAATTTGAATGATCTTATTCACAATTACAAAGACAAATACAGTGTCTGGGAAGTGCAGAACAAATGTACCTTTCCTGAAACAAACTAAATAATTCAGAAGAAGTTCAAAATCAAATTAAAAAACTATTGTAACTAATTTACAAAATGTCCAGAATCAAATTGACAAAATATTATGACTAATTTAAAAAAAAGTCCAGAATCAAATTGACCAAAAAAATGTAACTAATTTACAAAGCCTGAGAAAAATTGCAAACCACAGACATGGAATTTGTTAAAAAATAGTTTTAAAACGTTTTAGATTTGTTTCAATATTTTATATATTAGTTTCAAAAGGTTTTTTGCACTTGCCAGTCACCAGAGAAAAATCCAGAATTTTGCAACCTTGCAATACTCACATGAGCAGGACCAAAGCCCCGGCCAGAACTCGGATGTAAGCTATGTGACCCATGACCTGCCACTAGACCTCTCTCCAACCCTGAAATAGCCGTTCGCTATCTTCGTCCCAATGTGACCTGCAAAGGTTTCCTCTGCTCATGTGAGCTTTGAAAAACATTAGTTGCGGCCTAACCATATACTTTTAGCATTTAAGACCACCTAGTCCTGGTGACACGTCCTGTCAATACGTCAGTCAGTGAAGAGAAAATGCCAAATAAATAGAGCTTCCAGCTGACCCGCTGTCGTGTAACACATCTGTGTGGAAGATTTAAAAACTTTTTTTTTTCTTTTCTTGCGTGGTGTTGGAATAATTAACTTAACCAATTTGACTGGATCTGAAGATCATGTGCCTGCTTAGATCCGAGTGTCGTCCAACCTGGTACTTTTCCACCATCGGGCTTCTGGAAGCTTCTATGTCTTATCAAGGGGGATTTTTTTTTTTTCCTTCCCTTCCTTCGTGTGCTTTTGTCCAGGCGTCTGAATGGGGGGTTGGGTATGCCAAGAGAAGTCCGGGCGAAAGGAATCTTATTGTTTCCTGAGCTGCTCAGCACACGCTTCTTTGAAAAGCTATGGATCATCGTGAGGCCGACGTCTCCTCAACACTTTTTTCTTTAAATTAGAAAAAATATTATAGAAATGAAATCATCAGTTTACTTTTGCAGTTACTGAACCTCAAGGACACTTCTATCTGCAAGGTGAACTTGCTTTTCGGAGTCAAGCTGCACCAACTCCCGGTGTCTTCTGGGTAACGATTGTGAAAAAAGGACATTAAAGTGTTTGTGTGTCTCGCAGGTTTCAACTCACGCGGTGATGATGGCATGACGTATGACATGTTGACACCCTTTGTGGCCCCCACAGTTGTCGCCTGACGCACACGTGTGTCAACAGGTCCAGGAAAGAAAAAGCCCACACACACACACACACACACACACACACACACACACACACACACACACACACACACACACACACACACACACACATACACACTCACAACTAGATGGACCGGACCAGAAACACACACCTACACAAAGAGTTACAGCTAAGTAAGCTTAGAATGGATTCTGAAAAATGTCCTCTTTCATGTGTCGAGTATACAGAAAAAAGGAGGAACAGGTTTCTAATGTTTATTTTCCTCTGCTTACTCTCTAACCCAGTTACTCAGGGCCAGAATCAGGGGACACAATGAGGAGGTTGTCGACTTATAGACTAAAAAAAAATCCTGACCAATGACTTTGGTTTTCATTACTTATTGTAATGTTTCCAATAAATGTTGTTGAACCAGCAGTTTAAGTCCTGATAACAGTTTAAACACAAGAGAATCAGGTCTTAGATTCTTCGGCAACATGGCTATCAATATCTGAGAACAGAATAAACGCCTCATATCTCCATCGACTTTAGGACCTTTCAAACTCATGACTATATTCTACCTACTCACCAATAACAAGTCACACTCTGGACTCTTTAAAACACACACCATCCAAACCAATCTTAGCTATGGTCATAGAAAAAGTGATGTCTTCACTATGTCCGTATTGCAGGAGCTCAAGCTGTCTTTGTAAAATTCCACTCTGGATTTAGATCTGCACGGAAACGGATCTTTTAAAAGTAACCAATGATCTCCTGCTGGCTGCAGACCTCGTCTCGTGAAGGCTTCTCATGGATCCTTTTAAGTCCTAGGTGAGGATCGACGATGACACTAGCTGTCTGGTCATTTTTAAATAGAAACTAAATCGTTTTTAAAAAATTTTTATTGCACTCTTTAGCTTTAGTTCTTGACCAAACGTAATCGAAACCCAGTAATGCACAGACTGACACTTTGCAGCTAAATGTGGACAAAACTGAAACTCTGGTGATTGCTCCTGATGATAAGGTTCCAGGGTTGAGTCAGTACTTGGGTGACTTAGTTCAGTCTGTCAAACTGAGCCTGAGAAACCTGGGTGTTGTATTTGATAAAGACATGTCTCTAGTTCAACACTGCAGAAAACTGACCAGAAACTGTTTCCTTCAACTGAGAAAAATCTCTAAACTTAGGAAAATTATGTCACAACATGATCTGGAGCTTATAATCCATATGTTTGTGTCTTCTTGTTTAGACTATTTTATCAGTTTATTTTCATGTCTTAACAAGAAGGAGCTGTCTCGCCTGCAGTTAAAAACAAAACTCTGCAGCGAGAATTCTGACCCGCTCTAGTAGAAGAACTCACATTTCCCTGATCCTTAAAACTCTTCACTGGCTGCCAGTTTCTTTCAGGATCAATTTAAAAATTCTGGTTCTTACTTTTAGAGCTATTCATGGTCAGGCTGCTCCTTCAATCACTGATCTGATCCAGCCTTACACCCCAGCTTGGGCTCTGAGGTCTGGGGATCAGTATCTACTGATGGTTCCTGAACACGCTTCCAGACCAGAGGAGAGAAATCCTTCCAGGCTGTTGCTCCTAAGCTTTGGAACGATCTTCATCTCCCTCTGTGTTTGATGATCTACTGACTTCTTCAAGAAACATCTTAAGACTTTTTTATTTGTGCTTTTCCTCGATTTTCTGGGACTCCTGTGTTTGTCCTATGTGTCTTGATCTTTTAAATTATATATTTTAACTGTGTATTGTTTGTGATTGTTAAAGCACTTTGTGACCCTGGTCTAGAAAGGCGCTTTACAAATAACCTTTACTTACTTACTTACTTACATCTACAGACATGAAGGAGTATTTAACTATTGTATGTTTTTGGAAGGTGTCTTCAAGAGGGATTTTTTCAGGGCTGCCAAGTTTAGTTTGTGTCAGCTAAATCAATAAGGATGTTTGGTGGTTTAATTCTAGACAATGCCTTCAGGTATTTGTCCAAGATCACTTGTTAATTTATCATTTATGTATCAACAATATCATTTCAAACAAACCCGTGGACCGTGCTTTGTAGCCTGGTTGCAAAGAACCCTGCTATAAGATAGCTCAAACTAAGACAGTACAGTTCTGTTCACCAGGGGGCGCGGTTTCACAACAAACACACTAAAGCACAACTCATTCAACTGATCCAGACTTTCGCGTTATAGTTTCTAACTTTTCCCTTCAAAATGTTTTTATTTATTAAAAACAATTTTAACTACACTATCAATTGAGACTAAACAGTTTACCTTTGAAATTATTGCATTAAATATGTTGCTAATTTTCTTAACTAATAACTTAAAAACTGATTTAAATAAATTTTCCGGAAATCTTAAAGAAGACAAGTAAAAAATAACTCCAGCGCTATAATGATGATCCAAATTACGTTTATGGATCGACAAATCTTACAAAAAAAACTCACCAACTAATAACTTTTTAAGTGAGTTCTAGCACGATGAACTATCTAAAAAAAGAAAATTATTGCAATATTACTACTTATAATAATAATTACGACAATAGTAATAATAAAACAATATTAATACTAACGATAAAAAAAATCACAATAATAATATACCCCTCCGTGCTCCTTGTTATTTAAAATAAATATAAAAATGTTCATGTCGCCGATACAGTGCAGTGCGACTGCAGCGTGTCTTTATCTCCGCTAGAGCGCACTGTTGTAATGTAATAACTCATGTGTAAAACGCAAGGTCAGGGTGTCCCAATAAAATATCTACTTTCCATATTCTTGCAAAAAAAACTTCTGAAATAATCACAACTGTCAGATATTCTTTATGTCTCTGTTATAAAAAAAAAGAAGCTTCTTTCAATGAGAAGGCAAATGGTTTTATAAAAATACGACATTGGTGGTGAAGACATTTGTTTGTGTTATCTGATCAGATGTAAACATTAATCAATTAAAATGATCACTGGTTAGAGACTCTGGCCTGTTGTTGCGGTTGATAACAAAATAAAAATGCTCACAAAGTATACAATAGTGTGATTCATCACAACCCCCTGAAGTAGCGTTCAAGTTTATACATCCTTTCAAAGTCTAGTTTCACCTTCTGTGAGTCAGTATTTCTGATGAAAAATCTATTCTCTTCTTGAACCCTTGAACACGACCTCCAAGCACTTCAGTGAGTCAGCGAAACTGCCACGGCATCAACTGTCATCACGTTCAGCGTCATCTGTTACTTTGAGAACCACTTTGTGTCTTGGAGGACATCCTGTAAATTGTGCACGGAATGAGAGCACGTCTGCGACTGACGCCGGTGATCTTTAGCCTCAGGAGAATGTTTGAAATAAGCAGTAGTAAAGAGAATTATGTGTTCTTCATTAATCCATCCATCTTGGTCACATCAACCGCGGTCGGGTCGCCGACTGAGCAATGAGGATCAGATTCTTCTACGCCCCAGAAACCTCCAGCTTCCCCTTAGGAATTACAGAGAGACATAATCTATCCAGCGCGTTCTACATCGGCCTAGATGGATGGATGTGCCTCACTCACAGCGCTGTCCAGGTTCTGTTCCAAACCCTTTAAAGATTAATGAGCTCAAGATTACAGACAGGCCAGAAAACATTTTTTTCTTTCAGAGACTGACCAAAATCAGTCACTATGAAGGAGGCTAGGTTGCTTTAAGTTAGGTTTCTTTGCGTTTGTTGGGTTGCTTTTAAGTTAGGCTGGCTTTGAGTTAGGTTGCTTTGTGTTAGATTGCTTTGCATTTAATTGCTTTGCGTTTGGTTGGTTTGTGTTAGGTTTCTTTAAAGTAAGATTGCTTTTAAGTTAAGTTGCTTTAAGTTAGGTTGCTTGAAGTTAGGTTACTTTGTGTTAGATTGCTTTGCATTTGATTGCTTTGCGTTAAGTTGCTTTTAAATTAGGTTGCTTTTAAGTTAGGTTGCTTTAAGTTAGGTTACTTTGTGTTAGATTGCTTTGCATTTGATTGCTTTGCATTAGCTTGCTTTTAAATTAGGTTGCTTTTAAGTTAGGTTGCTTTTAAGTTAGGTTGCTTTGCGTTAAGTTGCTTTGCGTTTGGTTGCTTTGAGTTGGCTTGCTTTTGAGTTAGCTTGCTTTGCATTTGGTTGCTTTGCGTTTGGTTGCTTTTAAATTAGGTTGCTTTGAGTTAGCTTACCTTGCGTTTGGTTGCTTTTAAGTTAGGGTGCTTTGAGTTAGCTTGCTTTTGAGTTAGCTTGCTTTGCATTTGGTTGCTTTGCGTTTGGTTGCTTTTAAGTTAGGTTGCTTTGAGTTAGCTTGCTTTTGAGTTAGCTTGCTTTGCATTTGGTTGCTTTGCGTTTGGTTGCTTTTAAGTTAGGTTGCTTTGAGTTAGATTGCTTTGCGTTGGGTTGCTATGCTCTAGCTTGCTTTGCTCTGGCTGACTTTGCATTTGGTTGCCTTTGCATTAGATTACTTTGGGTTAGGTTGCTGTTAGTATGGTGGCTTCGTGTAAGGTTGCTTTGCATTAGGCTGCCTTAGGTTGCTTATGGATAGGTTGCTTTGAGTTAGGTTACCATGCTTTGCTTTGCATGATGTGTTTCCATTGTTTGCAGTTGCAATTGTGTTGCTTTGATGTTTCTCCTTAAATGCTTTGCAGTAAATCAGTTATACATTCCATTGGATAACAGACAGAATATTATGGTAATGTTAAAGTGTATGACTGAGCACACTTTTTCTGTAACAACAGCAATATCGTTGAAGCTGCTGGTAGGCCAGAGGTCACTTCACTGGAAAGGTCATTCATGCCTTATCAGAAGCAGACGAGATTATCTGATATGTTCAACCAGGACACGACGGACAGGAGCTTTTATCTGGCACGAATCAAATTCTGGATAGATTTGTTATTTTGCCGCAAGTTTAGAATCCATTAAAACATCTTGTTTTAAATATCATGAACAGAGCAGAGACTCTTCACCAATTACTGACAACTTACCTGTTATTTCATTTAACATGCATTGGCAATGACAATTATGACACTTGCTTATTTAGAGGAATAATTCAAAATGATGATTTTAACTACAAACAAAACAGTTGTGAAATACATATATTAAAAAAATAATGTAAAATACCTAAATAATTGAGATTGTTTTAAATTTGTTCTGTTCTGTTCTATATTAGTCTTTGTATCCTTGTCTTTTTTTTTTTTTGATCTATGTTCTTTATCTTTATACTTAGATTGTATCATCTTGTTCTTTCTCTTTATTTCTCTTTGTTCTTGCTCTTATTTTATTTTGATAATTTATGAAAAATTGCTGTATTTTCTGTGGCTATTGGAAAAAAACTATTTCCCGAAGGAGACCTCCTGAGGGATTAATAAAGGTTTACCTTACCTTTTACCTTACCTTACCTTACCTTAAATGTTTATGTTTAATCATGTTGCATTTGTCCAGCAGAAAAGTAGAAAACAAGTGAAGTTTGGGTGAACTAACCCTGGGATAAAAGAATCAGGATTAAGCCACAACAAATGACAAATAAGTATTTAAAGTCATCGAAGATATCGTGAGTGTAAACAAACACGCACCAGTGTCTCTGCTGTGGGACCATTAATTAAAACTGAAGTGGTTTGATTTCATAGTGAAGAACAACAGCAAACAAGAGGCACGACAGACCTTCGCTGAAGTAATTAACCCACTTGACACTTCTCCACCGCACCCCTTCCTCACCCCTTCCTCACCCCTTCCTCAGCCCTCACAGAGTGTCAACCATCGACTCCTTTGACCTCAAGCAGGACGACGTGTTCCCTGCTTTATGGTTCAAACTGCAGCATCTGCAGTCACCGGAGATTTTGGTGACAAGCAGGCGGCAGAATCCTAATGTCAAGACGCCCAGAGGGGTCCGCGGAAATGTACCCTTCATTCCGTCGCTCACAGACAGAAGTGAGGGTCTCGGGGAAGGTGTGCAATGCAATATTTATTCCCACATTATCTCACACACATCCGCGGGGATGAGGAGTGGGCCGGCGCTTCCAGTGGAAATGCAGATGTGACAGCTAAATTGGCTCAAAATCGGCAGAACGATCCCCACAGAGCCACGTTGAGAAAGAGGCGCGTGCGAGATGTATGAGTCGTGGGAAGGATAATTATGGCGATGTCTAAACTGCTACTGACAGAGCCCTCGAAACCAGACAGAATATATTTACATTTATAACATCCCGGCTCGCGTTTCTGTTACGTATGTGGACAGCAGGGATCTGGTCTGAATGCAGGAATACAAACGTTATGCCATTTCTGATAATGACCACATGATCGGATGGTTATTTGTCTGTTTTTTTTAATCCCAATAGATGGGCAATTCAATTTAAAAAAAATCTTAATTGCATTTTTCAACATATTGCATACTTGACAGTAATAAAGACTCAAGTTTCAGTATGATGAAAAAAAAGAGGGATGAGGAAATATATTATTTTATAATATATAATTTAATATTATTTTTTTTTCAATTTTATTTGTTTTTTACATTTTGTTCAAATAAATATCCTGAAAACAATATTTTAAATGGCAACTTATGTGTTGATTTATGTGTGTCTTAAATAGATGTTGGACTCTATTGTATCATCAGTGTCTGTTTGTACAAAACTCTCTTCTCTTAAAATATTTACTTTAGAAAATTATCTTAAGTCCCGCCCACTGAAAACACTTGTTTTTCCGGAGATTAAATCTTGTTTACAGTAACCACGCCCACCCTGCTGTCATTGGTCAAACATTGAAGTTTGCCACCGCTCGCATCAATCCTGGAAGACTCCGCCTCCAAGGGACTTGTTGTATAAATAAAAGATGGGTGTGATTACAGCTGGCTGGAGGAGGAGTGAAGCCATTATTATTTTAGTATGGAGCTATACGTATTTGTTATCAACCTTGAAAAATATTTCCATATGATGTGTTTCATGCTTGACCTTAGTCCTATTTTGTCCTCAACATATGATGAGAGGCCAAAATAGAAAATATTTAGCTGAAAACTTTTGAAAAGGAAGCCTTTGAGCTATAATTTAATTCTCAATTTACATGAACATATGGCTCTGAATTAAAAAAAAAAGAAGTTTCATTTAATAATTTCTGATTTACTGCATCGGTACTGGACGACGAGATGAAGAAGTTGTATGAAAACAAACGTTTTAAGCTTTTTCTAAAGTCTATAGTCAATTTATATGCATCGCCCCTTCGAAAAAAACAATATAATACTATGGTCTTTTATTTGTATATTCCCACCACTCTATTGAGCCTTAAAGTGAGAGTTCACCCAAAATTCAAACTCCAGTAATTTTCTACTTGCCCACATGTCGACTAAGAGTTGGGATTATTTTCATATTAATCTATTCCTTTTTAGAGTTATAGACAAAAATGTTTATCGGACCATCGTCTCTATACAGTCCACTGTCTACGCTGTAAGTGCTTGAGATATTTACCCGGATTACTTCTGTATTACTAGTTACTGATAAAACTTTCTGCTACAAACAAGTTTAAAATATAGATTTACCTAATTTTTTCTTGAACAATTAATCTCATCATGACTTCAATACAAGAGGCACGTTACAGACGAGCACCACAGAAGTATTTGGATGTTTTTCATTGTCTTTTTGGACGAACATAAAGACTAAAACAACTGAGCTCCAGTTAAGGATTCTGATTCTGATTGCTTCATTAAAATGAAGAAACATTTTTTTCTTTAACTCTTAAAAGGAAACAGATTACTCTGAAAATAAACCCAACTCTTAGTTCAAACTTCTACTAGTATCACTTTAAGACAATTGAGATTTAAAATCACTCGTAGCTTAAGTCCCACTTCTTCATGTGCTATCTTTATAGTTGTTTATATTAATATGAACCAAAGTGGAACAAAAAATGTTGCCATCATTGTGTGCAACATATGGTGTTTTCCACATCCAGTTGTTTTCACTGGCACTGTGAATAAACAGGTCCCGTCCACATGGATCTGAATCAGTTTCTTTCCTTTCCCTTTTTTTCTACACTACATTTCTTACATAAAAAGATTAAAAAAACTGTAGTACACTTGCCAGGACTGTGTGTGGCATTGTAGAGCTCACAAGAAACCTTGGATTGGTCTCGTTTTCGTGAAGAAGACAACCTGGCACATGTAACAAAAGAGGGTTTCCTGACGTTTTAAAGCTATTACACGCTGCATCGACATCAGCAGCAGAGTCACTGAATGGATTCAAAGTCTTGTTTGATTCTGAGGAAATAAATAATTAAACCAAATATTGGACTTGTGACCATCTGTTGTGTGTATGTGTTTCTAGCTTCAACTACTTGTTCTGAACACACACTTTTAATTATAAACGAGGAGCTGAAAGCTGTGTCAATATTCCGCATGAGCAGAATGATAACTACACCGTTACTACACTGGATTAATGTGAACAAAAAGGGATATCTTCTCAGATATTTGTGCTGATCGTCTCTTTGCTACAAGATGTTGATATATTTTATAGCTTGTATTTTATTGAGTTTCTGTGATGTCAATGTCATTTATTTAAACAAACAAATCACTTGTGTAATCCTTTTTTTGAGAACTAAAGATTTATCATATGTATTAACCGAGAATCAATTCATCAACTTATATATATTTTTTTGTTTCTCCAGTGTCAGGTATTTACTTTTCTGCTTAAAGGAACAAACTGTGTTTAATCTTATTGCACTACAACTGTTTTGTAATCGATTTTAGTCATTCATTTATTTTGTATTTATATTTATTATTATTTTAAAAAGATTGATCACCAGTTGTTATCATTTTTATTCATATTTTATTGTATATTATTGTATTGTAATCTTTTCACAAGTGCCTTGAACAGTATGTTGAATCTTTTCCATCTATAAACTTACTTCTGTGAAACACACATTTCCCCACAGTGGGAAAAACTAATGAATATATTATCTTATAGAAAGATATGGAGGCGACATTCTGAAAATATCTTAGTTCGTATATAACCTCTAAGGGCAGCAGCTAGCTGTCAGTCAAGCTAGCATATGCACGATGTTATTAGTCCGGTGGGACATGAACTAAAGGAAGAAGGTGCCTCGATTATAGTAGATACTCTCTTTGTATCTTTAGGACTTTTAGTGTTTAAGTCAAAAGCAACAGAGTCAAGCTATAAAACTATAAATATATTGATTTCATGCATTGATTTCCAATTTCACGAGTAAAATCATCTGTTATTTAAAACAATACATGATAATAAAGTTGTCATTTTTTCCCTTTGTGTTTGTGTTTTTTTTAAATAAAATGGGAAAACTATTAAAAAATGTCATGGCCCCCAATGACAGGAAATTAATTTTGCCGACCCTCATCACAAACAAGCTTTTCTAACCCTCACTGTAACCATATAATACAATTATTTTCATCTCGCCATCTCTTTCTCCCCTTGACGTTACCCCACTTATGTTTTCGACAAACCTATTAAATCGATGCATACATTTACATGTATATACATATCACAGCGGTGTGATTCTTCTTCGACACCCATGTCTCTGTTATGAGGTCCTTCTCTCCTTTTTTCATCAAGTCTGCGCTCCTTTCATTACCGTCGCTCCAGCCTGTGTTAGCCTCGAGTGCTTGGAGAGCTGTGATGAGCAGCAACACGCTGAGCTCTCGTCTGATTTCAAGGAGAAACCGAGCAGGACGAGGTGAGCGTGATTGTCTTTGCACCGACCTGTGAACTCTTAAGTGATGCAGCTGTGGCGACGAGTTCACTGAGAGGGAGCCAGACGAGGAGAGCGGTGTTGGAAAAAACTAGTTTGCGGCGAAGTCGATGAATATGATTGGTCGTCTTTGAAACAGCAACCCCGTGACTGCGCAGCATCGACTAACATGTCTCGCGGCTCTTTTAGTAAGCACATGGGAGGGCAAGACAAATAGCGGCTGCATTTGATTGATCACTATTCAATTGTTTCGACCGGGCCCCTTAAAATGATTGGACGGTGTTTTCACAGTGCTCTACGCTCAATAGGTTTGTTTCTTCTAAGTTGCCATGTTCGAGGCATGTATGTGTTGGTGTAAAATCAACAATATCATTTGATAATTATGATCTGCAATATCATTTCTCTTATTCGCCCTCTAAAATCAACATTCACGTGTGAGAACAGGCGGATAAAAGGGTAATAACAAAAGATAAGAAAAGTTATAAAGTCTTTAATTTGAGGCCACAAGCGAGGAGCCACCAGAGGACATCTAAGCAATCAGCATTTCTGCAACGGATCCAGCAGCCAGCCCTTGACAGGCTTTCAAAGTTATCGATACAATCTTGAATCGTCATTTCCAAAGTGGACTGGGAGCCACAAAGCAATGATGAAGGTGATGTACTTCTGGATTTTGAAAAAAAAAAAAGAAAAGGGAAACAAGGGCACACATTAGAATACTCGGCCCTTGTGGACTGTATGCACATATGGACAACCTACAGCCCAATGCGCAATTCAGGAAAACTAGAAGGAATTATAAGCTTGTTTTTTTTATGATATAACGAACATTAGTTCCATCAACGTTAAGCTGCAGGTTCAAATGAAAGCCCAACAATAAAGACAGTTTTCCTCATGTGATCACGTGAACAGAGTTCCACCGGTGCACATCTGCACTCATTTACAACAGTGGGATTCATGTCAGAAAATTGTTTAAATTAAAACAAAGATAAACTGTTAGTCAAGTTTGAATTCATGTTTTACTTTTGGGGCGTTTTCATGATCACAGAAAGGTGATTGAATCACACATCCTTCCATCATGACCGACCATCAGTTCCTTCAGTCCATTCAGTGCAAGTCATCCGAGTAAAGTATACTTACTTATGTTGAGCAAATTTGATGAAGATGAAGATCTTATGGACTTGTTCAATTTAAAAGTAACTTGCGAACTTAAAAAGTGTGGGCACCCCTGACCTAGAGGGACCACTTAAAGAGTCCTGTACAATACATCTGAAGAAGTACCTGAAAACCTTCAGGACACTGTTAGGAAAAGAGAATGTATTGATGCAGAGGGTCACACACAATCTCACAGGCCTTTAGCTAAACAAATTCCTTGACTGAATGGTGGAGATTCAAGTTCTTTGCTTGCTAGAAAATGGTTTTAATTTGGATATATATTGGAGACAATACAATTTTAGTTTCTTTAAATGAGTCATTGTTTTAAATTAGTCAACTATATGTTTGTAAACCTGCTTTTAAGACCTTTTTGTTTTTCTCCTTCGATCCATGCTCTTTGTATATTTGCACTTTGTTATCTCTTTGCACTTTGTTCTTGTTCTTGCTTTTATAAAACTCATGTACCTTCTATGGTCTGCTGATCTCCAGAGGGATAAATAAAGTATATCTAATCTAATCTAATCTTGGCCAAATCTGGAGCCCACACCTTTAATTTGACACATTTACTTATGTATTCAATGGAAAAAAGAAAAAAAAGGAAAGCCATACATCACAAAATAAAATGCAAAAACAATTATCAAGAAGCGTCAGGTGCAAAGGTAAAATTAGGGCAGTTGGGTACAGATGGCCAAGACGAAGATCAGGAGAAGGTGGCAATGGCTTGGAGACGTGGGAGATACAGGAGCCGCAGATGACCTTGGGTTCAATATCAATGTCATCATACATTTGTTCCATTTCAATATGGAGAACACAAATAGAAACACAATTTGTGGGTCAACAATGTTTTGCTGATAAAAACAAGAAGGTTGAGTTTATAAAGCTATCAAGCCGTGAAAGTCGACATCCAAGCGAGTCCCAGGCCTGTGCTGCACACAACTGACGAATAAACATGGATTTTCTTCTTTAAGACATGCTGTGTCTTACCAGGAAACCTTTCGAATCATCTCGCCCGGAAAGGCCGTTTGATTCTGCAGGGACGCGAGCTGACCAGATGCCTTTGGGCAGAAGCTCTGAAAGCATTGAGTGATTCATTTATGATAACATTAGAGAGCAGAGAGGCGTCCATTTAGTCTCATATACACTTAGAGACCGAGTGAAGGCTGGAAACCAGAGTCGGCAGCACCGACCGAGGCACTCATTCAACGTTTGATTCAGCGAAGAGCTAAGTTCAGTGTCTGTGAACAGAAATTATAATAATTAAAATACATGTCATAAGATTTGCACTGTTGCCAAATGGTACATTAATAGTAAAAACACATGTGTTCATATAACTACCGTTTTTCTTTTTTTGTACACGATGACAGATTATCTCCTCACGCTTTTTAAATTGTATTGCTTCGGGTAGCAGTAGGCGGTACTGTAAAAACTTTGAGTAAAAATTTAAATAAAATAACTTAATCTACAGTAAAAGTAAACGTGTCCCATGAAATTTGGATTTCAGAAAGCTATCTATCTATCTATCTATCTATCTATCTATCTATCTATCTATCTATCTATCTATCTATCTATCTATCTATCTATCTATCTATCTATCTATCTATCTATCTATCTATCTATCTATCTATCTATCTATCTATCTATCTATCTATCTATCTATCTATCTATCTATCTATCTATCTATCTATCTATCTATCTATCTATCTATCTATCTATCTATCTATCTATCTATCTATCTATCTATCTATCTATCTATCTATCTATCTATCTATCTATCTATCTATCTATCTATCTATCTATCCATCCATCCATCCATCCATCCATCCATCCATCCATCCATCCATCCATCCATCCATCCATCCATCCATCCATCCATCCATCCATCCATCCATCCATCCATCCATCCATCCATCCATCCATCCATCCATCCATCCATCCATCCATCCATCCATCCATCCATCCATCCATCCATCCATCCATCCATCCATCCATCCATCCATCCAACGATCCATCCATCCATCCATCCATCCATCCATCCATCCATCCATCCATCCATCCATCCATCCATCCATCCATCCATCCATCCATCCATCCATCCATCCATCCATCCATCCATCCATCCATCCATCCATCCATCCATCCATCCATCCATCCATCCATCCATCCATCCATCCATCCATCCATCCATCCATCCATCCATCCATCAATCCATCCATCCATCCATCCATCCATCCATCCATCCATCCATCCATCCATCCATCCATCCATCCATCCATCCATCCATCCATCCATCCATCCATCCATCCATCCATCCATCCATCCATCCATCTGTCCGCCCGTCTTTCCGTCCGTCCGTCTACCTCTAATTATTTAACAAGAGGAATGAAAGAAAACTTTTGGAAAACTGAGGCAGAAAAGATGTAAAAAATTAAAAATGTGTAAGGACAGTATTATTCAAATAAATGACATTTCTTAAAACTGCCTTCTTTGCTGAGACCCACCATGTGGTATGGATTCTGCTCATCTATCAATCACTATATCATCAGCTAACATCAATCTCCATGGAGGGGTCGATTTCACATCACATACATTCAATATGTGGACAAATAAAGAAGAAAAGCAGGAGGTTTTGAAGAGTGAAGGCCTCAGTTGTTTTCAGTTTTCAGAGAGATTCTGCTGTCAGGCTATAATGAGGTCCTGTTTTACACACGATCATGCAAAGTAGAAGCAATTAGTGCCATGAAAGCAGCTACGGCAGAACCTTTTTGGGTTCAGATCCGAACAATAGAAGCTCTGAAATATCACTAATGGTTGGAATAGTGTTTATTTTGTTTCTCAGCCTTAAGAGGAACGATGTGTGTTTTGTATACACGGTAAATATGTTGCGAAAAAAAAGGTGGGAAAGATAAAGAAATCATATCCATACAAATGTCTTTAAATCATGATTTTAAACACATATTTCCCTTCATGTGTCCAACAACGGTGGGATTGGACAGCTCCAGCATGCTTCGTCCGTCGATCCTCGGCACCATCCATGGAAACAGCAGCTTGTTTGTCCCGTCGTCCCAGGTGGAAAGCTGGTAATTACATGGTAATTAGAGCGAAGTGAGAAGAAGCACAGCAGCTACTGCTCCCAGCTACTGCTATTGACTTCACCTTCAAAATTGATCTTTCCGTCCATAATTTTAAAAGCGTGTATTTAATTATTCTTGTGCCAGCAAAAAGATTGAATGGTGGTTTCGGATAGAAAAAAAAGGCAAAACTTCAAACCACTCTAAATAATCACCTTGAAAAGATGTGCAAAAAGTCTTTCATGTTTAGTACAACATCTGCTCACTGACGGCGAGTTCAAATAAAAACTGATCAGCAGAGAATATCTTGTGTGTAACACAGAAATTAAATCACAGGCTGGTACTCTGACTTTGTATTATTGGATATATACACAGCACCTTGAATCTGTTTTAGATCTTTTGTGGTTGCTTGTGAAGTGAGCACTTAAAACCTTACTTTCTTTTGCAAACACAAGTTTTCCTTCATCTTCAGACAATTAAAGTAAGACTATTTTTAACCTGGTTTCCTTTAAAGGTGCATCAGGGGCTTAATGAGTATCTTGATCTACATCAGGCTTGTCCAAATTGAAGCCCTTTCGCAGATTTCATTCGGCCCTCTATGCAAACCATGTTGAAATAAATACTTTTTAAATTGAATACACTAAACTTTTTAAAGGTCACACAAGCTTTTGACGGCAACACTACGAAAAAGCTAATAAATGTAAATGCTAATTCATAGATGCTAAAAATGTTTTTCCTGTCAGTCCTTAGAGAAGTTCTCAATTTCGTGTTGAGCTGGTTGAGGTGATAGATAAGTAAGTAAAGTAAGTAATTATTATTTGTATAGCGCTTTTCCAGACCAGGGTCACAAAGCGCTTAAACAATCAAAACAATATTCAATAAAGCATATACTTTAAAGTGCAAGATAAAACTGATAATACAACAGGGGCCACCTAACTTTTACCTTCTCTGATGGGGGGCTGGGGTAATTTTGTGACAGAAAAAATGGGATGAAATAGATCTTCTTAGAGAGAAAAACAATGTACAGTAGGTAGGTGTAGAACGTAACATCAAAAAAACATACAGTCTTGATTTTTATTTAGTTCCTCTAACAAATACTTTACCCACTAAAAATGGGTGGTCCTATATTTTTTGTCACGCACTGTATATGTAAAAAAAAGAAAATCCAAATGAGTCTCTGGTATTGTGCAGTGGGCCGGGCCAAATGTGGACTGTTATATTTGTGTTCATGGTTGGCCCCCACTTGTTTTCACTTTATTATCCTTTTCATTGAATTTGGCCCTCGAAAAAAGTTGAAACACCAGATCCACATTGTTTTAAAATACAAAATATACAAAATGTTATAGCAGAAATACAAAACATTTACCATTATTGTGTTTTTGGTTCTAACTATGCTCTTCACTACCTTACTTTGTCTGGACCACTAATCTGCTTTACAGTAGTTTTAATATGAAGTACCGAGGGACATTTGAAGTTACCAGGAATATGAAACCAGCAACTGACACACCAAGAGTATTTATCTTGCTTGGATAAACAAATGCAGTATTTGGCACTAGTGCATCAGAGATTTAATGGCATTGCACTTAAAGTTTTTCTGCAAAAAAACATAATTAGAATCTTACAATTATCAAATACTTTTTCGCATTATTAAAACAGCTTAGTAATTGCAATCCTAATTTCCCAAGTGAAAACAACATAACCATGACCCATAAAACGAATATATACACACTTGCTTTGTTTCCCCTCTCGATTAATGGAGGGAAGACTATTGTCAATTCGTCTCAGGAGAGACTTGAGTTTGCATTGAATCAAATATCAGCAAGCCATTCAAAATAGATGCTGGGGTGGTCTTTATTCACTTTACTACCTAATAATATCAAGCATTATACTGACCTGTTGGTAGTTTACACTTGTTACAGGAAACAAACAAACATTGAAAATGTGTTGTTGTTACACCTTAACTTCCTCAGATTGTACAAAGGAAGTGGAAAAACATTTCAGAGAACTCTATGTCTTTTGTTCCAAAATAAATGAATAACATATCTGATGAGAATAGTTCTCCAAACATAAACACGGTTCGCCTCCATTACCCCTCAGGGCTCTTCTAATGTTGCTTGGCTGGAAACACGGTCTGACAGCTCGGCGGGTGTTTGTCCTATTGTGCTGACAAACAAAACGTTCGCCTGAGAGTGTTGACGGGTCACGTTTCATCGGATCCCTCGTAAATAAATCATCCGCCGCCCTCAGCCTGAGACGAGACGTCGAGCTGATCTGACGTGCTGCTACAGCTAGACGCCACAAGAGCCCGAAGCTAATGACGTTTTTGTTAATCAGAGTCTGAACAAACTGTCCGCGGTGCCTTCAGTGACCTCAAAAGGTCATCTGCTGTGTTCAGCGACACCTGAAAGCTGCACTCTTTTTTCTTTTTTTTTTTACAGAGGAGACCGGACCTAATAAGACAAACAGTGAGTCAGCAAAGGTCCAGACCGTGTCGTTCATCATTCATTATAATATAGATTAAAACCTCTGAGTTTAATTTGTTTTTAAGGCTTATCGAGCAACTTTAAATATGGGGTCTGGAGCTGAACAAATGTTGGGCAAACTCACAATTGAATTCTACTTTATTTCTTGCTCTCATTTTGTCTCCTTTATTGTCTTTCAACGCAGTTATTTGAATCGATTTTGGTTGTATTCTCATCCTAATGTTAATTTTAAAAAGGCCATATTTAGGTATGTTTCTTGTCAGTCAGAATCTTTACATCCATAAAGGGAACTTGAGTCAGCTTGGTTACACTCTAAACCTGACCTTCAAGAACTGATCTGTCTCTGGGCTAATGCTGATTTTTTTTGGCTTTTTTCATTTGTAAAGGCCAAAAAGGCTGAAAACAGTTGTATGCTCACTACTCCCTTTATTTTAATTAAGAGTGCTATGACAAGAATGCTATGATCTTTTTCTTCGTTTCATTTGAAGGAAGGTTTTAAACTAAAGCTATAAAGCTCTAATATTAAGCAAGTTACAGCCTTTTAAAAATCACAAATCCTCCAATGTTTTAATCCTTCTTTTAGCTCTCAGCAGTGTCCGTGTCCTTTTTTGTGAAAGATTATACTAGTACCTTTTAAAGTCCATGCACGTTAAAAGGACAATACATATATTAAAAGCTAAATGAAATGGCCTTTTCTTTTTCAATCAATTCTTGTTCAACACCAGGTCCTTTTTATTCATTTCTTTACCGCTTAATCCCTTATAGAGGTCGCGGGGGGTATCCCAGTTTCATCGGGCCAGAGGCGAGGGACACTCTGGACAGAACTCCTGTATGTCACAGCACACACAAAGAAAAAATAAGCAGTCACACACACACTCATACCTACGGACAATTTCACCAAGTTCTCAATAAACCTTTTTTTTTCAACTGTTGGAGGAAACTGGAGTTCCTGGAGTAAACCCACGCAACATAGGGAGAACATACAAACTCCACACAGAAAGGTCACGGGTTGACTCCCTCCTGACCTGGTAGTGAACCGGCAACCTTCTTGCTGTTGATTGAGAATGTCTTTATTAAATGCATATAAAATAAGGCAATATGAAATCACTATTTCTATCTTATCTTTGCATTATAATTGGATGGCACACTTCTAACACCAGAGCCCCGGTACTCCACCTCCTCTAACCCTGTCTTTGGATCCAGAATCCTCTCCGTGGTCCTCTCTGGAGCCTCTTCTCTTCCTGTCTCTCCTCCCCCCATCTTCTCTCTCAACCCCCTGTCTCTCTCTCATCCCTATATTTAAACCGTCTCGAGACAAACTCTGCTATGATTTGACATTTCGGTCATTTGGCCTGACATCTCTTGGATAATGTGGCCCTTAAGGATTGTGTGGTAACATCTCCCGAAGGAAGTTGTCAGTGGGCGGGGCTAAGGCATATTTTCTAATGTAAATCTTTCAACGAAAAGAGAGTTTTTTTTACAAACAGACACATACACGGCCATTTATCCCTCTAGCCTGTGACCCCAGAGGACAGGTCACCTGAAGGAACTCAGTTTGTAAGGGGTGCACTACAACCTCTGATTGAGGGGCCCTAGAGATGATGAAGCACGTCCACGAGGGGCTGATGACGACGATAGTCGGGCACATGTTGGACCACAACAGTGCAGTCAGCTTGATCAGTATTTCACAAGTTAACTACAGATATGTATCGCCCCAGATGACATGGGATTATTTGTCTTTATCTGTCCAAAATAATAATAAAACAGAACAGCCTATTTCGACTAAATTCTCAAGAACCAGTGATTTTGAAACAAGGGAAAAAATGATCAACTTTGGCGGCATCTGAATCACCATTTGAATCCATGAACCTTTTCTGAAGGACCAATCCATTTTGTGTTTGTTGTGCCAGCAAGCTAGATGCACCTCCTGCCTCACTGTGACCATTATCTTGATTAATTGTTGAGTCAATTATGGTTCCTGAATTGATTGTGACAAAAAAAAACCCAAAAAACCACACACAAGTTTACATACACTATATAAAAAGACACATACACATTATTTTGTCATTGTTTGACATGTAATCTAAATAGACTTTTCCTGTTTTAGGTCATTAGGATAACCAGAATTATTTATATTTGCTAAATGCCAAAATAATGACAAAGACAATTTTTTTAATTATTTTCTCGAAAGTCATATGCTTACTTACACTAAGGTTACTGTGCCTTAAAAAAAATTGGGGAAAGCCCAGATGATGATGTCATGTCGTTGGAAGCTTCTGATAGGTTTATTGGCAACATTTGAGTTGATTTGAGTCACACCTGTGGATGCATTTTAAGGCAAACCTGAACCTCAGTGTTGTGAAAATATCATGGGAAAGTCAAAAGAAATCAGCCAAGACCTCAGGAAGAGGATTGTGGACTTGCATGGGTCTAGTCCATCCCTGGGTGCAATTTCTAGACGCCTAAAGGTGCCACGTTCATCTGTGCAGACCTTTATACGCAAGTATAAACACCATGGAAATGTCCAGCCATCATATCACTCAGGAAGGAGACGGTTCTGGGGCCTTAGAGAAGAACGTGCTTTGGTTCGAAATGTGGAAATCAACCCAAGAACAACAGCTAAAGACCTTATGAAGACCCTGAAGCTGGTAAGAGTGTGTCATTATCCCCGGTGAAACGAGTACTGTATCAGCGTGACTCTGCCAGGAGGAAACCATTACTCCTAAAGAAACATAAAAAGCCAGATAACAGTTGTAAATCTACACATAGACAAAGATTTTAATTTTCAGGGACATGTCCCGTGGTCTGACGAAACAAAAATTAAACTTTTGGGCCATAATGACCATCGTTACGTTTGGAGGAAAATGGCGGAAGCTTGCAAGCCTGAGAACACCATCCCAACTGTGAAATACGGGGGTGGCAGCATCATGTTGTGGGGTTGTTTTGCTGCAGGACTTTCAAGAAAATAATTAAAAAATGTCTAAAAAATTATCTTCATAATCATTATTCTGGCATTTAGCAAATATAAATAATTGTGGCTATCCTAATTGAACTAAAACAGGGAACTTTTATTTGGATTTCATGTCAAACAATGACAAAAAAATGTGTATTTGTCTTTTCATGTAAACTTCTGGTTTCAACTGTATGTAAAAACAAGCACTGTGTTGGTACATGCCTCTGCCAGAGGGTTTATTTCATGTTACTTTATGAAAAACAATCAATGCCAGCTAATCAAATTCAAGAAATGTGTCGGCCTCAAAAAGTTGTGTCTTGATTTAAGATGTAGATGTTGGATTTGGCTGGACTCCGGTCGAGAGGCGAAAATTTGACATGTGGCATTACACTCCGGAAGTGATGATCCATATATTTCTAAATGAGTGAATGGTTTCGGTTACAGGTTGCAATAACAATAGTTTCATTTCATTGTAGTGTGATCTCATGATTCAATTCCCCTTTTTTTCTTACTATTTTACAATTTCACATTTGAAACTCTATATATTTGCTTTTATTTTTGCCAATATTTTCTAATAACGAAGAGTTAATTCAATTATTTTTATGACCCCAATTCAAAGGTCCAACCCAAATTGTCCACCCTACTCGACATCCTCTTCCTCACACCCCTCCTCCTCCTCTCCTCCTCCTCCTCCCATTGGTTGGCTGCACACGATGCTTCTCTGAAGTGGACCCTCCCACTGAGACATGCAACCCGACCTGCAGGTGAACAGTTCAGCTCCCGGTTCTGTCGCTCTGCCAGCTGCTGGAGGAGAGACGCTGCGTTCGGTCCGTAAGTCCAGAGACCGCTCGTGGAACCTCCTGCGTGGATGAGACGGGATGGAGGAGGACGCTTGACTGAGGCAGCGACGTCGAGGTGAGAGAAGTGGTTTTATTTTTTTATTTTATTTATTTTCGAAATAAAAGTGTCTTCACTTGTTTCCAGGGTCTGTTTATCAGACGGAGGAACATTTATGTAATGAGTTTATTTGATTTTTTCCTCGGGATTATATTCTCCTCTTTCATCTTCCACTTTAATAGAAGAGCTGCAGCGTTCCTCCACAAATCCTCCAGTTAACTGACGGAGACGGATTTCTATGATCAAAAGAAGTGACGAAAACTTCTCTCACAAGAAATGAACTATGAAATACAATATTATTTAAACGTTTGAGATTTAAAGTGATAATGAAATAACTAATGCATAAACTGTAATACACATATGTTCCATTTTTTTACTTCTTCTAATGATATAATTAAAGATGAATAAAATTACATTTTAATTAATTACAATTAATTAATTAAATAAAATCAATTAAATAAGTATCTGAAAAGACTATTTATTGAATTTCAGTCTATTTAATATAAATGTCAAAAAAATTACGTTTACAACGCTAATTGTTGGGTATTTAAATAACCTTTTTTTTGTAGTTCACAGTTTTGTTTGTTTAAATGCTACTTTTTACACTTCTGCATGGAGATAATGTTCATACATATTCGTAAGTTTGTGTCAATATCGAGTTGGTTGAATCAATAACAGATAACAGAATCTCTCTGAGTAATATAATATAATAATAATTACCACCGACATCTACTGTGGGACATTTTTTTATTAAATTACTCCATCCTATATTTGTCCAAAACATTGATTTCCAGAATTGTATCCGGCCCTTCAGAATATGTATGGTTTCCAACGTGACCTCTTGCTCATTAAAACTGGCTGCTGTTACAAAGCTAATGACTAAATATATCTTGTCGTTTGTCTTTTCGTTGTCGTGTCGTCTCATGTGCGCTGATGAAAGTGATGAATGTAGTTTCTTTTTATAGCAACATAAAGAGCAACGTGTGCTTAAAATAAACGCGGGATAAAAGACAAATAGATTTTTTTTCAACACAAAGGCATGAAATGTCTGGAGTTAAGGAGACGTCTCACGAAAGGAAAGATTTTGACAGGAAAGAAAAAAGAAATGATTAAAGAAGATCCAAAGAGTGAGTCTAATATAAATCCTTAGCGGATGACTTGACCTTTTTTTTCTTACAGGAGAGTAGAATCCCGGCTGATACAATGAAAGCAATTAAAATGTTGATTAAAAAAACTCAACTTTTAATGTCAAAAATAAATGAAAATACATGTGCTGGTCCTCATTGTGTTATTGGTTTCCACCAAAAGTTGCTGCATTTCTTGATTTAATTAAATAAACATGGTGTTTCTAACATAATCTGGTGTATCACAGGCAGAATAGAAGGGCTGATGACGTAACCATCAAAAACACACACCTTAAAAACTATTTTTTAATATATATTACTTTATTTATATGCAGCGATTGAGTGTGTCTCCTTAAAAATATGCAAAGAGGTAGAGATAGCTCGGTTCTCACTTTCTCAGGCTTGTCAAGGCACCTAAAGGAACAATCGATGATGAATATGATACAAAAATAAGTTTCAGGATGACATGGAGGACTGAACTATCTTTTAACGATGTATTAAAGTACATTTAAAACCTCTCTTTTATGTTTCACATATTGAAAATGTGAGATGAGAATATTTGAAAGATCTGCTCAGGTTTGTGCAAAAAACAAAGTTATTAAGATAAGAATAAACAAATGAACCTATTTATGAAAGGAATACATTTTTCCACTGAAGGATCGCGATGCCTTAGTAAGATTCATCCGCTGTAAAGTAACTTAAACTGTTCCTCTTCCAGTCCACCAGCTGTTCCCCAGAGAGAACATTAGGAAGTACAGTTGAATGAGCTGCTTTAGATGCATCTGTCAAATAAAATCTGGCCGAGCGTCACAAATAAAAAGAAGAGTCACGATGCTGCTTCTTTCCTAATTTATGCGTTGTTGTTTGTGTTGAGCCAGCAGCACTAGTGCAGAAAATTACAGGAGAGAGCGGTGACAGGAGTGAGGGGATGGATGTGGGAGCTGGACTCTTGACACACATTTATTTGTGAGGCTGTAGTTTATAGTAGAAGTTCTCTTATAGTCAGGGAAGGCTTCGGGTGTGTCTTTAGAGACGACAAAAGACTTAGACACTGATACTGTATGTATGTTGGTGCTACTATTTTTGTGTGAAACCACAGTGGTAACCATCCATCCATCCATCCATCCATTCATCCATCCAATTGTCCATTCATCCGTCCGTCCATCCATCCATCCGTCAATTTATCAATCCATCCATCAATCAATCCATCTGTTATCCATCCGTCTGTTCGTATGTCCGTCTATCCATCCATCCATCCATCCATCCATCCATCCATCCATCCATCCATCCATCCATCCATCCATCCATCCATCCATCCATCCATCCATCCATCCATCCATCCATCCATCCATCCATCCATCCATCCATCCATCCATCCATCCATCCATCCATCCAATTGTCCATTCATTCGTCTGCCCATCCTTCCATCTGTCCATCCATCCATCCATCCATCCATCCATCCATCCATCCATCCATCCATCCATCCATCCATCCATCCATCCATCCATCCATCCATCCATCCATCCATCCATCCATCCATCCATCCATCCATCCATCCATCCATCCATCCATCCATCCATCCATCCATCCATCCATTCATCCATCCAATTGTCCATTCATCCGTCCGTCCATCCATCCATCCGTCAATTTATCAATCCATCCATCAATCAATCCATCTGTTATCCATCCGTCTGTTCGTATGTCCGTCCGTCTATCCATCCATCCATCCATGCATCCATCCATCCATCCATCCATCCATCCATCCATCCATCCATCCATCCATCCATCCATCCATCCATCCATCCATCCATCCATCCATCCATCCATCCATCCATCCATCCATCCATCCATCCATCCATCCATCCATCCATCCATCCATCCATCCATCCATCCATCCATCCATCATCCATCATCCATCATCCATCATCCATCATCCATCCATCCATCCATGCTAATATGTTAAACTATTAAATAGGTAAAACTGAGTTTTTGGTGTTGAGTCACTTTTGTGAGCGCGTTCGTGAGAGAGATTTCAGGTGCTAAGGTTTTCCTGTTTCAATTCAATTATAGCAAAGCTAAAATCCCTTCTAATTTATGACCTTGCGAATCCTTAATGAAAAAGTAACGGGTTCTTGTGTATCTTTTTCAGCTGATGAAAAGTGTCGGCGGCGCGCTCACCTGTCATGCGTATGCTCAGTGAGACTGTAACCTGAGAACCTGTCTCCGGGGAAATCCAGGATGTGTCCTTTTGCGTCACTGCAATTAGTCAAGACCCACCGACTAGGCTGGCTCTCCAGATCGGCGGCGGCTGCCATCCTGATCTGCCTGTGGCTCGGCTCGACCCCCTCGGTGGCTCTGTGCCCGGCTTACTGCCTTTGTGCCAGTGATATCGTATCCTGCAGTGGAAGCAATCTGTCGGCGCCTCCGTCCGACGTGCCCGTCTACGCCACGCGACTAGACCTGAGCTACAATGCCCTCGCTACATTATCTGCTGGCTGGTTCCTGCGCCAGTATGACCGACTCACCGCTCTGGTTCTCAGTCGTAACACCATCAGTGGAATTGAAGCGGACTCCTTCATTATGATGCCACATCTCCATCACCTGGACCTTTCATCCAACCGTTTGACGGGCCTGAACTCAACGATATTCACTGGGCTGAGGCAGCTGAAAGAGCTGCTCCTGTACAACAACAAGATCCTCCTCATCAGCCATGGAGCTTTTAGTGGTCTTGGAAGGCTCTCCAAGCTTTATCTTTCTGGGAACCAGCTGACAACCTTTCCCTCGGGTCTTATCTCATCTCCGGAAGGTCCCCGCAATTTAACCTTTCTTGATTTGTCTTCGAACCACATCTCAGAGGTGCCGGTCCAGACACTTGTGTTTCTTACGCGCCAAGCTGCGATCTATCTGCAGGGTAATCCATTAGTTTGTGACTGTGCTTTGATGGCTCTGCTGCAGTACTGGATGTGGAGACAGTATCGTCCTCTGCTCGACTTTAAAAGTCAGTACTCGTGTAACGATGCGGCATCAGCGTTGAATTGTAGCCAAGAGGATATTCCACAAGCTCTCGTTGAATCTCCCACATATCAAGCGGAACCGGGCAAATCACTCTGGATTCCATGCCCGGGATTTCAATCACCTGTCCAGAAGGAGATACTGGTTTTCTGGATTACTCCTTGGAAAGTGTTAAATTCCTCAACATTCGACACTAATCTAAAAGTTCTCTCCAATGGAACGCTCCACATTTTAAGCGCTCTGGTAGAGGACGAGGGTAAGTACATTTGTGTGGCAGTTAGAGGGCGCCCTTATCACCCTTACGAATCTCTGGAGGTCAGAGTGTTTGTCGGCAACATGAGCGACACGGTCCCCTCGGCTCGTAACGGCGCTGAGCATTTCAACACCGCCTTCACCACCTTGGCTTCCTGCGTGGTCAGCATCGTGCTGGTGTTGCTCTACCTTTACCTCACACCTTGTCGGTGCAGGCGGGGTCAGGGTGGTGCGTCGAGGGGATGTGGCGGGCGAGCGTTCACACTCTGCTCGGACCCCAGAGACGTGGATGCAGGACAGCGGCGGACGAACGGTAAGAGAGTGGCGTTTTTGGAGCCTCAGGGAGAGAACGTCGGTGGTGTGAAAATCCCGGTGATGAACTTGGGCCATGTTACTACTGAGGGAATTCTTAAGAATGGAAGTAGGCCATTAGGACAAACCATCACAGACACAGCTCTCATGGCGTAGAAGGAAACATCCCTTATTTTTTTTTTATATATATATCTTGCTTTAAATGTAAAACTTAGCTCTGACTTCTGTGAGTGTTGCTCCTGAGCTGTGTCCTTGTGTGGGAGCAATTACAAGAACGCCACGGCGCTAAGTGGTTTTGTCTGTCATTCATATCCAAATTTCATGGTCACTGCAGGAAGTTATTATAGCAAAGGTCAGGGAGATTAAACCAACGTTGGTCTTTTTGAATTGTGGAGCATCAGAGGGGATGTAAAATGTCATCGGGGGATGCATGGTGTTCATTTTACGAAACCTTTTATGCCTTTTCGTTAATGTCAAAATGTGTCAAAATGTATTTTAGGGACGAAAATAGATAATGCATGTTTCAATTTCTTTGTAAATTAAAATCTGCACTTTTCGCTCTTGTAAAGTGTTAAAGTGAT
This sequence comes from Callionymus lyra, assembly GCF_982586985.1. Lineage (NCBI taxonomy): Eukaryota > Metazoa > Chordata > Actinopteri > Syngnathiformes > Callionymidae > Callionymus > Callionymus lyra. Next base: position 19,054,606 of record NC_141820.1, read on the forward strand.
GAGTCTGTTATAAATTAGCTTTTAAAGGATAATGTAATTTCTACCAAAATATGGACAATTTCCCGCTTAGCCCCCTAAATAATAAATCTAAGTACGAAAAGTTTTACATACCACCTCGTAACGTAACATGTTCTGGCTATCTTTATTTATTTATTATTTAAGAAACATCTTAAGACGTTTCTATTTGTTCAGGCTTTTCCTTGATTTTCTGGAACTCCTGTTGTGTTATCAGTTTGATCTTGATCTTTAAAATATATACTTTATTGAATATTGTTTTGATTGTTTAAGCGCTTTGTGACCCTGGTCTGGAAAAGCGCTATACAAATAAAAAGTACTTACTTACTTACTTACTTACTATCACTCAAGTTCTTGCAGGAGCGAAGATTCCAATTACAATGTAAAGTGAAATATATCCAGTATATGTTTTTAAACTAGTCAATAAGTTAAACAATATCAAATTGAGTCAATGATTATGACAGGAAATAAACATTTGAATTAAAATCACTCGTTAAGTGTATCTTCTCTGTGATGAGATGGTTAAAGTGAATATAATGTATGTAGTTGCCCTACAAAAAGACATGTCAGCCAAAATAAAAACTTTTTGTTAAAGAGATATTTAAGAAAGATTTATTGTAGCTGATAATAAAAAAAAAGAAAGAAGTGGCACTGGTTTCGTAGAATGACCCATGAAAAGGTTTAGTCTTGGAAAAGTTTTCTTATATTCTTTCACTTCTGATTCTCAACAAATTGAAGATTTATTGAATTAAGGAAAATCTATTTTCTTTCATATAAATGTGCTTCTTGGAAAATGTCATTCAAAACAACATTATCTTTTAGTTAATTTCATTGCAAAACCTCTTAAGACTTTTTTGGACTTGTTTACCAAAAAAATGTGACGGCCTCTGTATAACATTGTACTTCTTAGTTTAGTACAAATTAATGTTGTTTGTGTTTATTTCTGTGTCCCAAACAGCGACAAGTCATGTTTGTCCCATTGTTTCGTTGACACCATGTATGTGTCTTTTTTTGAGAATAAAATACCAACATGTGTTGTGTTGTCTTTTTATCTACAAAAAACTCCCCCGAACACATTCTGGTGCTCATTGAACAGTGAAGGGACTAGTAACTGAAACCAATTAATTTTGTGTTTGAAGTTGACAGTTTAAACTTCTAACGTTATTAGAGACGAATAAGAAATGTTGATAATGGGAGCAGACTATAATATTTTGTTGATTTTATGACGTTTTATCTGGATTCAGGAAGTTTGGTCCGTCACTTGTATGGTTTCTTACTGCTGCTGCTCAGTTAGAGTTAGCAAAAAAAACAACAACAATAAAACAATAAGAAAAACAACAACTTTATGAACCACAACGCAATCAATTCGTATTAGGGTCTTTGCACAAGCTTTTTAAATTTGAACAACTAACTGCTCGTCCCTAGTACTAAGTAAATGCATTAAATAGAGTGTTGTGTTCGAGACAAACCAGCTGCAATTCCGAGGTGATCTTCGTGCCACAATGCAGATCTCATTCCTTCTGGAGATCTCTGTTCACCTGCACAATCACGAGTGATGCTCATATTGCCAGACAAGTGGGGATCTTGCTGCTGTGAAGTCCAAATTACCGCCAGACAAATCAAAAGAGGCTTTATAAGCTCTTTGACCGACATCTGACCTTTTGCTCAGGCAGCATGATATCGTTTCCAACATGCACGGAGGCTTTGTTATAACACCTTCATTATGTTGTTTCTACACTGGCTATTGGTGCATGAATGCAGTGGGACGAGGGAAATATATCATATTCTCTTCAGAGTATATACTGGTATTTCGTCTTCTTTCATGGCTACATTGTTGGCTTAAAACACAGGCAGCCATTTTATGTGGAAACACGGGAAGTCGTGTTACATCACAAGGATTTAAGGATTTCGATGTAACCGCAGAGAATTGAATCACATTTCGGAAAATCCTCTCGCTAATGCTTTTGATGTTTCTGAAACATTGCATTTTTTTATTTTTATTAAAGGCATTTGTTGCTTTTTGTATTATCATAATTTTCCCAATGAATCCTTTTCCAAAGGCTTTAAAAAATGTTATTGATTGTAAATGTTTTCATTACATTCGTTTATAATTTTGGGTTAGGTCAACTGATGTTTTGATTCAAGTGTGTATTAAATAGATATTGGGCCTCTATTGTATCATCAGTATGTGTCTGTTTGTACAAAACTGTCTTTTCCTTGAAATATTAGAAAATGTGATTAAGCCCCGCCCACTGAAAATACTTTTCTGGAGACGAAATCTTGTTTACCATAACCACACTCACTCTGCTGTGACTGGTCAAACATCAACATGTGTCACCATGCGTCATCAAATATGGGAAGTCTCCACCTCCAAGCGACATGTTGTATAAACAAAGCAAGGCATGATTAAAGCTGCCCGGTTTGATTTAAAGAGGATGGATCGGACTGATATTCGATACTAGTATCGGATTGGTGCATCCCTAGTAATAACTCCAAAACATTATCATAATGAGGGAGTTACTGCATCTTAGAGAGGAAGACTTCAACAATTGAAACATGTTTGCGAGTCAGGAGAGCTGGGTTTTCACATTAGTTGACCGGTAAGTTTACTAATTAACCTTAGCAATATTTATTAAATCTGTAAAAACATACTCTCAATTGGTAACTTATGGATTCAGATGACTTCAGTGACATCCACATACTTCTTTATGTTGCACAGGTCATCTGGATTCATTCAGTCCCTCGTCAACCCACGGTGTATTTCATCTGAAGGTGCTCTTCAATATTCGGTGTGATGAAATTTCAGGGCTTGATCCAGGATATAATTCATTGCCTCGAGCGATCGTCTCTTCAGCAGAGACATGATTGTTTTCCATGTGGTGAATCTTTTGTCCAACGGAGAATCGCTAACGTGAATTGTGTACAGGGACACGATTAGGCGACTCTCGAGCAGTACTGGAAATAGTCAAGTCAATCTACTGAGGGTTCTAAAGTTAGTGGAAAATCAAAATGGCGCATTGAGAATTGAAGCCTTTTCTCTAACGAGGAAAGACAGACATTTATATTTTTATTCATTACTGGTGCCAAACCAGCCACACCAGGTAAATCTTAATTTTAAGATAAGGTCAAGCAAATGCATGGAGTTAATTAATATTTCTCAATGGAAAGTATTGCGATATATACAGATGCTGATATTGTCTATATTTGTACAGAGCAGGTTGTGTTGGGTTAAGGTTCCTAGTCTTTGGGCTAGTTTCCCTCGGTTTAATGATTTGGTCCTGAGAAAGATGTCGGATGCACGACCAACTTAAAATATATTTAAGCATATAGAACATTCATTATTCCCTGGGCACTGTTTCAGAAGTCCCGCTTTTAATTATCATTGTACTAGTACAAACAACAACACAACAAATTTGCAGTACAATCCCTTAGTGCAGAAATAATTTAACATTAAAAGCATAAAATTAATTAATTCTGGGCAGGAATCAGATAAAACGTCTCTAATGAGTGTTTTTGTTCCTTTCTTCAAAGGCGTCTCTTCTGTACTTGTTTAACCCTTTTTCTTGTGTGTTATTTTGTTTTGTTTTTGCATGTCCCAAAAAGTGCTTCATAAATACGATGTATTATTAAAATAATTCTTTGATGGATATGAAAGAAAGGAGAACAACACTGGATGTTTTTATTTTAGAACTTGAAAACTCTTGAATGAATGAATTAATCCAACTGAGAAGATTCATTTGAAGTATTTCAAATTTCACTTGTGGACACTGAATGATTAATTATTTATAGCTGCTGTGTTGGGACCAGAAACAGTTCCTGAAACAACACTGTCCAACTTTGTTCATCACTTCTGTCTCCAACTTTCTTAAAGCTTTCATGGCACCAACGCCGACAAGCGGCAAGTTGAGTTATTATTTCGAAGATCGTTCCATCTTTGCCCGGCGCTGCTGCCTTCACAGAGAGGCCTGGAATAAAAACTGGAATTGGATTTTCTGAAACTGAGCACCTTTGATGAGGACAAAACAGATTCGATGGAAACCTTTTAACTGCCACAAGACATCAACTCCTGCACCGCACGATCTGTGATCCAGTTGAGGTAGTGCTCTTGAGCACCGGGGCGATCAATAAAAAAAACATTATGAAATTATGTCCATGTATAATTCCATCTGACAAGCTGAGATCGACCTGCAGGGTTCGTTACGTCGAGTGCAGTTGAACGTCAAGCACTAATAAAATAAAGAATGGAACGAGACATACACACACACACACACACACACACACACACACACACACACACACACACACACACACACACACACACACACACACACACACTCCTAGAACTCTGCTTTACCTGCAGAGCCAGCAATATTGTGCCCCCCCCCCACATCCCCAGTGCTCACTTCCTGTCAAGCATCGTCGCATGACTGAAAATGTTCTGGAGTTTGCAATTGTCTCTAGAAATCTTCCTCCACCTGGCAGCATGTTGAGTACGTTTCCTGCACAGAAATGCACAACTAGAACCAAAAATAAAACAAACAAAGTTACAATAAAGATGTGTACTGTCCTCTGTTGTTGTTACTTTGCAATCCATTTATAAATCCATCCATCCATTTATCTCTTCATTCATCCATCTTAATATTGATCCACACATCTGTCCATTTATCTATTCATCTTTTAATTCATCCATCCATCCAACTATACATTCATCCATTTATCTACTCATACATGTGTTTTTTAAATCATCCATAAAACCATGTGTATATCCATCTTTACATCCATTTATCTTTTCATCTTGTTTTCCATTCATCCATTTATCTATTCATCTATCTTTTAATTTAATCCATGCAACCAATCATTTATCTCTTTATCCATCCAACTATTTTATCCATACATCCATCTATTTACACATCTTTATTTTAATTGATATACCTTTTTATCTATTAATCCAACCATCTATTCATCAATCCATCCATTCATCCAATAAAATGTACATAAATCCATCCATTTATCCATTCATCAATCCAATTATCCACCTGTCCATCTATCTGTTCATTCATCAATCCTTCAGGGTTGGTTTGCTGTTTAGATTGTTCACACAAGTTTCTTCTATTGTTCTAGAATATGTCACTGACATAAAGAATAGTAACACAGTGCTGCAGGCTCCTCACGTGATCCCCTGCAGAGTTATGAGTGCTCACTGCTGATTCGGCACAAATGCACATTTGTATTTTAAAATATTTTTTTTTTTTTTATGCCTTCATTTTGCCTGCTTTGCACTTTTCTCCAGATAGGATGAGATGTAATTATAAGTCATTTGGAGAATCCTCCGCTCCGACAAGGGGAAAAGAAGATTCTGTACCGTCACTTTTCATTCACATTCTTCAACAATCATCAACTACCTCTTAGCGTTGGAAATTTGTAAGAACCCAAGTTTTTAAAAAACATTTATTTTTACCAAATTTTAATCAGAATTTTTGTATACTGGTTCTTACTTTCAGTGCTATTCATGGTCAGGCTCCTCTTTACATCAGTGATCTGATCCAGACTTACACCCCAGCTCGGGCTCTGAGGTCTGTGGATCAGAATCTACTGATGGTTCCTGAACACGCTTCAGGACCAGAGGAGAGAAATCCTTCCAGACTGAAACAGAGAAAGGGTGAGGAGGAAGAGAAGGAAAACAAATCCATAAAAACAAATCACAATTGTATTCTAATGCTAACAGTAATTAACAACCAACCAACCAGTTCTTGGCCGTAATATTGAATGACAGGGGACATCTTTTTTCAAACAAAGGAACTTTAAGTTGCAGTTGGGCATTCATTTTTTCCATCTGGCAAACATGCTTTAGCTTCTATTTCCATTAATCCAATGTTGGTGGCCTTATTTTTATCCAGTGTTTTATCCGTATGTAATAAATAGTTTTTTATTTATACAAATCTTCTTCTGATATATCCAGAAGATACAGGAGAGGGTCCAGAGGAATGTCTTTTAAACCGTGATAGTCTTTATCTCGCTCCAAATATTTGTCCAAAATGTCTGTATGTTTAGAAAGTACCAGAATATGTGGGAGTGATCACCAACCATTCCACACTTCCTCCAACACAAATCATTGGCGCCATCTTTAAACTTACTGGCCCCTAAGAGAGTTTGAAAGAACCTCTTTTTTATTTTCCAATCAAATTCTTTCCATATTTGGCTTCTGATTCCTTTATGGCAGCCTGAATTATGGTCTTTAAAGTAGTATTCAATTCAAGTTCCCATTGCTCTTTAATTTGAAGAGTTTTATCTGTTGTATTCAGTAGTCTTTTATAGATCTGAGACAAAAGTCTCTTTGGTGGTACAACATGTTTGAATACCAGAGAAAATAAATTCTCAATACTAGTCGTTTCCCTCATGATATTCTCCTTATGTTTTATAATGTAATCTCTCATCTGCAAGTATCGGAAAAAGTCACATTTTTGTAGATTATGTTTGTTCTTTAGCTGTTCAAAGGATTTTAATAATTTCCTTCTTAAACTTGGTCAATTATTTTCAATTCTTTTTCTGCCCATTTTCCAAAAGAGTTATCATTGATGGATGATAAAAATTCTGATGATGAATGTTATCAGCTATTATAGTATATCGTTTTAACTGTATATTGTTTTTTGATTGTTAAAGCACTTTGTGACCCTGGTCTAGAAATGTGCTTTACAAATAACCTTACTTACTTACTGAAAATAAATAAATGTTATTTTTTGCTCAATACAACTTAAGCATGTGGCAAAGCAAAAGCAGGCAAGGCATGGACGGTTTTAAAAATATTCTGCAAATGTTGGTGGAAAAAAGAAACAATTCCAGTGGTTGCTTGTAAACAGGCAAACCTTACGTAAGGCGGCATCATTTATTTTATTTTTTTTCAGGTTTTGAGTTAACCTACATTAGCATACACATACACATTTATTGGATTGCAGCATTTAAAACTACTAGTGACAGAAGAGAACATACAGTTATTACAATTTAATTATCGTGTTTTATTGAAAATAATGTCAAAACAAATGTGTAAAAATAAAAGGAATAGTTATAAATAAAAGCTACAGAAACATTTGGAAAAACAGAAGAGTTATACAACTAAAAAGCAGGATAAAAGTTAAGGAAGACATTATTTATTTAAAAAAATGTATGCAAAAATCGACATCTTAGATTTAACAGCCTTAAGTGAACAAATCCAGTGAGACAAGATATATTCATAGAAAGGCCAATAGTCTGTTTTTTCTGAAAATGGAAAAATAGTAGTTTAACATTGTTCACACACAAAAAAAAGAATACAAAAAACAAACACATATATTCATTTGAATCATTAACTTAAAGGCTGAGAAGACAGAATGACTGAATATTCAATAAGGTTAGTCTCTTAGATTCATTCCGACCTCATGAGGGAAATATAAATAAAGGCAATTGGCTACGATTATCCTTCCAGTCAATCTTTTCTGAGCTACCGATGGTACACAGACCGTTGAGAAGCTACTCTAATACGAGGAGCTGGTTAAAGGATGATGTGAGAAAGTGAAACTTTACAAAACAAGTTGATTGTCTTATACTGTATTTTAATAATTCATAGCAGAGAAAAGCACCAGGCCTACAAGAATTGCTCAAATGTTATTGTACTCGCCATGAATCTTTTTTTGTTTTGTCCTAAATCTGGTCTGTACTCTGTCTGCATATTTTTTTCATTGAAATGAGCTCACTGGAACAATGTTCTTATGTCATTTGAAAAATCTTCCTGTCAACGTAAAGCCTTGAATGTATCATTTGTACAAACACAAGGGGCTACTTTAGTCTATAAAAACCTTTCCTTGATCTGATGTTATGAGCTTGCTAGCTTATGTGGATAAACCAAACAACCAAATAGTGATTGCATTTCTTCCACATCGTGCTACTGTGCTAATCACAACAATCTGATTTGGTTTCATGGATAATTGGAAAACAGAAACACCTTCAGTGGTGTGACTGAAGCTGAGGGCGCAGAAATCATTAGTAGCCATCACCTCAACATAATCAATTTGCACCTTGGGCCTTCGTCACAAGCAGTGAAAGGAAACACAGTCATTCTGGCTTCATTTTTCGTTGGAATCCTCCTCTTTGAATTCAGACTTGTTATGACAACATCTTCTAATTTAGCTTTGGAAGCAGCTGCTCCGGGTATGTGACAAACTAGGTTCTGAGCTTTATTGTCCAAACATATCTGGCTTTTTTATTCACTGGATCTGCATTTTTTGGGTAAAAACTCCAGACCCGCGTCTCTGTTTGTATGGCTAAACCTTCCATTTTGGAATATATTGATGTCATAGTCTTTTTCTTCGCAAAATTTCTCAATTCAGAACCATCCAGACAAACTGCAAGCTGTTCAGCTAATTGAAAGTATTGACAATTATTTTTTATGGTGAGCAACAAATTAGCGTTCCAGAATAAAACAAGAAATTAAATTAAATGGAGCGTGTGTTGACAAAAACAGCACACTCTTAAGATGAGACCAAGACGGGAGCAAGGCAAGACAAAGACCAAGACCATGTCCAAGATCGAGATCAAGATCAAGACCAAGACCAAGACCAAGACCAAGACCAAGACCAAGACCAAGACCAAGACCAAGACCAAGACCAAGACCAGAGAGTTTGAAGACCAAGACAAGACTGCGAGAAATTTGGTCTGGAAACCAAGACCATAGAACATCAAGACCAAGACAAGCCCATAAATCGTCAAGAACAAATCAAAAGGGCATTTGAACATCTAATGCATCAATTCCACTGTTAACATTCCGGTATGTGCTTCTGTGGAGTGGTCAATAAGGAAGTGAGTCAATGTTTGTGTCTCGGTATCATTAAAGTAGCAACAAAATAATCAGTATCCATTTAGCTTTAAGACCACTAAGGTTCCCACAGACCAGGCGACACAGAGAACCCGAGACAAAGGCAAGACCAAAACTATTGACATTTTTGTGACCAATACAAGACCAAGACCAAGAAGAAGTAATCTCGAGACCAAGTCCATAGTCTGTTGAGACATGCCAAAACCAACACTGAAGATCGTTGAGACAAATGCAAGACCAGTATGGCTTATACGGTCTAGATTTAGAAAAGTCCAAGACCACAACCATCAAGAAACAACCAATATGTTTCAGCTACTTAAGTCTCCGGCCACGCCTCATTTCATGTCTCCTTCCTTTTAGTTGGTTATGGACAGAACACTTAGTTCAGAGGCTATTTGCTGAATACAAACAGTACAGACTCTTAAATATTTAACCTTTTTAAACATACTTTTACTTTCTATGATACACAAGTGTCATTCATGCTTTCTATTTATAATGTTTTCCATAATGTTTTCTTTAAAAATGCTGTAATAGAAATTGAACGGCTCCTGGAGTGAATAAGAGAGCCAGCAGATGTCCTACGGTAAGCAATTATTTTCTCAGCGCTGCATGCAGGTACACCTTAATGTTAGCTGCCATCGACTTTCATGAGAAAACGACAGTTGATCGACTTCCTCGTTAATTTAGTGCTTAGTCGCTACAGCGGAGGTATTTTCTCTTGAGCTTTCCATCATCCCGGCACATTGACAGTTTAATCATTTTTGGATCACAAAGACTGACTTTCTGTCACATATAAAAATATATTCTCCTCGAGAATAATGTGAGTGTTCCTTTAATGAAGCTTAATGTTCCACATATTTGATAACTAAAGCCTCCATGACAGCTAGACTGCGATCTTTAAAAAAAAAAAAAAAAAAATACAGATTCAGTTTGATATGACAATACTTAAAATGAGCAAGGTAGAAGCTGCTTCCATCCTGCTCCTCTTTCTTCACCACAAATATGAGTATTTGTCTTGTGCTTTCCCTCTGATGTAATAACATTTCACATTTTTATTTTTATTTTTATTACACCCTCAGTGTCAGGATTTATGTTCCTTTTTCTTTCTTTTCCTGTTGTGTGTTGGAAATACTGAAGAATTGTATTCATTTATTTATTCACAACATTGCCATTTTACTGCGACAGAAACAAAAAACCTTCAATTCAATTCAGCAAAGTAAATAAATAAAAAAAACAGTTTAATACACGTTTCTGTCAAGTCTACTTTTTCATCTGTTGAAAATGCATTGTTATAATTTGTAGTCACATTGAAATGAGCTCACTGGGAAGGTTGATGCTCAAAAAAGTGTACGATATGTTCAGTGGAATTTGAATTTAATTGGTAATAATTCCAAATTCTTATTGTATTTTTATTATTACTATAAGTTCTATTCATTTATAATACGTTTATTTTTAATGAATTATTTCACTTACAAACTGTCTGATGAGGCCTGAGACGGCTGCATGACAAAACACACAAGAAAACTTAAAAAATAAAGGATAATTCAAATGGATTTTTGTTGAAAAAACACAAAAAGTGAATTTCCATTACATGAGATATAAACAATATCGAGAAATGTTGCTAAAAGCTAATAGTTAACGCTAACGATTAGTTCCCTGTTAATATGCTGTTGACATACAGTAGGTGTCACTATTTCCTACCGCAAATGTTTATTCTATACGCTTTCAATTATTCACAAGTTTCATATTTTATGGAATGTTTTTTTTTCCTGAGAAGCTTTACTCAACATCAAAGATTGAACGACTTTTAATGTACTTTTTGCTGACGTTTTCTTCAAAAGAATCCCTGACTGTGCAGCTCCTATGCACATAGATTAGGCAATACATGTGTGTGCACCTTATTAACTTTTTTACGCAATGTAAAAAAAATGACGTCCCTGAATGGCAAAACCTCTAATACGTTATTGGGTTTTTCGGTACCGGTTCTGAAGACTAGAAGACACTCATCTACCTCAACATCAGACTCAAATGAGGAGAAAAATGATCACGGACATTATGCTTCGAGATGTCGAGGACAAGGCGAGACAAACAAAACCTGAGACCAAGACTAGACCAAGAAATACCGAAACGAAATGATAAAACTGGTTATGAAGATAAAAATAAATGTTGTGGCGACATCAGTGGAAGAAAACAGCAATAGTAGAGGAAACAATCTGCTTGGCAGGGGTCTGTACTCTAGAGCTTTTCTGGCTAAGACAATTTTTACTTTCTTTTTAGAGAAATTCATGTTTTTATTAGAAATCTGGCACCTGTTTTCAAAGCTCTGTCCAAACATTACAACTAATTATGTTTTAATAACTTTCTTGTTCTAATTTGATTTAAATTGACTATTTTTTTAACTTCAATTTTACTTCATTATTACTTGTCAACATTTGCACCATTTAACTTGCTATTACTCATTTTTACCTACTTTTTATAGCCTCATTTGTGGTCGCCACACTGATCTCTCATCTTGTTTGTGCTTCCTGCCTAGTTACATCTTTCTTCTTCATATCCTTCCTTCGTCCAGGAACCTCTCATTGTTTTCCTTCTTTCTTTTTTCCTGCTCTTTATTAAACATGTTGTTGGAGACCTCGATTGAAAAAAAGCTATTCTTGGACCATCAATAAACAAACAGTTGACTAGGATGTTTAATGTAGACTCGGTGTGTTGTCATTATATTTGGATATGAATATGAACACAAGTTCCACAAGCTATAAATGTCTTATTAGACTAGACTAATGTGTTGATTGTAGTGTGTCTTAAATAGATGTTTGACTCTATTGTATCATCAGTATGTATCTGTACAAAACTCTCTTGTTCTTTAGCCCTGCCCAATTAAAAAGCTTAATCTTCTGGAGATTAAATCTCTTTTTTTTTCTTTTTTTTTACCATAACCGGACCCACTCTGCTGGGATTAGTCAAACATAGAGGTTAGTTACCGCTCATCATCAATCCCAGAAGTTTCCAACTCCAAGGGACTCGTTGTATAAAAAAGCGGGGTGTGATTACAGCTGGTTGGAGGAGTGAAGATCATTATTACGTCATAATGGACTCCGCTCTCGTAACCTCTCGTTTGCCAAGATTTCAGACGGGGGAGAACTTTATAAAGTAATAATTTCATGATGAGAGACTTACTGCATCTTGGAGAAACTTCATTATTTGAAACATGTGAGTAAGTCAGGAGAGTTGGAATTTAACATTAGTTGCCCTTTAAAGATATTCTACTTTGTTTAATAGCTCATTCTTGATATTCACTTCAATTAAATTAAATTGTTAGTTGTACTCTGCTGGTTAGTGTTACGAGTTTTTAAGCTGGCAAACGTCTTTGTCTATCCATTATTTCTCACCCTGAAAATCAATGGGGTGGTTCATCCCTCCACCAGTATATTTATTTATAAATAAACAAATAAATAAGACAACAGTAAGAAATCGAATCAGTGAAAAAAATTCCACGAGCTGCGAATAGTGTCTAAAAAAAAAAAAGTTCTACTACCAATAATCAAAACCAGGCAGATGTGGGAAATTCATTGAATCACCATTTGAGCACCACTGTTATGGTCTTTGGCGAGTTAAGGCAAGAATGGTAAATACATTTCACACTCTATGGTTCTGATCTTTACAATAGCAGTGTTCTGTTCATTCTGCCAACCTCACACCACGCCCCCTGACTGAGACTGGCTAAAAACTTTTAGAAACCCTAAAACAACATCAAACAAACAATAGCACAGGGTCACAGTTAACTGGAAGAGGAATCTTAAAGCAGGTGGTGTTTTATAAAGTCATGTTTTTCATTTCTGATTTTTCTGAGAAGCATCCAACAGAAGTTTCAGGCCATACAAGTGACAGAAGGAACCTTCGTAACCTTCCTAAATACATGAAGTTTTTTCTAATGGTTGGATACTATGATATGTTTCTTGGATTAGATTAAATTAGGTTGATTTTAATGAATCCCTCTGGAGATCTCCTTCGGGACATTAGGACAATAGAAGGTACATCAAGTTTCATAAAAACAGGGACAAGAACAAAGTGCAAACTAAAGAACTAAGTGCAAGGGATGACAAAGTGCAAGTATAAAAAACATAGATCAAAGGAAATAACACAAATAAAAGGATACAAAGATTAACATAGAATAGAACACATCATCCTTTCACTCCACTCCTGCCCCTCTAATTCAGACTTATAAAGTTTAATAGCACTAGGAATCAATGAGTCCCTGAGTCTATTAGTGTTACATCTGGGGAGAGGAATTTGTGCAATCCATCTGCTTCTCTGCTCACTGATGATAGTGTTCTTAAGGTAAAGACTAATTTGGAACATCTGCAGCCATCATCTGTTGTTTTTTTTTACCAATATTTCGTAAGATTTAATTGAAATTAATCCGATTTATTTAGCAAATAGAGAGATAAACGACAGCGTAAAACCTCCTTGACAGAGGTAAAAATAGAGATGACCCTAACAGCTGTCGCCCTGGCAACGCCAAAACGCAACCGGGGGGGAGTGTTTGATATTTGTGGCATTTACAGAGATGATCCAGGACGTGACATCAGGGGCTGGTTGTTTAATGTCTCTGTGTCAAAACAATCTGCCCTTCTGCTTTCAGGCTTCACTTGTTATCTCAAACACTGAGCCGAGCAGCTGGAGGAGTGACATTTAAAGAAGGTGGCTTTTTCAGCTCAGTGGCGACATGATGCAGGTGACTGGAGGGTGAGATCATGTGATTCCATTGAATATTCAAACAATAATAATATTTAAAAAAAGATACATATTCAGAGATGAACAGGAAGTGTGTATGTTTCATGTCATAATTTCAATATCAAGTCCAAATGAAGACACTGTTTTATAAACATGATATAAAGACAAATATGTAGAGAGCCCGACTCTAATCCAACCAAACTCCCCAGTTATCGTCTCTAAAATGACAATTTTACTGTAATCAATCATCTAGATTCAGCAGATGTTTCAAATATTCACTTGATTAACAGGTTACGTTTTCAATTTAAGTCAAATTAAATCATTTTGGAGCCAAATGATCTCATAAAATCCTGACTGATCCTGTGCTCAGCTCCAGGACGGGTAAATCCGACACACTGATGAAAAGAAAATCAGTCTTTAGATGGTTCCAACAAGTCTCTGCTCAAGAACGAGATCTGCGTTAGTCACGTTGCACAGATTCTCTCTGAAAGAGGTGTTTCTAACCTGTTTTCAAGTGTTTGTTTTAGACGAAGATGAAGACAACTGAGCAACAGTCGCTAAACGTTGAAAATGGACATACATTTTTGTCTGTAAGTCTAAAAAGGAACAGATTACTCTGAAAATAAGAAGTTCATACACGTCCCCTGGAGCACTTCTGGGATTGATGACGCGCCGTGACAAACCTTGATTCTTGATCAATCACAGCAGAGTGTTTGTGTTATGTTAAAGATTTTAGCTTGAGAAAAACCAGAGGGGACATTTTCTCAATGAAAATATTTCAATGAAAATAGAGTTGTGTACAAACAGACACATACTGATGATACAATAGAGTTCAACATACATTTAAGACACACTTAAATCTACATATTAGTTCACCTTTAATGAGGCCATACAGTGTTGGTGACGGATAAATGTACTTTAATACGATGATTCAGCAAAACTCAGGTCTTTATCTTATCTTAAACTCTGGTAACTTAATAGGTCATGATAACAGCAATAACACTAATGTAATATGATTTTCAGAAAATGACTTGGCAGCCATGAGTTTGTTCATTCTGAAGCGGATGTTGGCAGAAGTTGAGCTAACTAGCCCTTTAGCTAATTCTGCACTTTACGAACTGTTTAAGCCAGTAAAACTTTCTTTTTTTAAAGTTCTCTGTACATAAATCATTCAACCTTAACATCTTTGACGGCATCACAGTCCAGGCATAGCTAAAAAAAAAAAGGACCCTAGTTGAACATCTGAGATCCGCCTCACTCAATTTACAATGCACTGTCCTGCCAAAACCCAGGATATGATGAAATGTCAGATATTATCCTGCTGATGTCCTTATGTAACAGTGTGTCAGTGATAATCCTCTTATCAGAGAAGAGTTGCCTTAATAGGAAACAAAACATGCATGGTTTGCCTTCTCCGGTCCTCGGCTTTTAATATTCAAAATGGATATTTTATCGAAGGCCACCCCAGCGGCGTAATCCACGCTGGAGGACAAGCCCCGGCCCGCTAATCTCTCATTATTTAGATGTTAGAAATCACATGCCAGCGATAGCGGCGGAATAAGCAGATGTCTTTTGGGAATTAAAAAGCATCTGTGGTACCTTGGAGGCAGAGCCACGACTCAAGTGCTCATTTATTGGAGAAGATGATTGAAAGAACATGGGAAATGACATTAAGGCTCATGATTGTTGCCGAAAGCTCATGAAAGACTGTGTTGTTTTCATCTCATGAAACAACACAGCCCTGAGCTACAGCAAGCCCAGGCAAATGAGCTACAATCAGAAAAACACACAGTGCATAAAAGCATATTTATATTTTTAAAAAACTTCATAAGAAGAACAGAAGAGGATCTTTCTGGAGCTTTCATGAAAGTCATTCAGGCTCGTTGACGCAGAAGTGAAGCTTCTGAGTCCCTCTGGTGGTCGAAAATGGAATTAACAAACAAGAAGTGTTTTTAAATTTTCCATCATCAAGCTCACTTCATGTGATTTAAAATTTTACATTGACAAATAACTATATTTATTTCATATCTGAACGTGTGGACAGTGAATAGAAAACGTGAGGCGTAAACCTCTATAAATACTACTTACTTTCAGGCTTTTCCTTGATTTTCTGGAACTCCTGTTGTGTTCTTAGTTTTATCTTGATCTTTAAAATGTATACTTTATTGAATATTGTTTTGATTGTTTAAGCGCTTTGTGACCCTGGTCTGGAAAAGCGCTATACAAATAAAAATTACTTACTTACTTACTTAAACATTAATTCAATTATTATCATATTTATTCTTTTTGGTTGAGATCTTCCGTGTTATTCATAGTGGAACAGTTTATACCATGGAACAACAAACATGGGAAGCACATAAAAGGATGTGGGGGTTGTGGGGTCTTGGGCCTGCTCTGCTGGTCTGGCGTGTTGATCTTAAACAAACTTCCTTGTTAAGAGCACAAATGTTTGCAAGGAAACGTGTTTGAGGTCTGCTAGCCTGTAGCTCGGCGTTTGATGACTGGATTAAAACCAATGAAATTATCTGATATAATCGACCTAAATTACCCAAATTCCTCATATTCAAGTCATCATATGAGGTCATGAGAAACATGTAAATAGTCAATTGTGTTGTGCAATATTAGATCACGTGGTTAAGCATTATAAATACAAAATCATTCTCAATAAATGTATTTATAATTGTAATATGTTGTTCATTTTGACTCGAACATTTTACAAGTAGCATGAAGGTGAGATGAAAATAAGCAATAGTCGATGACAAAGTAGCAAAACACCCACTTATAAGAAGTTGCGTCTTTTTTTTTGGAGTATTGGTAACAATGTATGTCCACTGCGAGGCGCTGAAGTGTCACTTTAATGAATCCGTGGATGAGTAGGACTGATTTAATCTATTCCATTTTTAACATAAAACACCGAATTTACCGTTTATTTTAAGGGTATTTTAATCTAATAAGAATTAAATAATTATACAACACAACTAAAATCTTCTTTACTTTTCAAGAATCAAAGCGTTTATTTTCATAGGTACTATGAAATTCTTACTTTGTACCCCCAACAAAAGTGCACAGTAAAAATAAACATATATATATATATATATATATATATATATATATATATATACATATATAAATAACTATATATACATTTGAAAGAATAAAAATCTAAAAAAAAAACAGAGCAACAAAAGTACAATTAGTGCAAATAGTGCATGAGGTAGATGTGGTTTTAACTGTTGAGGAGTCTGATGGCGGTTGGAAAGAAGGGGTTGAGGGCAGGAGTGTGATCACTCCTTTCACAGCGAATCAACCTCCTCCATTAGCCTGTTCTCTGTTTCCCCCTAACCATCTCAGTCTGACCTCTCTGACCTTATCTCTAAAACACATCTAACATGTTCCTCTGATTGACTCATTCCTGATCCTATCCATCTTCATCACTCACAAAGAGAACCTCATCATCTTCGTCTCTGCTATCTCCAGCTCTGCTTCCTGCCTTTTCCTGAGCGCCACTGTCTCGAGACCATACACAACTACAATAAAACAACATATTATTTAATTAAACTTCATTTTCTGGTTTCAACATCCCTGCATGTAAAAAATGGAAAGATGTGGATTTTTTTTCAAAGAACAACTGAAGAAAACAAACGGAACAAAAAAATAATCTAGCAGTCATTTATTTTTTCAAAACATATACAGAAAATATACACATATGTAGTTTAAAAAAATATGATGAATAGACACAGATTTTATGAAAAGGATGTGTCTGCGTATAAATTAATGGTGCTTTTTATATGAATGTATTCATATTAGAGTCAATCATAATTGACAAAATAGTTAAGAAGGCATTAAAAAGGTTCTTTTTTTTTTGAACCAGAAATAAACTGAGAAATCATTCTTAATATGAAGATAAAGAGGAATTACAGATAAAAATATGATGATAGATTCATAAGAAGGATATGTTGACAAATAAAAAGGGGAAAATCCAAGTGATAATAACAGCTGAATAACTTAAATAGGGATAAATGTACTGTAATAAAATATATTTGGGATCTTCCTGTGATATTTTAAAGGAATTTAAATTATCACAGAATTTTGTGATTCAAAAATCAATTAGAGACTTAGACTCTCACATGGATAATAAAGGCAGTATAAAAGAAATACCTATGCATACAAAAATGGAACAAATTTGTGGAAGTTAAAATCATATGGTCCTTATTTATTAGGATTTTAAATAAATTGTATTGTTTCA
Source organism: Callionymus lyra (assembly GCF_982586985.1). Taxonomy (NCBI): domain Eukaryota; kingdom Metazoa; phylum Chordata; class Actinopteri; order Syngnathiformes; family Callionymidae; genus Callionymus; species Callionymus lyra. Next base: position 19,072,446 of record NC_141820.1, read on the forward strand.
TTAGATTTTAAATAAATAACATTCCAGCTCAATTTCAGAAAATGTAGCCAAAGAGGATAGAACTCGAGGTTTTTTTCTACTTCATGACAGGGATTTTCTTATGTTGGTATTAAAGTAGATTTCTAATAAAAAAGTCATTATTTTAGGTAAAAGACTTCCACTTACATTAAACACTATATATTGCTTGATATTAGGGTTTGTATGTTAAACCTTAAACAAGCTTCATTGCATGTTGGTGTGATCATTGCCACCTCCTGACTCGAGCTAACTTAATCATTCCTTCTTTAACTGAGATTATCAGCCGGCAGATTCATTACTGCCAATCCTGGCGCACGGAGGGTTTATCCGGACAAAGTCCTGTGGATAGCTTACTTATTGCGGGACTGCCTCTCCCTGACCGACAGCATGTCCACACGGTTCACGCTTCTTCTTCTCTCCTTGTTGATTCTCTGAGGTTCTCCAAGTGCTCAGTGGGGGGTTCTGAATCCTATGAGCCCACTGGAGTGAGTTTGCAGCTGCAGCCAGAGTGAAGTCCGGAGCTGGACAGACGGAGCCCGAGGACGGAGGTCAGTGATTTCTACATGCTGATATAAGCAACTATTACGATTACGCAAGATGTTTGTCTATAACACGTATTGGTGCAATTTGTGCAGTTTTAAAATGATCATTGTATTTATAGCTGAAAAGTAAACAAGTAAACTCGCAACAGACTATAACTCCCTTGTTTTTCCACGTTCTCAACCACTTTGAAGACCATTTCGGTCGCCTGTCGGGGGTCCGTAAATCAGTTCCTAATTAGTAAATCAAAGGTGACAGTCAGTGCTTCTTGGCGCTGTATTCAGATGGACATAAACTCAAAAACAACAAACTCTCCGCTGTACTTTCTATCGTCACTACCTCGATCACTAGTTTCTGTCTACGTCAGTAGATCTTCCAATCAACTCTCAATACTGTATTTCTTTACATCCTCCAATCAGGGTGAAGTGCAAAAACAAGTTACAAAATCAAATGTCTCCTCCAATGTTGCTCAATACTTGTGACCTAATATCTGTCCACGCAGAAAAATAAGTTGACTCTACAAGAAGGTTTTTAACAAGTGCTGCTCCAGTCGATGAATAAACGACGACAGGAATAACGTGTTAAATATGTGGAGATGATGTTCCTTTAAAGACGCTTCCATCGAGTACTCTTACCGACAAGCAAAGATAAAGCCGTATTCGACCTTGATTTTGTCATGTGACATTCCAACACAAATTTAGCCCATTATATTAACATCACAAAATATCAAGGAAAGGCATGACACATATATAATATAGCACAACAGAGCATGACTTTTTCAAATGAAGGTAAATTTCTTTATATTTGAGTTTCTGCAAGAATGTATCAATTCAAGGTGAGGTGAAGTCACACGATTCAACGTGCATTTATTCCGACGCATGTTTTTTTTTTAAATAGCCGGTTCAGGTTAAAAAATGTTGACTTTCCAGTACATCTTCATGACCGACCTCATCCTGCAGGGTAGTCGACAACAAATGGGAATCCTACAGAACCAGAATTTCACCAACACCTTGAGCCAACTGGAGATCGAACCATGGGAGTCAAACTCTTACCCATCTCAAAATGGTCAGTATTGAGAAAGACACAAGTTAGTTGTTTTTACACTACATCATCCATTAAAGTTCTGTCAACAGCAACCTCAGTCTTTTTGTATGTGGTTCATATTGTTAAACAGGCAACGCAAGGGTTAAGTGGTTATGGTCCATTTGGACTGAAGGGTTTCCAGAATGAAGCTGGTCCAGCTTTCCTGACTCACCTTTATCAGATGATACCTTACAGCATTCAACTAAGAAAAAATAGTAAAATATAAGACAGAAAATCAGAGAAAATATTAATAAATAATTATTTTTAATTATTTATTCATCTACTATCTTTTACGTAAAAATACTATATATATATATATTTAGTATTTTATATATATATATATAATCTATACATATATGAATACTCAAAACAGATAATGTATCAACTAGAAAATTGTTCATTTACACATATATTGTAATAGCAGAACATGTATTTTATTAACACATTTAAACTGAAAAGCTGAAAATCATAAATAGCAATGAGGACTATGTAGATGTAGCTGAGTGGTTCTTGACAGAAGGACATTGAGAGAAGATGATGGAAACGATTTTAAAGTGTAATTGTACTCATGGAATTCCTTTAGAAAACCGTTGGGTTTTATATTCTCTAAATAATAATATGAGTAGCAGAGAAAGTTTTTGAATGGATGCAACATTTTATTTATTTATCATGTAGCGGCTTATATGGGCTTTCTGTTCGGTAAATGATTTTAACACCCAAAGTTTCTCTTTCGTGGTCTTTCTTCTTCCCAGAAACCAACCTCCTAATCGTGCTCGCCGTTCTGATCTTCGCCCTGCAGCTGTGTTTAGCACTTTACTTCATGCTGAGATGTTGGAGTCTGGACAAGAAAGTTCAACAAGGGTTACAGGACCCGGAGGAACTTCAAAAAGGTGCGTGTGTTGAACGATTGTTTTGATCTTAGATTCTTTGTGAGATATTTATAGGGACAGTCGTTTGACTAAAAACAAGATGGCAGGAGTGTCTGCGTAAGATGTTTATTGTTAAAATCTTATTTTCCAGTATTTCAAAAATAAATCCAGTTAATGCTTTTATAACAAGATTCATATATAGAATTAGATTTTGACAAGTTTTTATAATTGTAATAAATACCAATATACATGCATTTTCTAGGGATTTGTTACTTTATAGTTATTTTATCTAGAAAAACATTTCTTTGCAAAGACGAAATGAATAAACTAAAGCTATAACATTAAAATGATATTATCGATGTCTGCAAAATGCATTTTTTGGGTTCCGACCCACCAGTCACTGATCTACACTGTGATGAAACAACTACATTTTAAAAAGTTGTAGAGAGTAACTCTGACAGTGAGACAGTAGACAGATCTAGAAAAGTCAGAGTTAAAAATGGGTTTAATTTAAGATAAGAAAAATTGTTTTTTAACAGAGACGTAGGTATGAGTGTGTGTGAATGGTTGTGTGTCTTTGTGTGTCCAGGCTCGGGACCCGTGCGACACCCATAAGGGATTACACTGCGCAAGAAGTGAATGAATGAATAGGTTAAAGCGAAGGCAACTTAGATGTTTTGAATGAAATTATTGAAAAACTTCTGACATCACAAGTCTCTGAAGATAATCATTTTCTTCATCCTCCAGATTCTTCGCAACTCTTCACGTACGCTCGCCCTCAGCCCGTCTACCAGCTTTGTGTAAACGACGCTGCTCCTTCATCCGTATGTGGTGCAGATGAAGAACATGAACCTTCAAGGTCTTTCCCTGGACTTTTCATCCACTGGGATCTGGTCCAGTAGTCCTGCTCTGTGACTCTTCGTTTCAGGATCAGTTCGATCAATTGAAGTCAATCATCAATAGAAGAAATTAATGAGGAAGTCAGGGTGCTCAAATATGTTTTATTCAAGACTGAATATATTTATTGAGGTAAGATGAGAAACCAGATCAGGACAAAGTGTCTCTGTAGCTGTGTAGCTCTAATGGGGAGAAAGGGATGAAAAGAAAGAAAGAAAGAAAGGTGACCAATGTTCTTTTGAATATTTTAAATATTCATTTTTTTAGTTGAATCCTTAATATAACAATAAATAATATTGAGTGTTTCTGTTTTTTTTTATACTTATCCCGCCTTTGTTTGTCCTTTTTGTGACTATTTTTCTGCTCAAAACAAAACAAGCTGAATACAATTAAAAAAAGAAAAAACAATGTAAAAAGAACTTTCCATTTTTTTTTAAATAAAGTAATAAAGAATATTAAATTATTGATAAAATCATTTATTTCACATGATTCTTGTCGTCTTAAAAATGTAATGTTTGAAAAAAGGTTTTGCATGCAAGGTAATAAATAATAAAGTAACACAATTGTTTATGTGCTTAAAAAAAAAAAAAAAAGTTAATTAAAGCTGTGTCATTCAAAGTCTTTCCAGTGTGAGGCAGTGACTGAGTAGAAAATTGAGGCAGTTGAGTAAAAACTTTCTACAGACGCTCGAACTGCTGTCTTTGTTTGTCTTTTAAATGTTCGCCTGAAATCAAAAGCTCCGATGTCATTCAACAGTGGGCGGGGCTTGAATATCAGTTCTCCAAAGGTACTTTGACGCATTCAGGTATGAGGCCCAGATGTGGCGCCTTATCTCTGATGGTGAGACGATTCCAGAGCAGCAGCAGTGATCAGAGGGAGTCTCGAGAAGGAGGATGATTTCATCTGCTGTGATTTGAAGTTTCTCTCCGGGGATTTACAGGAAACGTAAGAGTCATTTTCTAAAAGAAGGACTGACGACACCCAGGTGACCAGGTATGTGCTTTGACCCTGCTAGTGCTTTAAATAAAGAACCAGGTAATACTTCTATCTCATGTTTCTCCATCTCTTCATTTTGGACCTTGAAATGTCTTAAATAAATATAAAAGGAAATGAGAAATAATGTGCTTTTGATATTTTCAAAACTGTATCTTTATTTTTAGATTCAAGATATTTTTGAATCTCAAATAAATCTTAAAAGGATGTTATCGTACATGTCACGTGAATTGCAAGGTTTTCCTCTCATAAAAATGTTGTCATCAAACAAACATCTTGTCACTTATATCCATTACATATTCAGAGAAGTTCAATTGAATTGAATTCAATTTCATTTAAAGTGTCAAATCATTACAAAACATTTCAAGACACTTTACAGTTCAAGTAAAAGTATATGAGTGAAAAGGGAAAAAAAGATCCCAGTGCCTCAACAATGAATTAAAGTGTGACAGTAACTTTGTTTTAGAAGGCAGAAACCTTGAGCTGAACCACACTCAGTGTTGTCGGTTCTTGTTCTACTGGCAGTTTATTCTTAAAATCCCTGTCCCGTAAGTTTCTGTTCAAATATTGGTAAACGATAAAGAGTTTTCCATTTTCCTCAGTTTTTATATTTTATTTTATTTATTATTATTTATTATTTTTTAGTTTGAAAATAATCATCAACAGTGATGAGTCTGCATGTTTGTAGAATTCTTCACACTGATAAACTATATTTGCATTGATTCACGTTCTGCTAATAATCCTGGTTTGCGTCGTCCTTCGTCTTATCCTGTCTGGGTTGTGGTTTGCTTTAAGAATAGCGCATCAGTGACATTAAGTTTATGCAACTCAGCCAATCATACATCATGGATAAAGTTTCATCTCTAAGTGTAATTTTGGGCGCTCGAAAAAGGGACCCCTATGGTTGCTTATTATTATGTTTCTGTTGAGCAAGGTGAAGTCTGCATACAAGAGCCCCGCCTAAAAAAAACAATCACCAGCCGCCACTGGTTTTCACTAAGTAGAATTTCCAGATAAACATGTATCTTCACAATCCTCAGTCTCAAAGGTTTTAGGGATGGTAAAAGAGGTAGGAGGAGGCAGCTCAGTTGTTTTGCTTCAAGTCTCTATGAAATGTGGTGCTGGAAAGTGGAAACTGACTTGAACTGACATATCTTTGCCGTTTTATCCATCAACAGTGAAGTAATGTTTTGTTGCTGATGTATGTACGTAAATGATCGTTGTATTTACAGACTGGCTGCCAAGATTGAACGGGACCATGACGGATAAACACTTGCCAAAGTGGACGTTCAAAACAGGGGTCCTTCTCCTAATTCTCCTGGCTTTTGTTGTGACACTTTGGCTCTCAATCTACTTCGATAAAGAACAGGTCAGAAAATCTTAATTCAATCAGGGGTTGTTTTTTTTTAACTCGAGGTCGATAACTCCACCACCACAGTCGACACTATTAGAAAGGGATGAATGATGGTAGAAAGGGACCTCGTCACTTTAACTCGTACACAACACATGACTCATTGAATTACATTCAGTTGATATTTGTTAATATCAATTCATAGACAGGACAAAGTCTTTAAAAACACAATGGCACAGCAACTGAAAATAAATAAATGCCTGAACCGGTTTAAAGTAGGGAATGTATAACAATCATTCCTTGTCCGCATTTCTATAGTAACAGGAAATATGGACTACATCCACAATTTGTTTTTATGTAATTGGGCCCTGGGTTACCAAAATGGTTAACCTCTCCCTTTCCACAGGGGTTGTTCCCAATGCATTTAAACATGCCATTGTGGAACTTGTTTGTTTAAATGCTTTGTGACCCTGGTCTAGAAAAGCGCTCTATAGTATATATCGTATAATTCACCAAAAATTCAAATTTCACTCACTTTCTACTCACCCTCATGTCAACTAATGGTTGGGATTATTATCAGAGTAATCTGTTCCTTTTTAGAGTTATAGAACAAAATGTACATCCATTTTAATGTAGCGACAGGAGCTCAGTTGTTGTCGTATTTATCTTCCTCCATAATGATGCACTTAAAAACATACAACTACTCCGTGGTGCTCATCTGTAATGTTCATCCTATGTTGTTTGTTTTTAATTCTAAAACGGAACAGATTACTCTTATATTAATCCAAACCTTTAATGGACATAAGGGTGAGTAGAAAACGACGAATTTTGGTTGAAATATCACTTCAAGATACACAAAACACAAATAAAAGAGGCAAAGTATAAATTGACTAATAGAGTATGAAGTGACTTAGTTAATTAAAGTAACAGTTCAAGTTATTTCATTTTCAAATATACATGTATCAAGACATACAGCATAGATGAACTTGTAGTCCTCTCAGACCCACGATGCAAAACATGAAGAGTTGAAAGGACATTAACTAAGACATTAAAAAAAATAAAATCAACATATGAAATAAATAATCAACAATACTTGAATAATTAACTAATAAACAGAATATCAACAAAATTAACAAAGTTAAGGCACGGGTAGTTAAACAGTAAACACGTATCATAATGCACAAAGTACGGAGTTTTAATAGATGGTGAGGTGAAATAGTCCTAATAGCACTGGGAGTCCAACATTATGTCTGTTTTCAGACTCATAAGGTGCAATTAAGGTGCAATGGTACTTAATCTTATTTAGAGAAGTATCTTAGTGGTCAAATGGAATGTTTTTGTTGGTGCATTTTGGGATATGTAGGTCTCTTCATTATCGCTTTAATACATTTGTCTTACGTTGTCTTTTTTCATTTTGCCTTTTAGATTTTATGGGGAAACATATTTACAGAGAAGACACTGGACAGCAAGTCCTTAGTATACAATAACACGGCAACAGTCCGTCTGACAGAAGATGACTTCTGCAGGTTTCGGGCTCTTTCACCTGAAGAAGAGCTTGAAGAGCGACTCCTACTGGAGTCCAATGCCTGGCCCCAAAACCAGTCACTATCAGATACATTTTCGTTGAAAGAGTCAAGCAACCCCAAAAACAGTTCATTTACCCTAATCCCGCGAGATGGAGGACAGCAATGGCAAGTCGGGGATCAACTTAAAGTTATAATCAACATGAGGGATTTTCAGGGAAATCCTAAAAAAGTTGGAGGTGACTTTTTAATTGCCCGACTCCACAATCCACTTCTTCTTGCTGGTGTTGCTGGACATGTTGTCGATCATCTGAATGGCTCCTACTCGGCAGTGTTTCCTCTACTCTGGGATGGAAAGGCAGTAGTTGAGGTAAAGACTGGCTACCACTGAATGATGAAAATCAATTGAATCTTTTTTTTTCTTTCCCCATCTCAGGTGAAATTAGTTCATCCCAGTGAAGCTATCTCAGTTTTGCGAAATATCTCCAGAGAGCAGCCAGACAGGGTGAAATTCAGTGGGGTTTTCCATGAAGGCAATGTCTCTGAGACAACTCTATGTAGCATCTGCCTGCGACCCACTGGCCAGCCCATATGCGACTTCACTGACATCAGAACAGGAGAACCCTGGTTCTGCTACAAGCCAAAACAATTGCATTGTGACTCCAGAATTTTTCACAGCAATATGTCATTTGGAGAGAACTTTGGTGTGGATGAGAAGCTGCTCTTTCAAAGGTAACACAAAGGTTAAAATGTGAAGAACCTGCAGTTAAGTTTTTTTGTTGTCTTTTATTGGACATGTACAAATATCAAATCCAAACAGTTGGAGCTGAAGATGGTAAAGTAAAAGAACATTTGTTTTATCAGGTTTATTTATTATTAGCCAAAAATCAGATTTTTAACAAACAAAAGGTTCTCAGATCAAATTACCCAGATGTCTTTATATTGATTTAATGATTGTCTTGAATATCCTTTTTGTCTCAAGACTGTGCAAGTCTTTGACTCAAGCACATGTATCTATTGTTTTGTTTTTTTTCCTGTCAGTGAAACCAACCTGAAAGTGGCCATACCTGCATCTGGACCGGAGAGTGTGACTGTGTATTCTATAAGAAATGGTAATTACAGTTTCGTCTGCTCTCCTGTCAGGGGTACCCACAGAAATTCTGCATCAATGACCTTAAGCTTTCTTGATATTTTGTCATTTTCATAATCAGACACAGTCAGAATACTTTCCAGAGCATGTCAGATCCATTGTTTTAAAGTAAAATGACATATTTCTTTAAAGAGTCAAGGTTTGAATATTTGATAACAATGCTTTTTTTTTTTTTACCAGTGCATGGGATTAGTACATTAGGAACGTACTATTCTCCTGATCAACTAGGTGTAAGAGGAAAAACTCTGGATCTTTCTGGAATTTCTGGTTATTACTACCATGGTCTTTGGCAATCTTTGACTGGCACACCGATCCTACATTTTGAAAACACTGCCATCGGTCATTGTCTATATGACAAGGCACTATACTTGTTTGGGGATTCCACCATCAGGCAGTGGTACACATACTTCCTTGAAAAGCTACCAGGTAACAATTAGTACAATGTATCCATGAAATAAAAACTTTCGTTCCTTAAATCTTGTTTTTTTTTCTCCAGAGCTGAAGCAGTTTGATCGGCACACAAGTGAATTGACAGGACCTTTGTTAGCGTTGGATTTTAGAAGAAACATCATGTTGAGGTTCCGTATTCATGGGCCACCCATTCACCTTCCCAACGTTCCTGTTTCTGATCTTCACTATATTGCCAATGAACTGGATAAAGTTTCAGGACGAGCAAAAAATGTTGTGGTTATTGGTATCTGGAGTCACCTTGGAGCATTCCCCATCAGAGTTTACATCCGACGTCTACAAAGCATCCGCCAGGCTGTCATTCGACTGCTTAGAAGAGCTCCAAAGACAATTGTTGTCATCCGGACAGCAAACCTTCAAAAGCAAACGCCTTCAGTCACATGGGTAGGAAGTGACTGGTTTTCTGTAGAGCGAGACAAGATCCTGAGGGCTGTGTTCAAAAGTGTAAGAGTCCAATGGGTGGATGCCTGGGAGATGACTTTGGCCCATCACCTTCAACACGATCTCTATCCTCAAGACGCCATTGTCAAAAATATGATTGATGTCCTCTTGTCTTATATTTGTCCACAAAGGATTTACCGCAGAGGGAGAGTTAGACATAGAAAAATAAAGAGTAGAATCTCTGGGTAAGACCTAGCAGGACCAAACCAAACTTAATTGAACAGAGAAACAGAAGCAAGCTTTTAGATGCAAGTGGATTACTGACTTACTTCTAGGGGCTCCAACCTTTCATTTTTGTGAGCTACTTTACATTACTATTTAGCACTGGACAGATATCTTTATATAGCATAAAGGGTTATGCTTCTTAATGGCATCATTTTATTTGAATTGCTTTTATGCTGCTCAAGATGTCAAACATACACTAATGTTTGGATATTGTATAATTTAGGGGTTTTTATATATTTTTTCACATTAATCCTGTATTGTACCTTTTTAAGTAAAATGTTTAGGGCAATTTAGGAAGGAATCCCCGTGGCCTTCTGAGAAGGCCTAAAGATTAAATGGAAATAAATGAAATGTAAACCTCTCGCAATGTGTGAATCGTATTTCTTTCTCATCCATTTCTTAATTGAAGCCTATAATCATGACTATTCTCATTTGATAACCTCAGGATGTTATCCTATCAGAATATTCTGACTTTATTAATACTCCGTCAGGACTCAATGAATCCATGGCAAAGTCAAAGCTATTTATTTTTGTTTAGAGACTGAGTCTCAAATGAACCAATCACAGTTTGGTTTTATGTGGTTGGGCCCAAAACAGCAGAGTGCTCAGCCTTCTTCAAGTCTGACCAAAGTCATTTTAGTAGAGCGATTAGAGGGGGAGATTTAAATGGCTGCAAACGACTGTGACGTTGTGTAACTTGGTCCATGGTCTATTAATGACATTAACCCCTATCTCTTTTTACTTATTTCCCATCTTTGCTAAAACCAGTTCCAAAAGAAAAATAATAACAACTGTAACTTAGGAATGCCTTCAGAAAGTTGCAGATCTCTGCAAAGCCTCTTATTTATTTATATTATTGACCTGTATGTTATCTAATATTTTTAATGATACCCTTTTTCAGCAAATACCATTGGTAGCAATGAGTCACATGCCATTCCGTTTTAGGACTTACTCGTACAACAAAAAGACCAGGGGGATGGTTATTTGGAACATGACCAATGTATAATCCTTTACCTTTAACCATTTTCTACATTTTAGATTTATGAAAATGCTTTGTTAAAGTGAAGAATATTTGTCCATGTAAATCCATGTGTATCAGGTGGTGAAGTTTGGAGAACATGTTATGGAGGCTTGGCTTACATGGTCTGGATACATTTCTAGAGAGTAAGGGGAAAAACAGACCTTAAAAGATTATCAAATATACATAAATAATAAATTACAAATATGTATCAACACGCTGTTAAAACAAGCCAAAATAGTGTAAACAAAACATATTTACAAACAGTGTGCTGAACCTTGCCATAACAATTGCGTAGTACAAGTATAATAATAACTACGTATTTATCCAGGTTAGTCTCATTAAGATTAAAATCTCTTTCACAAGAGAGACTTGGCCAGGATGAATGGCAAAACACAGTTACAGATTTTTTAAAAAAGAACAAAAAGTTCAATATTGTGTGCATAAGTACAACTTAAAAATTAAAAATAAGATTACTGTCACGACTCCTCCTCCCAACACCGGAGTGACTCGCACTCCAGCTGGCCCCTGCACTCTGCCCCGGTCCACCTCTGCCTGCGCTCCGGCCCTGTCGTCCACCACCTGCACGGTTGGGACACCAGGGACTGATCAAGGTAATCAAAGACCTGTTAATCACTTACCCACGAAGGCCAGAACCTGGACGATCTAATCTCTTCCTCGATCCGTGTTGACAACGGTCACCAGGAGTGGATGAGACGGCTACAGACGTCATCAAACCCCGCCTCCTTCCAGACACGCTCGAATCAGCTGTTCCACTCAACCACTTCTAATAAAGAAACTACAGCCGAGACCCAAGAAAACACCCCCGAGCCAATGCAAGGGGGCCATTACCATATTGATCCTTAGTCGCAGAAGTATGGAGTCAGATAGCTTTGTTGTGGACAAAGTGGCCACTTTCTCTCCCGTTGTCCTCACCGTCCGTTTTACCGAACGGGCACATTTTAAGCGTGTTGAATCCCAATGGGCCATACCACCCTTCCACTCATTGAATCTGTTATCCATGTCAATATTGTCAAGCAATTGAATAATGAAAACATTCCGCTTTCTAAACCACACGAAGCAAATGCTTTAGATGGTCGTTTACTTACCCCTATCAGCCACATGACTGCTCGTCTAAACCCCCGCCTGTCTGGTAATCATCTTGAAACAATTATTATTTTTGTTATTCATTCTCCTTTTGTTCCCATAATTCTTGGTTCCCCCTGTTTATTAAAACATAGCCCAAAGATTTTTTGCATTGTCCCTCAAGTGCAGTGAATGTGAACCTCGGGGCTGAATCCTTAAACCTAGTAACGGATTGTTTGGCCTACTTCAGGAAGTAGTAGAAATTGCAGTCAGGGCTCCATAAGAACTGAGTTAGTGATTTGGTGAATGACAGACTGAACGAATCCTTTTAATGAACTGATTCTAGTGATTCAGTTCAGTCAAAAGAACTGCCGATCCCATCACTATAACGTTCATATCGATGTTTGGGTTTGTGTTTTTTTTAATGTGTGTGTTCGCTTCGCTTGAGTTCAATACGGTATTTTCATCTAACGTGCAATAATACAAGCCAGATCTGAAGAGGTTTGTTCAAAGCAAAGAATGCCAGAAGTCCTAATAAGCAACATGCATAAAAAAAAATATTTTAATTATTATATTTTTGTTTGTGGACTTGGTTGAACTGAGAGTTTGTGTGTGAGAGACAGTGCACACACTGTTCATTGTTGAAAATGACTGGCCCTGACAGTAGAAGTCAAATTCGGTCATTATCATGTTGGTGTGTGAAATTTACAATAAATTTGGTTAAGCAGAAGTCTGTGTATTTGAGGAAGGGATGAGGGGATGTTCACGTGTTCCCATGTGTATGATGTGGCTCTTTGCGGTAACACAGTAAAAATGTGGCTCTTAGGCTCTGACTGGTTGGCCACCCCTGCTTTAGATGGTCGTTTACTTACCCCTATCTGCCACATGACTGCTCGTCTAAACCCCCGCCTGTCTGGTAATCATCTTGAAACAATTACTCTTTTTGTTATCATTCTCCTTTTGTTCCCGTAATTCTTGGTTCCCCCTGGTTATTAAAACATAGCACAAAGATTGATTGGAGAGCATCAATAATTATTAGTCATGACTGTCATAAAAACTGTCTTTCGCTCTAGCTTCCACAAGGGGCCCCCCGACAACCCCCTTCTCTGTTGACCTTGCTTATATTCCTTCATCGAGTATCATCACCTGAAGATGGTATTTGATAAAGAGCAGGCTCTCTCTCTAACTCCTCACCACCCATATGACTGTTTGATTGGTGCGGCTAAACCCAAGTCCCGTTTATACAATCTCTCTCGCAGAATTCTCGCCGAGCCAGGTGGGCACTATTCTTTGGTCGGTTCAACTTCACCCTAACCTACCGACCAGGTACCAGGAATGCCAAACCAGATGCTTACTCTGAGGCGATCCTGATTTCTGCGGCAGTGGTCTGAACGATGGATGAGGAGGTAAGGGCAGCTCAAGAGGCAGAGCATGATCCAGGAAATGGACCACAGGACAAACTTTTCCGGAGAGACGCATGAGACATGAGATACTGTTGGCCAACAGTGGCGGAGGACACCAGGTCATTCGTGTCAGCATGCCGGTGTCCGCCCAGAATAAGACCTCCAACCAACCCAGCTCGGGCCTGCTTCTCCCTCTGCCGATTCCACATCGGCTTTGGTCCCATATTTCCTTGGACCCTCTGCTAAACTGACTGCTGATGTCCTGTTGAGTCAGGTTTTTCGAATACATGGACTACCTACCGACATAGTCTTATATAGGGAGCCACAATTTCACTTCAGCAGTCTAGAAGGACTTCCGTCAGGCCACAATCAGCCTCTCATCCGGCCTAATGGCCAAGCAGAAAGAGTCAATCAAAAACTGGATAAGATCTACCACAGGACTCACAATTTACGTTACAGCGAGAACGAGCAGAGTCACATGATGACTATTCGTAAATGACCTTTATCTCACGAATATAATGAGAATACGCTGAAACCTAGACACGTTAAACAGTTGTGCAGGTGAGTCACAAATTCTAATGACGCTCAGAGACGATCAGACAAAGCGATGATGATGTGAAGTTCCTGATTAACAGTTTTATTCTCGCTAAACTTCATCTGAAGATGTTTTAAAATTTAAATAATCCACTGGTCGCCTCAGTAAATTCAGTATTCTTGTTAATAAGCGTGTGTGTAAAATATAAACAGTTGAACTGGAGAACATCTGAACTCATTTACAATAGTGTGATTCATGTCAGACATGTTTAAAACTAACAAATGTGTGGTATAGTAGCTTATTGTATGTATGTATGTCTAAGGGACTGGTTAAGGCAATCTAATGTAGTACTTGGAGGGTCCAGTAGAGGGCGTTTGGAGATGGGTTCAGAGTGAGTTAGGAAGTGTGTGAAGCGAAGAAGAGAGTTATCCCGGAAACCAGGTAGTCGTAAGTGTATGGAGTTTTTTCCCTGTGTCATGCTTGCAACGAAGTTAATAAAGAAGTAAACGGAGTCGCACAGTGTGGACCTCACTTCTTATGCGAAGATATAACAAAATGTAAACATGTTTTCATTTTTTTCATGATCACAGAAAGAAATTTAAGTCTTGTGCTTCATTCAAATATGATGGACATATTGAAATGGAGGCATGGAAAGGGATGAACCCGTCTGAATTCTTTGTGGATTTTGATGAACAAAGGAAAAGGACTTGAATTCGTGTCAAGCACAGATTATTACACATTAATATTTGATTATTTGAATTATATGATGAGATTTAACACAGGCTGACACTGAGCTTAAGACCAGGTCTCATGGACATTTTTGGAAGTTACTCTCAGAGGAAAAGTATCTTCTTATGAGGAAATATCCTCCTTACTGACTGACTCTAGTTATTTATGTAAGTCAGCATTTATATGAAGATGATTAAATCCACACATCCTTCCATCATGACTGATTATCAGTCCATTCACTTCATTCAGTGCAAGTCATCTGAGTAAAGTATGTACCTACTTACGTTGAGCAAATTTGATGAAGGTAGATCTTTTGAACTTGACAATTATAGTGTGAGCACCCCTGATGTAATCTGTCATGAAGTTCCGAGGAGAATGAAGTGAATACTAATCAATTGTATGGTATGATGTTCTCAGAGGACTAAAGTTGAGTGATGCAGATCAAGAGGAATACAAGAAAGTGAAAGATGGAGTCCAAAAATAGTAAAAAAAGAACATTCTCTCTGACCGTATATGCGTAATAAAGAGGCAAATAGCACTGTTGATGCTTTTGTGACTGCCTTTCATGCATTAACGGAGCACTGCATGATGAACTGATAAGAGACAGAATCGTAGTGGGGCTTACTGACACAAGTTCTTCAGAATGCAGATGGAGAGAGATCTGGATCTTGAAAAACCCATCAATGTGGCAAGACAGTCGGAAGAGATTTAAACGCAGCAAAACACCCTGAGAAATGAGGCCAGCAAGGTAATACAGAGTGACGTGTGTTATGTCGACAGAGTTTTTAAGGGCAGACAATAAACCAGAAGACCACAAAACAGAAAATATGCACAATCAAAGTCAAACAGTGGCAGATGAAGTAAAATCGAAATATCTCACAGTGTTATAAATCTGGAGGCCAACCTCACCCTGAACACGAGTGCCCTGCTACTATTCCTGTAGGATGATTTAAGAGGTACATTCCTTAGCGCAAAGCAACCAGTTCTTCAGAAACCAGAGAAACCTTTGTTAGGCCCAGGTAGGATTCCACTGGAATGATGTTGGATTCACCAGACTGCAGCTTAAATATGGGAGATGGGAAAATTCATCCCTCAGCTGAAGGAAAAGGACAAAACATCTCCTTTCCAGGAAGAACTGTTGGATATAGTGCATGGACTAGGAGTTGGAGTTTAAAGAGTTGAAGGAGGTGCTTGTCTTGTATTGGCCATGTATGATCCACGGAAAGACACAAGTATCTGCGGATGCATCGTCCAATGGGCTGGGAGATGTGCTTCTTCAGAGATGGGAGAATGACTGGCGGCCCATTTGCTACGGGTCTAGGTCACTAACAGAACAAAGCCACGCACAGGTGGAATCCTTTATCTCTCACATGGGTAAGTGAGCAGTTTAGAGACTTTCTCTTGTCGAAGCCATTTTTTCTAGGGACTGATCATAAACCCCTTCTATCTATACTTGGAGCACAAGCACTGGATCTACTGCCACCAAAAATACACTCCAGGGAAGTCACTGTACACAGCTGGCGCGCTGTTACACCCACCAGGGAAAGCACTAATTTGTTCAGCTGACAAAGAACTTGTTGGGAAACAGTTAAATATATGTTGACTTTATTGTTAGGAGTACTACCAGTCAGTCCATCAGATGTAGAAAATCGAAACGAGCAGCTAAAGGTGGACAGTGTTTGTTTGCGCTTTGTACAGACGGGTGGCCAATGCATGCTAAACAAGAACCAGTACTAAAGAATTACTCGCCAGAGAGAGCCACACTCACAGTGCAAGATGGTTTATTGTTAAAATATACATCAGCAATAAGAAATTATGGACACCAAGGTTTTGTAAAATGTTAAGAACGTGTTTGCGAGTCTGTGTGATGGCCAGGATTCAGCCAACCACTATCGTAAGTTGTGTTAACATGCAGGACATTCCTGCAAGAGAGACACAATCAAAGTGAGTCACTGTTATCATCTGACTGTCCATGTTGGCCATGGCAAAAGCTAGGAGCTGCTCTATTCCAACCAAGCAGCTGGGGCAGAGGCATACACCTGCAAAACAACACAAGAGTCAGTTGACAGGTTCACAGACAAGTCAACAAAGATCCAACATATTACATAGGATTAGTGATTGGCTGTGTTTGAAGATGAGAGACAAAGGAGTTTTGTAAGGTGTTAGATTGGAAATTATTATCACGAGAAACATACCTAGGCTTGTTCAACCTGTTCTGGGCCACCTGGTTGTAGGAAGCAGAAAGTTGCTGAGTCATGTCATGAATGCAACTTGTGTCATTCTCAAGATATTCGTATCTCATGACATTTACATCTAGTGTTATTTCGATGCGCCTCTTCACGACACTTAAGCTTAAGAGGATCAGTGATTTTTTTCCTGTAGTCATGGCATAGCTGTTATTTTTTAGTAAGTTTGTTTTTCACCAAAATATAGTCTTTTTTGAGCCCCCTGGTTAATTTTTTTCATCAAATGTAGTTATTAAGACATTAGATTAAGTCGTTTATTGAGTGTTTGTTGGCATGGGTGGGGCGGGTCATCTCGCGACACTGGCGAGGACAAGTTCTGCAACGATAAAGAAGAAATAAAATGTTTTCACTTCAGCTGATCATTGTGTGTGTGATCATACATCATTTATTTGTTTATTATTATTTAATTTATTATGAAGAAGTGATCAATTGAGAGACCAGAAGCAGAAGAAGATAAAGCTGGAAGAATTATTGAACGGTGAACGAGAATAACTTGAAGAACTGCCTCTGTCTTACTGGATACTCACAGGATCAAACTGTGAAACAAATTTAAAATAAATCCACCTGTAACCAAGGGCTGTTGAATTATTGTCAATGCATTTAATCACTTCCTCTTCAAGGAGTTTTGTGAAACATAAAATCTGCGACAAAGATTGAGCTATCTATCTTACCTTACCTTACTTTTTTTTTCTAGCGCTGCCTGAGAAATCCCAACCCCATTGCCCAGATGGTTTTACTTTTTTTAACTCAACTGGAAAAGAAGCAGCGTTGCATGAAGCAGCTATTGTACAAAGAGCACAGAAGACAGATCACTTCATAGCTACATTTTGCAGACAGGGGGCTCCACCAACCAACTGTGCATTGTGGCTCACACCAATAGGGACAAAGACTTCCCTGATATCTCAAAAATGATATTATTGACTTGTAGGTTATATAGTAAGAGTATAGCCTGGAACTGGAATAATACTCAAGGCTATGTAGGCAGACTGCAAAAAGTTGGTTCTCTGGAGGGGAGAGGGCAGGTAATATAGGTTAAGCCCGATGGTGTGAAGTAATTTCCAAAATTATGGATGGTCGGATGTAGCACTAATATTAAATATAAATAATTTCTTGGAAATCTGATATATTTCATTTTTCCTGGAGGTCTTTTGCCCCTCTTGTGTCCTCTTTCCCTTGACCTGATCAAGTTGCCTTTACACCAAAAACCTTCACTGAGAGGTCGGATGTCTACATGATCATTTTCAACCAAATATGTTGCCTTCTTTTGAGTCTACGGCATTAAAAAGAGGCAGTCACACACACACACCACACACACACATGCAAACACACACAAAGACATACTGTAATATTAATTAAGATGATCCGATATTTGTAAAACACATGTATGTGTTTTATTAAAAAATTATAAAATGGTGGAAAATTATGTCTATTAAAAGATTTTGGTGGAACCTTTTTTTTTTTTGATTGAGTTGATCGGACTGCTGTGTGTGTGCAATGACAATAAAAGAAAGTCTAAAGTCTAGTCTATTTGACTTATTACATTGTTTAAGTGCTTTGTGACCCTGGTCTGGAAAAATGCTCTATAAATATAAATTGCTTACTTACTTACTTACATCCTCAAGGAATTTCAACGCAAATGGAATGAAGAAACTCAAGAAGCAAAGCTAATAACTATAAATTGGTGTTATTATGTAATTATTATATAATAATCAAAGGCATGAAACAAACATTTGAAAAAGCAATAAATAATGTAAATTATATAGTGGATTAGTAGTCAGACACATTTCTACATAATCATTTTTGGGATTTACCTCCATTAGGCCATGTAAATACAGGACTATGTGTGGCCTCAGAGCCGCGCTATGCCGAGCTGTGGTTTCAAAAGAGCTGCAACATGAGTTCTCTCTCTTTTTCCACTCCTATATCTGAGTTGAGTTAATTATTAGAACTCAATTTGTGCTTATTCTTATCAGTGATATTTTAAGTGAAAAATAAATAATGATGATCAAAGATCATTAAGATCAAATAAAATATTAAATAAATAAATAAATAAATGTTATTGTTGTTGTTATTATCATTTAAATTATGTGGGTTTATTGTTATTATAATAATGGTGTGTGGTGGGTTGCAAAAACGCTTGTTTAAAAAAAAAAATGGTTCGATCAGTAATATCTTTATGTAAGACAACATGACCAAAAGTATTATTAGAAAGACATCTAGAGAGTAGAGACAAAGTAACTTTGAAAATGCTCAGCAGCAGTGAAGTGAAAAATATATATTTTTAAAAACAAACATACAATCTCTTGCTGAATTGCATGCATTGTTCATTCCTTCTTTTTGTCAGTCATTGAAGACTCAATTCTGAACTAACAATGATTTTCACAACACTCCACAAGACAATACTGTGCAGCAGTGTCAATAATACATTAATTTAACAGAAAAAAGGTTAATTGAAGATCAACATCAAACGCAATCATGTTTTTTGCAATGGACAAATGTACGAGAGGAGGACGTCCATCATATTTTTAACAATAGGGGGTTGAGGGTGAAGTTCATGAGGAAGGTAGTGAGCCAAGGTCATCTCCCAGGCATCCACCCAGCGCACATTCACATCTTTAAACACAGCTCTGAGGATCTTGTCCTGCTCCATGGAGTAAAAGTCGCTGCTGACCAATGTTTCATATGGCAACAGCTTTTTAAGATTTGAGGTCCGGATGACGACCAGCGTGTGGGGAGCTCTCCTCAGCAGGCGGATCACAGCACTGCGGATGCTCTGGAGTCTTCGGATGTAAATCTCAAGAGAGAAAGAGCTGAAGTCATACCAGATACCAAGAACCACAACTGTGTTTGCTCCTCCTGATATGTCGTCCAAGTTGTTAGCGATATAGACAAGTTGGGCGACTGGGATTTGAGCCAAACGGATCGGAGGGCCATGGCATTGATATTCCACATAAATGTTTCTTTCATAGTCTAGTGCCATGAAAGGTCCAACTTGTTTGGTGCTCTGCAAGTTGAACTCCTTCAGATCTGTTACAGTAAACAAGAAAAAATAAAATAATTGACGATTTGATTGTGTTGTTGACAAAATGATTCCATGTTTACCTGGTAGACTTTTGTTGAGGTACTCGTACCACTGCCTGACCGAAGCATCCCCATAGAAATGAATATCTTTCCCCTTGAGACAATTGCTAATGGTAGTGGAGCCGTTGAAATGCTGAACTTGGGAGCCACTCACATCATTCCAGACATCTTTGTAATAATAACCGGAAACTCCAGAACTTGTAATCTTCATCGCCGTCTGTGGATCATCTGGAGAAAAGAACTTTCTTCACTATAGGATCTGCTTCTTACTTCTAATAGCCATATGCCATGAATAATCACCTTCATCAGCCGGCAACACACTGATGTTCCCTGGTCCTGATGGAGGGATGGGAATTTTCAGGTTGTATCTACTGGAGACGGAAAATAATAATATGTTTAATGATTTGCCTCGTGGAGAGAATCAACCTGCACTTTAGATTTAAAGTAGTAGTTCACCCAAAAATTGAAACTGCACTCTTTTTCTGTCGAGTGCTTCCAGTCTACTGTCTACTGGAAGCCCTTGCAATATTTACCCAGAGTACTTCCCGTTTGTGTAGCATGTTAGCTTTTAAGCTTCTTCTTCAAACGATCCTAAAAAACAGACTTGTATAGGTTTTTTCCAGAATAATTATTCTTGTCAAGGTGTGGAGGAACATTGCAGATCCGCAGAGTGGAGGTGTTTGGATGTTTTTAAGTGTGTCTTTTTGGATGGCGATTTTGAGGACTAGTTGCTGAATTAAAATGAACATACGTTTTTGCCAATAACTCTAGGAACAGATTACTTGGAATATAATCCCAACCCTTGGTCAACATGAAAGTGAGTGGAAAATGTTTAAGAACATTGATGCTTACTCTTGAAAAAGTGTCTCATAAGGTCCCATTGTAATGGTATTTCTCTTCTCGGTGTGGACAACTCTGGTGTCGCAGCTTAAATCCGTCGGCTTGTAGCAAAACCATGGCTCTCCGGTTTGAACATCTGTGAAGTTGCAGACCTGTTTTTTGGCAGGACGCAGACAAACATTGCATACGGTTTTCACAGAAATCCTGCCAGCATGGAAAACGCCAATAAATTTGATTCGGTCTGGGCTTTTCTGGTTCAGATTGCGCAGCAACAAGACACCATCGCTGGGATGAACTAATGTGACCTGTGAGGGAGAAGTAAGTAAGTAAGTAAGTAATTTCCACTAGAACAATCGACACTTCAGATAAGCTCTGGTCACAGGCTCTCACCTCAACCATTGCTTGTCCACTCCAGAGCAGAGGAAACACAGCAGAATAAGATCCATCCAGGTTGTCAGTGATCTGTCCAGCAACACCAGCAAGTAGATCTGGATTGTGTAGTCTGGCGATGATAAAATCCCTTCCAGTCTTCTTTGGAATGCCACGAAAGTCATACATTTTTATCATTACTTCTAGTTTATCGCCCACGGACCACTCCTGCCCTTTCTCTTTGGGGACGATGGTAAAGGTGCTTCGGCCGGGACAGGTGGTCTTAAGGAAAGGGAATTCAGGCGATAATAACGAGCTTTCAGGCCAATCAAGAGATTTTAGTAAAAGGCTCTGCTCCTCGGCATCTTCGGAAGAACGAGGCTTGAAGTGGCAGAAATGCTTGCGCTCAGGTGACGAGATCTCATTGTTTAGTAAAAGCAAAAAATTAGGAATTCTTCTATGCACAGCCATTGGTGGCCTGAGTTGCCGCTGGTTCTGAAAAAAAAAGACAAGGGAGAATTGTCAGGGCCTCCTGCCTTCGACTGATCCCCTTCACAACCCAAGCTCACCTAGGAAATAAAAAAAAAATAGATGAATAGATGGACCACTGAGTAACAACACCTACAAGTGACTGTCTGTTTGTGTGGGTTCCCATTTCATACACATCAGCTTACTTAAAAAACAATTTAAAAAGGCACCATTTCATGGTTTATGTTCTTTCTAACCACCACCTTGGTTATAATGAGAGGAATAAATTATACAAAAGTTGATCACCTTTAAATCTTCCATGTAGTGCATCAGAAAAGCTGTGATGGCGACGACCATGATAATCATCATTACCAAACATTTCTTAAAGCTTGTCATCATGATAGAGGTCAAGAGTTCACTCCCAGTTGTCAACCTGTAAATACAACCGTTTTTAACAGTACATTCCATTATGCCATATATACATCATTGTTAAGGCTTATGATAGGAAACATTTGGACAACAAACTACCTACACACATTGGATTATTTGATTGATGTGTATTATGTTCTGTCATATTATGTGTCTATAATCCATTTATCCAAAGTGAGTTTTTATTTGACAAGGTTATTATCCTTGATGTCAGAACCAGTTCCTCAGACAGAAGACTCACTTAAACACTTGCAGGAGCCTAGGTATTAGTCAGTCCTCACACTATTATGTCCTTTTTTAGACAGCTAGATAAGTAAGTAATACATTTATATTTGTAAAGGGCTTTTCGGAGACCATGGTCACAAGGCGCTTGTCACCTTCCCCTTCCTATTTTGTACAGTCCTTTCCTGGGGTTCCTGTGTTTCATTGCTCTCTTGACAGTTGGTGAGGGTGCCACGGCTGTCGACTACCCTGGACAATAAGCCTTGCTGCATAAAGCTTCTAAAGCGACGCACTCACCAACTGTCAAGACAACAACGAAACACGGGAAAGCCAGGAAAGGACTGTACAAACTCAAATCCCTAGGAAGGGCAACGTGGTGGTTTGCCCAACTGGTCCAACAAGTTCAAACACCTTCTCCCCAACATTACATAAATCAGTTTATACATTTCCAACCCAAATTATTTTTAAATTGAATACGTTCTTTCTTAAATATCTTAAATGCATCATTGGTGCAAAAGAAGAAAAGATATTTAAGGTGAAGAAAAAAAGCAGAACATGTAACAAAGACGTACCTGGTATCTTTTCCTTAAAGTCTTCGGCTTCTTTTCTTTGGTGGTGAACAGAGAGAGAGAGAGTAAAAAAAAGATCTTTTCTTAAAAATAAACAAATCCTTTGTGCCAAGATTACACAATCAAATACATTGACACAGTATTTAATGCGGTCGCTGCATCTTTATCTTGAGTTTCTGTTGCCACACCCAGCGTCCTGTCCTGACTGCGAGTGTGGAGCTCTGGGGCAGGGCTTTCAATTCACTCATTTAAACAAGGTGTCACACATTTAAATCAGGTTTCTTGTATTGTATTCTTGTATATTTGTAGCATTTAATAAGTTGATAACGACGTGTAGTTTGGATCTATACGTAATACTTTAACACAATATATTAACGAAATAAAACATAGTAGGAGCCTCAACATTCTTTAATTAAAATTTTATTTTTGTATTTTTAGCCTCCATTGGCGTTTCCGACCACTTTATTTTCATCATGTGGCCAGAAAAAACACGCGACACCATCGTTGTCTTTTTCTGAGAGACGGGGATTTACTTTACACTTTGTTTGTACTTGCGCAACACAACACGACATGTACAAAACTTACACCACACTGCCATCTCTTGACCAGGTTCCCACACAACATCTTCCACTCTGGTTAATACAATAACAAACGGTTTATGTCTTATGTGCTTAATATCACGTGGCTTTTTCATAAACACGCTACAGTGCCTAAAGTATTAATAAAGGGTAAATCGCGACTCTTTCTGTATGTTGTTGAATGTTAACTTCCATCAAGGAGAAACTGACTTTGATTCAATATTGTTCTGGATTTTGGAAGGTTTTAAAATGCAATAATTCGCTTCTTGGTGTAACAACATTGAATAGAAAAAAACAGCACTACTATTAGGTTCTTTGGCATTGTTTCAACATACTTAATGGAATCTTGAGAGCTAACATAACTAGTTTTAATACATAATTTAAAAACCCCAAGTGAGGGAGAAGTTTTATTCTATATTTGTAATTGCCAATAAATCTTTTAAAATTAGCTTCTGGGCATTGCCTAACTTGACTCTTGATTTAAATATAAAGTTATCCTCAGATAAAGCCTAAAAGCAGATGTCCCACCCACTCTCCCACCAAACCTGGAACATCCTCTCCTGGGATATTGTTTTTCCCCCCATGAAATGAAAGTTTGATGCTATGGACAAACTGGCCTCTTTCTCGACCCAACTTTATACCTTCACAAGATACATTGAATACAATGTAAAAATAACTTTTTAACAAGAACATTGTATCAGATTTGTTCTATTGATAATGAAGTTGTATCCACACTGCACATCTCCAATGACGGAGAAGGTAAACAAAGAAGGGACACAACTTAAATAGTTCTCATTATCAAGTTTGCAGGCGACACTCCACCGTCATTGGACTGATCTTTTTTTTTTTTAATGAAACGGTGCAAAAGTAGAAAGTGAACTAAACAGAAATATAATTGGGAACTCCTGACAGGCCTTTTAGATAAGTTGATCACTAAAAAAAACCTAAGAAACCCAAAAGGGTCAACATTCAAGTAAATGGAGTGAATATTGAAAGGGTCAGTGATGTTATTATTCATGATATGTTAAGTTGGAAGCCGCACATCAGGCATTTAAAAAGTAAGTTGGCCAAAAGCGACTACATATTACAGCACAGAAAATGGTAAATCAAAAAAGTATCATCATCTAAAATTTCTCCTTTAAAGACATTCAAAGAGAAACCACTGTTGCAGCGCATTATGGAAGCTGTAGATGGAGACATTGTTGTTGCAATGATCACTGTTGTCAGGCTGTTCCTCAGCATTTTTAAATATCATCTTCAAACACACTTTTATTCTTTTGCTTTTAACACAGCATGAGACTCGGAGCTGTTTTTAGTGCTTTTTACATGCTTTATTTGATATTGTTTTATCTTTGTGTGTTTTAGCTGTGCTCTCCTATCACTTTCATGTCACTGTACAGCACTTTGTAACGACTGTTGTTGTTTTTAAAGTGCTTTCTAAATAAAGTTGAGTTGAGCCTGAAATGTGTTGTGATGTTCGTGACAACTTTGAGGGTGTTTCTACTGCTATTTTGCCATTCTTAGAATTGTATAATACATGGATTCCCTCTGTCTATTATAGTGTGTTTAGCAAATGTACAAACTCTTAAAATATTATTTTTTTTATAACCGTTTTTTCTATTCACAGCCAATATTCTATGCAATATTATTATTATTATAATTATTATTATTATTATTACAGTTGTTGAGGGCAGAGCACACATTAAGTAGAACTGCTATGACTCAACTGCTGAAAATTGCTGTGGCTAAACTGCTGCGAGTAACCGTGGCTAAACTGGTGCAACTAACCACATCATCTAGGTGGCCTACATCAATCTGGCCGCTGGATCAGTGGCCTGTAACACTATCTCCGGGAAATTGCAATTTTGAATGTCCTTTTAATTACTTTGTGTGTGCTTATAGTTAGTTATTTATTGGTTAGGTATAGGTGATACTTGCTATAGACCATTCTGTTCACACTGTGTTTAGAGTAATTGGTTTTTTTTTTCCTTTTTAGCTGTTAAGTTGTTGATTTAATTTTTATGTATGTTTAAGTGTTTCCCCCCCTGGCCAGAGGCCATTATTTATTTTATTGTTGTTGTTGACTAAAATATGTCCGCTCTCTCCCTTAGCCTGAATAACGCGCTAGTTTTTTATGTGAGGGAGACCATGCAAACCAAACAAATTCTAACTTGTGTTTACGACGATATTAAGACGTTTTTGAAATTCTTAAGAATTCATTAAATCATTCATTCTTTTTTTTTTCACAAGCACATAATGTAAAACATATTGAGCTTGATCAACATTCATATTATTTTTCATTTACAGTCTGATGCAACTATAAAACAGGCTTCATAGGAGTGCATTTCTGAAAGCACAAACTCTGTAGTCAAATGTGTACAATACCTAAGTTCTTGTCACGTGATCACTCTTATTTTTTTTATTTTCTCGCCTCTCCTATCTTCCCAGACTTGTACTTGTGTTATATTGTTCTCTTATCTTCCCTTTTTGTAGATTCATGTTGGACCCTTTTGTAGTGATGACGAGATGAAGCCTCTTAAACCACTGAAGCCTTCAATCCGAATAGGTCAATACTGGGCGTCATTTGCTCTACTGCGCCATCAAGTGGACAATAAGTGTGATACACTAACGTGACTTAAATTATTTTTGATAATTCAACCAAATGTGCCTCAATTACTTGTGTTTTTAGGGAACAATATTTTTTTTTTTTTCAAGGAAAGCAACTTTTTACAGTGCTTGGCTCAGGGCGGTTTGTTGTCTTTTTCACCGGATTTTAAAATATATCACAGCTTTACTCTACCTTATCAGGAGACTTTATCATCTCCAGATGTGAGGGGAGATCAAGTGCGTCTTCGAAGCTTCATGCGTCTCCTGTACCGGTCACGTGGTAGGGAGGCTTCGCGACGACTCGTGACGTCACCAACACACGCCTCGATACGCGCTTCAAGGAAATCATCGTGGATTTTCGGCACAAGCTTTGGAGACTCGACACCGTAAGAACCGTCACTACAGTTTTGTATTTTTTTTTTTTTTGCCCCAGTTTGTGTGGTTTAAGTCGCTAGTCTGTTGACCTCCTTTCCTTTTCCGTATTTAATACTTTAGTTTTTGGACTCGTTTTTTGTTTTTGGTCATTGTGATTCTTTTGGTTATTAAGGACAATTGTTATTTGTACTTTTTGTTGTTGTTTGTCAGCTGACTTCCATGACCTGCACGTGGTTATTTGCTCTTAAATCTGTCTCTTGGAGATCGTCAACAAATGAAAATACTGGACACAATTTGAATTTTTACTTTGGGAGATAATCAATACTATTAACCAATAAAGCTGACAGATATAACATATTAGACACGGTGAACAGATGGTATGAAAATGGGTTTTTACAAACATTATATATTTCTTTGTGTTTTATTACATATTTTATAGCCCCCCCGTTTTTCAATAGCATCCAATGTATTAGTCAAAATGACTGAATAATGGGTTCATCATGTGTTCCTTCGAATAATTTATACCATTTTATTTATTATTCATCAGAAGATTTCAAGATGTTTCTCAACATTTGTCAACATTTTGAAAAATATCTCGAAAGCGACTAAACGATAATCAATAATAATATTGTTAAAATGATTCAAACAGTGTGATTTGTAGTTAACCTTTAATATAAATATTTCAACATTGTACACAATTACTAAATTGTTTAAATGTCAAATACATTGACTTACGTCTCCTACCTCTTCAATAAAGTCAGACAACACAATCTTGATTTGTAAATGAAACGGATGGGATGAGACTTCTTGTACTGAACGACAAGAAAAACATGTTTTCTTTATTCTGCTCCTTTTCAATCTGTGACATGACATCGAAATGTAAGAGTTGTCGGGAAGCTTTAAGTGGATTCAATAAACATTCTTCTTTTTCTTTGTAGTCTTGTAATGTGTTTGTTTCTTTTGCTTAATGTAAATTCATGAGATTTATCAACAGCATTTGTCGTGTGTTTTCGTTTTTTGTCCAACTTTTCTGAAACATATATCATCAAAGAAACACCAACAGTGACGTCAATTTCATCTTTCAGTTGTCTATTTAGGAATGCTGTCAAGGACATCAAAGGCTAAGGGTTTGGATTCATTTAACAGGATGCATGGGTAGAAATGTATGTCCGTTTAGGGGTCGCGACCAGAGCTCACTTTTCTTTGTAATCCTTTTCTAAAATGATCAAAAACTTGGAACTACATCCATGCTGCTCGTCTCCCAGGGGGATCTAAAGGAGAGCAGGTATTCATGGTTTAAAGTGTGTCTGTACAGATTACCCTGATTAGGATCCCAACCCTTAGTCGACATGAGGGTGAGTAGAAAATTGGTGAATTTTGGGTGAAGTATCTCTTTAATGTACAAATGGAGCTGAGACGAACCACAGGTGAAATGTTTTATTGTAATTGTTGTCATGAGCAACCATTCTTGAATTTGATCACCTATTTTTACACTTGTTATATTTCAAAATAGTTTCAATCTCGGTAAATATTTTTCACTTTCTCACTTTCTTAAGTGAGGCTCGGCAAAGATTTTTTCAGGAAGACCAAGATCGAAATTCTTACTCTGATCTCACTTCCTAACTGATCTTGGGCGTTTCAGCTTTTGGCTAGACACAGCTCTTGTTCCGCATTTATCTTTTCACTTCTCCCCTAAACATCCATCAAAGCTTTGTGATGCAGCAGTCATGAGGCACCTTGTGAGGGACAAACATTTTGATCACTTAAATTCTTATAACAGCATCTAACCGCCAAAATAATCTTTCAAACTTCATACAAACCATTCTAATATGTCCCAAAATCCTGAGTGACATCCATATGGTTTTCATAACTATGGAGAATTGTGTAGTACTAACATATTGAAAAAAAAAGGATACAACAATACACATTTTTGAAAAGTTTCCACTCACCTATAGGTTTCACCTCATTGCCTGAAGTTATATATTTAACTAATTAAGTTATATTTGCAGAGTGCTTGAAATATAGGCAGTTGGAAAGCATTTGTATTTATACAACTAACTTTTTTTCTCTTTCTCTTTCAAAATGATCTATGTGGTTCAACACTATCCCCGGATACAGGTCCCGGGGGTGGGTGTATCCAGTGACTTCCTCTTAATTGTGTCTGAATGTTTCGTGTCTTTATCTTGATCTAGAGCAGCTTAGTTGACCACGCACATCAGGCTCTCTATGCCGCATTACAAGCCTCCGTTTTAGGGACTGATGCACATGAAAAGGCTACCACAGGTAAGCAAACATAACCAATTTTTAACTTTGTTGTATTTTATGATGTTGTTGGGTAGAGCTGATTGGCAAAGTGGTAGTAAAAATAAAAGTACCAGCTATTACTTAAGTAACAACATATAATACAGGGCTGCCAAGTTGCAGCGAATGAAAAGAGTGAGATTTCCCTTAAAGTTTACATTAAATTGATTTGATATTTTTGGATGGAAAGAGCAGTCATTAATTGTAACTCGGGATATTTATTGATTTGTAGCAAAATAAACCTTTTATCTTTGACAATGACATGAATGAGTCACAGCAAAGCGCTATATAAATAAATATTACTTACTTACTTACTTACAGCGAAAATATTATGTTAGAATTATTGATTTCTCATAAATTCTAACTTCAAATGTTATGAAATTGTAATTTTATTCCATTATTTAAATATTAAAACCTGCCATTTTATATTATTTAAAACCTATTTATTAACAAACGTGCATTTAAGACATGTCAGAGGATCATCCTAATAATGAAGGCAGACGGTTGCTCTGCTCTTCATTTCAAGTGACCCTCCTCCAGGGCCAGCCGACCAATCAGCTCTTGAGATTGTTTATCTTTTGACTAACTAGCCGGCCTTATACAAACCAACTTGTATGTGTCCAGTGAGACACACTTTGTTAGAACTAAAAAATATTTACAAACATACACCACGGCTGAACAAGGAGAACTGACTTGCTTGCAAATTATTTTCAGGTAAGGTACGTTTATTTTCTGTATGTTATTTTGTTAGGAATCAATATATGGTAATGAAATTGTAAACAAAAAAAAGGGGATACATTTTTGGTGTTGCATTTTCAACTCAACTGAAGTCAATAATGTTTGTTTTAATTTTTTTTTTCATTGTTGTATTTGGCCGATTAATCTGTTATCGTAGTTTCCGTCTCTTAGTGGTGAATGTGAGCTTTTGACCGATTTGCTCCGGTAATGAAGTTTGTCTCAAGGTCGTTGTCCATTGTAAGGTAAGGTAAGGTAAAACTTTATTGATCAAACTATGTTTGAGTCTATATAATTATCCATCTTTGATATCCTATTGATGATATTATTAGGTGGATTTACCTTGGACTAATGATGACGTGCTCCTGCGCAGAAGGAATATAACAGTCACCTCTGACAGAGCCTCGAGTGACACGTCAGGGTTGTTTCTTTGGCTGATGTATTCTTCCAGAGGATCTGGAGCCAAATTATGCAGTACTTTTCAAGTCAGTTTTAAGTGTGAAGACTGTCCCAATTTAAAATACTGTATTTCCTTAAGATTGCACCGTGATGATATGGCCTAGGTTTTTTGTCTATTACTTTAATTGCTTTTTTGTACAAGCGGCAATAATGGAAGTGAAGTGGAAGTATTTCCCTTTTTATGGTCCTCCCATACCACTCACCGTCCGTGACCTCTCTCACAACGATGAACATTCTTCAGTTTAGATAACAGCAGTAAAACTATGTACAGTATTTAACTTGTTGATGTTTCATTGAAATCTGCTACAAAAACTTTTTTTTAAAGAATTATTTCAGCGGTAAATTATATAAATAGATTATATAACATATTTTAGGCAGCAAATTATTCTTTCTTAGTTATTTCTTATCAAGTGGTAGCCATCTATCTTTCACCAGCCCCAAACTATGACGAACTGAGAACCAATCATATGAATACCTTCAGCAAATACAGCAGTGTGTGCATGAAGTTACGTTCATGTAATCTATATTAACATTTGCATTACATAGAATGTGTTACCTACGGTTTATTTAAAAAGATAGTTCACCCACAATTCAAACTTAACTCATTTTCTACTCACCCTCATGCTGACTAAGTGTTGGGATTATTTTTAGAGTAATCTGTTGTTTTTTTAGAGTTATAGACAAAAAGGTTTCGAAGAGTGGTTTAAAGAGCTGTTAGTCTTTCAACGCCTGCTGCATTACAGACTCATGGATGCCTTCAGCTAGCTGTTTATTTAGATGTTGACTTTGATAATGAATGTCATTCATTCTGTCCACATTTTTTTTTAGAGTCACCAATAAAAAGATACACAAATTCGAGTCCTCTACTTTTAGTCATCAGGAACTGCTCCTTGTAAACCATAATAGCATCAATACAGGTTGGGTCAGTCATTTCGAAAAGGCTGAGCCGTTGGTGTCTTATCTTACTTTGGTTTGGTCTTGTTATCATGGATAATAATTTAGATTATTCCAGTATTAGTGTCTTTACCAGTTTGATCCACAGTTGTCATGGATTTCTCTTGATCCAACAAGGTTGTAGTTATAGACTGCAGAGTTGTTGTAGGTAGCATAGTCTGTGTCAAGCAAGTCAAAATAAGCTCAAATTTCCCTCTCATTTCACTTCTAGTCAACAAATAAAAACAAGCTACTCTATTTGTTCAGTGTGGAGTCCTTAAGGACCACTGGTAGACATATAAACCAGTCAGTTGTTATTAACGAATAATGCCTTGGCCAGTTTTTCTTTTAAAGTTCTATTGGTCATTTCTAAAAGGCCTTGAACGGATTGGTTAGCTACAGAACCACATTCGTGAGTCCAAATGAAAATCCAAAAAGTATTCCAAAAGGCAGAAACAAATGGTGCGCACTCAGGAAGGAGGCAGGGGCCTCCTAAAAAAACTTTTTTCTTAGTGTCCAAGATAAAGACAAAAAGGACTTAGATGAGTAACAAAAAAAAGGGTAACCTATTTGGACAATATTGATTCGGAAACACAGAATCACCAAAGGTAAACATAGGTCAAGTGGTTAAGCCCAAACCTGGTCAAGATACACAACTTTGACGGCTTCTTTCGGATAGACACAGCAATTATTTTCATCTGCCAAGGAGAACATGAACACCCCCCCCAGAATACAAAATAACAATAAATAATAATAATGACACATATCATCCATCTTATAACTACTGCTAATTAAAATATAAAGCGCTTATCCTAGCTGTTTAGGGGGAGAGGCAGGAGACACCTTGGGCAGGTTACCAGCCTATCATAGGGCACATAGTAACGACAAAAAAACCAAACCAACAATAGTACGACATTTGCAATATGGATTAACCTGACTGCAAGAAGCAACACAATAATGACGTACAACAACAAAATAATAAATCTACAGTGCAGGACCACCATTCAGTGGCAATAGTGGAAGTGACTAAAAATTCTTCAATGCAAGAACATTTTTGCGGCTTCAGTAGACATTTCATTTCGAATTGTACCACAATTTACTAGATTTATCTTAACATTTAACAGCATGTTTTTATGAAAACCAAAAAAGGATCAGATTCAGTTTATTTAAAAGTGCAGTTACATTAAAAAGATGGCTGCACAAGATTTAGCACAATGCTACTTTCCATCTGTAGTCCTCAACAAAGATGCAGACAGTTTACATAATACATCACATACAAATAAAACAAAAACACAGTACAATCTAATAATGTCAATGATGGCCCAATACGGGTCTGGTACTATTAGTGCGAGCAGTCTTTGACAGCCCGTGAGAAGCAATGAAAATCGGGCAGAAACTTCAAACAGATCACCATGAATAAATTTTAAATTGCAGTTAAGTCGGCGATAGAGCCACACACCTCACTCCTCTCAGCTTTGAGAATACACTTTTAGTCGCACCACTGTTGATCTTGTGGGCAGGAAACAGACTTTCAGCTGTAGGTTTCGAAGCCTCGACGAGAAGAACTGTTCTGAATAAAATGAACAAGTCTGTATTTTTTAAGCTTGTTTGTGGCAGACTTTTAAACAGAAGTAAGTAAGTAAGTAAGTAATATTTATTTATATAGCGCTTTTCGAGACCAGGGTCACAAAGCGCTTTAACAATCAAAACAATACTCAAAACAGTACATACTTCAAAGATCAAGACAACACCGAGAACAACACAGGAGTTCGAGAAATTCAAGGAAAAGCCTGAACAAATAGAAACGTCTTAAGATGTTTCTTAAAGGAGTCAGTAGACTCCATCAAGCGCAAAGAGAGAGGAAGATTGTTCCAAAGCTTAGGAGCAACAGCCTGAAAAGATTTCTCTCCTCTGGTCCTGAGCCGTGTGCGTGGAACCATCAGTAGATTCTGATCCACAGACCTCAGAGACCGAGCTGGGGTGTAAGGCTGGATCAGATCAGTGATGTAAGGAGGAGCCTGACCATGAATAGATCTGAAAGTAAGAACCAGAATTTTAAAGTTGATCCTGAAAGAAACTGGAAGCCAGTGAAGAGTTTTAAGGATCGGAGAAATGTGAGTTCTTCTACTAGAGCGGGTCAGAATTCTTGCTGCAGAGTTCTGAATCAACTGCAGACGAGACAGCTCCTTCTTGTTAAGACATGAAAACAAACTGTTACAATAGTCCAGACGAGAAGAAACAAACGCATGGATTACAAGCTCCAGATCATGTTGTGACAACATTTTCCTAAGTTTAGAGATTTTTCTCAGTTGAAGGAAACAGTTTCTGGTCAGTTTTCTGCAGTGTTGAACAAGAGACATGTCTTTATCAAATACAACACCCAGGTTTCTCAGGCTCAGTTTGACAGACTGACCTAAGTCACCCAAGTACTGACTCAACCCTGGAATCTTATCATCAGGAGCAATCACCAGAGTTTCAGTTTTGTCCACATTAAGCTGTAAAGTGTTTTCACTCAGCCATTGTTTGATTTCTAGCAAACAATTGACTAAGCTGTTCAGCCTTTGGGGCTCAGTTGGGTCAAAAGAGCAGTAGAGCTGGATGTCATCAGCAAAAATGTGATAAGAAACATCTGGAAATCTCTGAATGATTTTACCGAGGGGAATCAAGTACAGCAAAAACAATAAAGGACCCAGAACAGAACCTTGAGGGACTCCACACAACAGATCTGCCGATTCAGACCTCATTTGATTGGCAGATACACTAAAACTGCGCCCAGAAAGGTAAGATGAGAACCATTCTAACACAGACCCAGACAGTCCCACTTCATCCCTTAGTCTTCTCAGCAGGATCTGGTGATCAACTGTGTCAAAGGCTGACGACAGATCCAAGAGAACCAGAACAGTGAATTTACCAGAGTCAGCCGACATCATGATGTCACTGGACACTTTCAATAAAGCTGTCTCCGTAGAGTGATGTTTACGGAAGCCAGACTGAAACTTCTCATGGATGTCGCTCTGATCCAGGAACAAAGACAGCTGCTCGGACACCACCTTCTCCAAGATCTTGGACAAGAAAGGGAGCTTAGAAATAGGCCTGAAATTACTGAGGTCAGTTGGGTCTAAGCCTGGTTTTTTGAGCAGAGGCTCCACAATGGCATGTTTAAATGCATTGGGAAAAACCCCTGTGGAAAGGGAGAGGTTCACCATATTGGTAACCCAGGGGCCAATTACATCAAATACTTTGATAAAAAGCCTACAAGGAAGGACGTCATCTGAGCAAGAGGAGGGTTTCATCTTGTTCACTAGTGCCGAAATATCACCCAAAGATACAGCAGTGAAGGATGACCAAGAGGAGGAGATGGGCTCAGAGACAGTAGGGGTTCCCAACAAAGGGGGAGAGATTTTCTCTTTGATCAATTTAATTTTGTCAATGAAAAATCTCAACAATGCATTGCTGTCAGCTTCACAGAAGACCGGCGTGATTTGAGGAGCAGGAGACACGAGAGAATTAATCGTGTCAAACAAAACTTTGGGGTTTTTCCTATTTGCTGCTACCAGTTTTCTGATGTAATCAGATCTAGCAGTTTCTACCATCTCATTGTAAGAAGTCAACAGATCCCTGAGGTGAAGTCTGTGCACCTCAAGTTTAGTAGACTTCCAGAGACGCTCAGTCTTTCGACAAAGTCTCTTCAGACTCAGGAGATCTTCATTTGTCCAAGGGCACCGTTTTTTATGAATTTTCAAGTTCGATTTAACAGGTGCCACTTGATCCAGTATTTCAACACAATGATCAGTGTAACAGTGAATCAAACTGTCCACATCTGGACAGTCATCAAAGGAAAGACGGTCAAACATAGCAGAAAAACTGTCTGCAGTATCGGCTGAGATGACACGCCTCTGAGACTTAACTTTCAAAGGCATAGGTTCAGGGATGAAGTCCAGGTTGAACAAGACAAGAGAATGATCACTCAGATGGACATCATGTACAGATACATTAGAAATTTTCAGGCCAAGAGTAAAAACTAAGTCTAAAATGTGGCCTTTTTGATGAGTGGGTTCAGAAACATGTTGCTCAAAATTAAAGGCTTCAGTTAAAGTTAAAAGTTCTTTAGCAGAACACGATGTGACGTCATCAACATGAAGATTAAAGTCTCCAAGAATAAGAACAGATTCCATCTGAATAATGGAAGATAAGAAGTCACTAAAGTCTTTCAAGAACACCGCCGCAGGACCAGGCGGGCGGTAGATTGACACACAATAGAAAGGTCTTGTAGAACCAACCAAGATCATCTGAGACTCAAAAGAAGTGAATTCCTGTGTCTGAATCACTTTGCAAGAACAACTCTCCCTAAAAACAGTAGCAAGACCTCCTCCACGACCAGAGAGGCGAGGCTTCCCCAGGACAGCGCTCCCTACTGGACAGAGTTCGTTCAGATGAATAAACTCTTCCTCTCTCTGCCAAGTCTCAGAAAGACATAATAAATCCAAATTAACTCTTGTGAAAAGATCATTAAGAATAAAGGATTTATTAGTAATGGAGCGAACATTAAGAAGTCCCACATTCAGCACCGATGACGTCACTGACGACGCCGCGTCACTGACAGGCGCGCAGAGCGGGATCTTTTGAAGCGAACAGCGGTCACGTGGGTACCAGCTGTCACTGAAGTTCAACTCGGTTGTAAAAGTCGAATTAAAGAGAGGAAATGAAAAAATCTTACCACCTTTCGTTGAGGTCTGGACAGACGGCAGCGCTGATGTGTCGTCACACACAGTGAGAGGGATGTCGATCAAACATCGATGACGCAAACGGTCGCGGTTATAATCCTCCATCGACTCTCTGATGTTGAAAAGAGCATCACGATCATAGATCCGAGATGCTTGAGACATATCTTTAGTGATATGAGCATAATATCCGGACAAATAGTCGTTAAAACGACTGTTTTTGGCAATTATTGCAGGAGCTTACGTTTCAAGCAGCCGATCAAAGGCTCACCGGAAGCGGAAGCTTCAATACAAACTGGAAATATCCTGGGTAAATATTGCCAGCGCTTAGAGTGGTTTAAAGAGCTGTTAGTCTTTCAACGCCTGCTGCATTGATGGTCCGCAGGCAGAGACTGCAAATATTGGGAACAACTTCCACAAAATCCAAACACGACCATTATGACTAAAAGTGTAATTCTTATCTGAGCCACACAGGCTTTTCCAAATGTTCGATTGAGCCATTCAGAAATGAGAATGTCCATACCCACATCGTTCTTTAGCTCAATTGACATGGCTTGGACACCTTGTATGGCCTTGGTAATCTTATCATCAGGGCCAGTGTTATTAGGTAAGAAGTTACAGTATTAAGATCCAAACGTAGCATAGACACTACAGACTCATGGATGCCTTCAGCTAGCTGTTTGTTTAGATGTTGACTTTGATAATGAATGTTATTCATTCTGTCCACATTTTCTTTTTAGAGTCACCAATAAAAAGATACAAAAATTCGAGTCCTCTAATTTTAGTCATCAGGAACTGCTCCTTGTAAACCATAATAGCATCAATACAGGTTGGGTCAGTCATTTCGAAAAGGCTGAGCCGTTGGTGTCTTATCTTACTTTGGTTTGGTCTTGTTATCATGGATAATAATTTAGATTATTCCAGTATTAGTGTCTTTACCAGTTTGATCCACAGTTGTCATGGATTTCTCTTGATCCAACAAGGTTGTAGTTATAGACTGCAGAGTTGTTGTAGGTAGCATAGTCTGTGTCAAGCAAGTCAAAATAAGCTCAAATTTCCCTCTCATTACACTTCTAGTCATCAAATAAAAACAAGCTACTCAATTTGTTCAGTGTGGAGTCCTTAAGGACCACTGGTAGACATATAAACCAGTCAGTTGTTATTACCGAATAATGCCTTGGCCAGTTTTTCTTTTAAAGTTCTATTGGTCATTTCTAAAAGGCCTTGAACGGATTGGTTAGCTACAGAACCACATTCGTGAGTCCAAATGAAAATCCAAAAAGTATTCCAAAAGGCAGAAACAAATGGTGCGCACTCAGGAAGGAGGCAGGGGCCTCCTAAAAAAACTTTTTTCTTAGTGTCCAAGATAAAGACAAAAAGGACTTAGATGAGTAACAAAAAAAAGGGTAACCTATTTGGACAATATTGATTCGGAAACACAGAATCACCAAAGGTAAACATAGGTCAAGTGGTTAAGCCCAAACCTGGTCAAGATACACAACTTTGACGGCTTCTTTCGGATAGACACAGCAATTATTTTCATCTGCCAAGGAGAACATGAACACCCCCCCCAGAATACAAAATAACAATAAATGATAATAATGACACATATCATCCATCTTATAACTACTGCTAATTAAAATATAAAGCGCTTATCCTAGCTGTTTAGGGGGAGAGGCAGGAGACACCTTGGGCAGGTTACCAGCCTATCATAGGGCACATAGTAACGACAAAAAAACCAAACCAACAATAGTACGACATTTGCAATATGGATTAACCTGACTGCAAGAAGCAACACAATAATGACGTACAACAACAAAATAATAAATCTACAGTGCAGGACCACCATTCAGTGGCAATAGTGGAAGTGACTAAAAATTCTTCAATGCAAGAACATTTTTGCGGCTTCAGTAGACATTTCATTTCGAATTGTACCACAATTTACTAGATTTATCTTAACATTTAACAGCATGTTTTTATGAAAACCAAAAAAGGATCAGATTCAGTTTATTTAAAAGTGCAGTTACATTAAAAAGATGGCTGCACAAGATTTAGCACAATGCTACTTTCCATCTGTAGTCCTCAACAAAGATGCAGACAGTTTACATAATACATCACATACAAATAAAACAAAAACACAGTACAATCTAATAATGTCAATGATGGCCCAATACGGGTCTGGTACTATTAGTGCGAGCAGTCTTTGACAGCCCGTGAGAAGCAATGAAAATCGGGCAGAAACTTCAAACAGATCACCATGAATAAATTTTAAATTGCAGTTAAGTCGGCGATAGAGCCACACACCTCACTCCTCTCAGCTTTGAGAATACACTTTTAGTCGCACCACTGTTGATCTTGTGGGCAGGAAACAGACTTTCAGCTGTAGGTTTCGAAGCCTCGACGAGAAGAACTGTTCTGAATAAAATGAACAAGTCTGTATTTTTTAAGCTTGTTTGTGGCAGACTTTTAAACAGAAGCGCACAATACAAACTGGAAATATCCTGGGTAAATATTGCGAGCGCTTAGAGTGGTTTAAAGAGCTGTTAGTCTTTCAACGCCTGCTGCATTGATGATCCGCAGGCAGAGACTGCAAATATTGGGAACAACTTCCACAAAATCCAAACACGACCATTATGACTAAAAGTGTAATTCTTATCTGAGCCACACAGGCTTTTCCAAATGTTCGATTGAGCCATTCAGAAATGAGAATGTCCATACCCACATCGTTCTTTAGCTTAATTGACATGGCTTGGACACCTTGTATGGCCTTGGTAATCTTATCATCAGGGCCAGTGTTATTAGGTAAGAAGTTACAGTATTAAGATCCAAACGTAGCATAGACACTACAGACTCATGGATGCCTTCAGCTAGCTGTTTGTTTAGATGTTGACTTTGATAATGAATGTCATTCATTCTGTCCACATTTTTTTTTAGAGTCACCAATAAAAAGATACAAAAATTTGAGTCCTCTAATTTTAGTCATCAGGAACTGCTCCTTGTAAACCATAATAGCATCAATACAGGTTGGGTCAGTCATTTCGAAAAGGCTGAGCCGTAGGTGTCTTATCTTACTTTGGTTTGGTCTTGTTATCATGGATAATAATTTAGATTATTCCAGTATTAGTGTTTTTACCAGTTTGATCCACAGTTGTCATGGATTTCTCTTGATCCAACAAGGTTGTAGTTATAGACTGCAGAGTTGTTGTAGGTAGCATAGTCTGTGTCAAGCAAGTCAAAATAAGCTCAAATTTCCCTCTCATTTCACTTCTAGTCATCAAATAAAAACAAGCTACTCTATTTGTTCAGTGTGGAGTCCTTAAGGACCACTGGTAGACATATAAACCAGTCAGTTGTTATTACCGAATAATGCCTTGGCCAGTTTTTCTTTTAAAGTTCTATTGGTCATTTCTAAAAGGCCTTGAACGGATTGGTTAGCTACAGAACCACATTCGTGAGTCCAAATGAAAATCCAAAAAGTATTCCAAAAGGCAGAAACAAATGGTGCGCACTCAGGAAGGAGGCAGGGGCCTCCTAAAAAAACTTTTTTCTTAGTGTCCAAGATAAAGACAAAAAGGACTTAGATGAGTAACAAAAAAAGGGTAACCTAATATTGATTCAGAAACACAGAATCACCAAAGGTAAACATAGGTGGTGACATAAATCAAGTGGTTAAGCCCAAACCTGGTCAAGAAACACAACTTTGAAGGCTTCTTTCGGATAGACACAGCAATTATTTTCATCTGCCAAGGAGAACATGAACACCCCCCCCAGAATACAAAATAACAATAAATAATAATAATGACACATATCATCCATCTTATAACTACTGCTAATTCAAATATAAAGCGCTTATCCTAGCTATTTAGAGTGAGAGGCAGGAGACACCTTGGGCAGGTTACCAGCCTATCATAGGGCACATAGTAACGACAAAAAAACCAAACCAACAATAGTACGACATTTGCAATATGGATTAACCTGACTGCAAGAAGCAACACAATAATGAACAATACAACAACAAAATAATAAATCTACAATGCAGGACCACCATTCAGCGGAGTGCCTTAGTCTGTTGGTTCTTCTCTGGATGCTCTGCAGAAAGAGGACAAATGAGTACATGTGCCGGGTGGGTGGTCTGTTAGGCCTTCACCGCCCTGTGGAGAATCTTCTCCCCTGCTGCAGAACATCTGACATAGCACAGCTGTAGAAGGTTGACAGGACTGAATTTTAAAGTCTGACAGACCTCTTTCTTATTTTATTTTATTTTATTTTGTTAATGGTGTTAATTTTCTGATATTGTACATAATTTGTATATTTTTAAGATCGTTTTATTTTATTTTATTATCTCCTTTATTATTTCTTTTTATCCTTGCACTTTATTTTCAATTGTGCTGCTGTTGTAAAAGTGTGTTTCCCTTCTGGGGATGAATAAACATTTTCTATTCTATTCTATTCTCCTGAGGACGATTGTTGTAGGATGTAGCTGACATTTCCTTTGTTCCTGATATTTCTAAACTCAGGTTAATAGACCTCCTTGTGTGTGCTTACACTTCTAAATTTGTGTTTTTTAAATTACGTGCCTCTAGTTTGGATTCAGGTTTGCTGGTTTGTGATGTTGTCATTTGCTTGGGACTCTTCTGATTGCTGGTTCTTTCTTTCTTTTGTTACTCTTTTGATACAATTTCTTTTGGCATTTTACGTTAAAGTTATCGTGGACTGTGTTTTATGTTTGCTCAATTTTTTTCCCTACAGCAAAGTTTTGGAAAGAAGCAGGACTAACACTGTTTTTAAATGGTTCTGAGAAAAACAACATGAACAAGGCACACAAAAAAATATATTTGCTGTACCCGCTAGGAAGAAGTGGCGGAAATAAAGGGAAATAATAAAGGGAACCTAATTAAAATAATGTCTTAACTGAAAACCAGTTGAAAGGCATCACATTGCAAACCATTTTTTAAGGTCAATTGAAAATGTAGCTGACCTATCAGTGGACACTGAAGAAACAGACATGAAATAAGTTTTTTTTTTTTTTAATAGATTGCATTTGTCCTTGACATACATTTGTAATCCGTGGAGTTCCTAACAAGATTCATTAAGCAAATATTATCTCAATTTGCAAAAGTGCTAGAATACCTTTTCATGCAGAGATTGGAACCATTCTTGTCACTGAGTGATAAGTAATTTGGATTAGGATTAAGAGATCAATGCCTTTGGCATTTATGACTTTTCTGGAGAGTGTAAAATAAAAAGTGATTAGAAATTTTCTGGATTTGTTGACAGAATTGACCATAATATTCTGATGTGTAAATCAGAATGTTACAGAACAAGACTTTGCACAGGTAGATAAGCGGCATGAAAGTAAGTAAGTAAGTAAGTAAGTAATATTTATTTATATAGCGCTTTTCGAGACCAGGGTCACAAAGCGCTTAAACAATCAAAACAATACTCAAAAAAGTACATACTTTAAAGATCAAGATAATACTGAGAACAACACAGGAGTTCGAGAAATTCAAGGAAAAGTCTGAACAAATAGAAACGTCTTAAGATGTTTCTTAAAGGAGTCAGTAGACTCCATCAAGCGCAAAGAGAGAGGAAGATCGTTCCAAAGCTTAGGAGCAACAGCCTGAAAAGATTTCTCTCCTCTGGTCCTGAGTCGTGTGCGTGGAACCATAAGTAGATTTTGATCCACAGACCTCAGAGCCCGAGCTGGGGTGTAAGGCTGGATCAGATCAGTGATGTAAGGAGGAGTCTGACCATGAATAGCTCTGAAAGTAAGAACCAGAATTTTAAAGTTGATCCTGAAAGAAACTGGAAGCCAGTGAAGAGTTTTAAGGACCGGAGAGATGTGAGTTCTTCTACTTGAGCGGGTCAGAATTCTCGCTGCAGAGTTCTGAATCAACTGCAGACGAGACAGCTGAAAGCAAATCAGTTACTGATATTTTTGAACCTGTGCTCTTTACCTCTGAACTTTATAGAAATTTCCGAGTCTCCTGTGAAGCAGCATTGTCACCTGGACCATGAAGGAGGAAGAGAAGAATTTGGAAACATCCTACTCTGAAAAAACTATTCGAATTTTAATATTTATCCCCATCCTTACTACAGTCCTTCTGTTCTATCACTTGGAATTCTTCAAGGTAAGAAGAAACCTTTTTACATTTCTCATCAAGTGGTGACCAGTCAGAGTTCTGGAGGAACCCTGCCAACATTGAATACATTGTACTCCACCCCCACTGGCTATGTAAGCCAATGGACTTAATGACTTTTTACGGTAGATGTAGATCAGGGCCATCAGAATATTTAATGGTTGAATTAACTACTTTTTTTTAGCGTGGTGGCCAAAGACCCAGCCATAAGCTGCTAAAAGCTAAGTTACTAAAGATACACACTAACATTTCTTGAGACTGCAAGTTCGAGTCTGCAATTTACCTTTTTGTTCAGGGTGTCAAATTTTTTAAAAGGGCCCTTTTTATGAAGCTTAATCTGTGAAATTTTTTCTGAAAACAGCTGAGGTGCAAAACGAAAAGAAGCCCAGCGTAGACTCAAACTCCTGACCTGAAGAAGATTAAACATGTATCTCAACTAACTGGGCCATAATAAGCTTGTGACAGCTGGGGCTTAGGCAAAGACGATATAAGAAATATTGATCTGATTGTCAGAGTAAATCATAATTTTTGCTGAAATTATATGATATTCGAAGACCATAGGTTGAATGTTAAACTAATGTTTCAGATTTTGAAGTCTTCCTCTCCAAGATGCAGTAAGTCCCTCATCATGACCATGATTTGAACTTATTACTTTATAAAGTTCTACCCAGTCTGAAATCTTGGCTAACGAGGGGTTTTGAGAGCATTTCTGTCTATAAAGACATAGTAATGGCTTCACTTCTCCGCTGAGTTCCTTGAAGGTGGAGACTTCTGTGATGGATTTTTACAGTTTTTAAGATAGAAGAATAGACAATTTTTCTTTTTAAATACCTTAATTGTCGTGCAAATGTTTCTATGATGTCATACATTTGCACATCGCAATATTGGCTGTAGGACAGAGTTGTTTAAGAGTAAGGAAAATGTAGCATGAGATCAACAGGCGGATTGGGGTGGAATTTGCAGTTCTGTTGACGATGAACCGATCCGTAGTGGTATTAGTCAAAGCTCTCTGTATTACGGTCAATGTACATCCCTACCCTCGCCTAAGGTCATGAATGGTGGGTAGTGACCAAAAGAACAAGGTTGTGGGTACAAGCGGCTGAAATAAGTTTTCTCTGTAGGGTGGATGGGCTCTCTCTTATAGATAGGGGGAAAAGCAAGTTCATCTGGGGGCTCAGAGTAGAACTGGTTGAGAGGTGTCAGTTGAGATGCTTCCAAGGACATATTGCACAAGGAGGCCAAAGACAATAATTTATTTCCTTAGCCACAAAATTGATTCCTTATCAG
Source organism: Callionymus lyra (assembly GCF_982586985.1). NCBI lineage: Eukaryota > Metazoa > Chordata > Actinopteri > Syngnathiformes > Callionymidae > Callionymus > Callionymus lyra. Next base: position 19,115,135 of record NC_141820.1, read on the forward strand.
CAGCACATCAGTTTTCTCCTGAATGTGTTTAAATCGTAATAAAAAAAACTGCCTTTTACAGACAGTTGGGAACTTGAGAACACACTCACTGTACTTCAGCCATGGTGGAAATTAATTCCATTAAAGGATTTTGATGGTCACATGTGTAGTACTTAGGTCCTTAAAACCACAGTTAATCATTGTTCTTTTTCATTTGATAGATTTCCAAGTATCCACCACCAAAGCCAATCCAGCAGAACAAACATTTATGTAAATTTCAATCTTTAAATGCCCAAGAAACTCACGAGGAACAACAGATATTCAAGTCCATTGCTTGGCCCGTATCACCACCCTTGCTTGGCAAGAAGTCCACCAATGCCATTGGCAGCAGATTTACTATTGTCAGAAGAAGTGGAGGGCAACAGTGGCATGTTGGTGATGAACTGAAAGTAACAATCACCATGAAGGACTTCCTGGGAAAACCTAAGAAGACTGGCGGCGATGTGCTAGTAGCTCGGATCTACAACAAAGTTATTCAGGCTGGTGTAGCCGGAGAAGTTATCGATCATGAAAATGGCTCCTACACAGCATCGTTTCCTTTACTCTGGAATGGAACTATATTTGTTCAGGTGAGGCGATGAAACAAAAACTATTTGAACACAATTATGATTTGTTCTACATCATGACCTGCAGGTCCTCCAGTCTGCTTCGCTAATGGTTTATTCCTCGGGGCCCTGCCCCGCCACTGAGAAAAGTAAATTTACTCGCCACCCAGTAGGTTGCCGGCTCCCCTTGCCTATAAAAGCGAAGTGCTCCTGTGATGTCACCCTTCAAAATTCCCCAGTGTTTGCGGGGGCTTCTTGTCTTGAGCTCCATATGCATTTACTTTTTCTACTTTTTGTCTCAAGCAGTGTGTGGGTTTCCCATCAAGAACACTTTGGGTTCGTTGTTGTGCTTGTGACACTCTGTCCCAGACGTTCTGTGAGGAGCATGGAAGTGAGCGTTCTGTCAACGGTCAACAGCCACAGACTCACAACTTCTGCTTGTCTGCCTGAGCTACACAACAACATGTTTGTACAACTTCTTCATGTCACCAGAGTGCGGCAAAGACGAAACTTCCAGACAAACACTGCGTTGTTCTCTGTTACTCTGATAAGAATGTCTTGAGACAAACATCGCTACTTTCAACTCGGAAAGAAATAAAGCGATGAAGAGGGTTCCAATCCTCTCGGGCCAATCTCTTCGCAACCGCTCAGCTGACAGTGTGCAGTCGAATCTCTCCGTAAATCAAAAGCGTCTCCACACAGCTGTATGCTCTGTGATTAAGTTGTTGTTTAAATGTTGAAGTGGAGTCCTCTTTCTCGAACAATATGAGAGACTTTGACTCCAGACGTGTGTTTAAGGCCAGACCTTCAATGCTATTCACAAACATTCATTCAGGAATAAAATGAAGGCGGATGTCTCTTCTACTCCACTCTATCACCCCGCTGGTCGCGTCAATCAACGCCTCCAGAAGCTGCAGGTGGAAAAACTTTGAGCCGCTGCTTACTCAGTCTATGACCTAACATAAGCAGAACATGTCCGTTGTCACCTGAATATGATCCACCTCACTGTCCAGGCTCATGTGCGTAAGTGGTTATTTCAGAGAAAGTTGTGGTCGCTTCAAGTCATGTTCTCGCACACTCTTGTACTATAAGAACTTTCAGAGGTTTTCTCCCCTGATTTCTCCCTGCTGTCCCTATCAGAGTCTTCACGGAGAGAGAGAGAGTTTGTTGTTTGTTTGTTGGTGGTGTTCAGGAGTGGGCTGTTGCTGTTCAGGACCTCAGGGCTCAGGTGCAGGTCCGGTAAGGAGTCTGCTTGGTTAGGCTCCGCCCCGTCCACAAGTTGCCGCAGGGATACGGTCTTTCTTCTGACCAGCGCCCCAGTCAGCCCAGGTAGAGTGCTGTTGCTGATGTCCAGAAGCTGTTTTAAAAACCAGTGCAGAGATTAATAACCTGATTGTGGCAATATTTAAAAAGTGCACAGTCCTTAAAAAACACCCGGATAAAAAGAAGGTAAGAAACAGATCTGTGTCCAGCCCCAGATCGTTAACACGCTTTAAAATACACCTGGTCACATGCCTCCACACCAAAAAGTCGGGCTTAGACCCGACTGACCTCAGTAATTTCAGGCCCATTTCTAAGCTCCCTTTCTTGTCCAAGATCTTGGAGAAGGTGGTGTCCGAGCAGCTGTCTTTGTTCCTGGATCAGAGTGACATTCATGAGAAGTTTCAGTCTGGCTTCCGTAAACATCACTCTACAGAGCCAGCCTTACTGGTGTGTCCAGTGTCGTCATGATGTCGGCTGATTCGGGTCAATACACTGTACTGGTTCTCTTGGATCTGTCCTCAGCCTTTGACACAGTTGATCACCAAATCCTGCTGAGAAGACTGAGGGATGAAGTGGGTCTGTGTTACAGTGGTTCTCGTTATACCTTTCTGGGCGCAGTTTCAGTGTATCTGCCAATCAAATGAGGTCTGAATCGGCGGATGTGTTGTGTTGAGTCCCTCAAGGTTCTGTTCTGGGTCCTTTATTGTTTTTGCTGTACTTGATTCCCCTGGGTAAAATCATTCAGAGATTTCTTGATGTTTCTTACCACATTCTTGCTGATGACATCCAGCTCTACTGCTCTTTTGATCCAACTGAGCCCCTAAGACTGAACAGCTTAGTCAATTGTTTGCTAGAAATCTAAAAATGGCTGAGTGAAAACACTTTGCAGCTAAATGAGGACAAAACTGAAACTCTGGTTATCGCTCCTGATGATAAGGTTCCAGGGTTGAGTCTGGCAACTGAGCCTGAGAAACCTGGGTGTTGTATTTGACAAAGACATGTCTCTAGTTCAACACTGCAGAAAACTGACCAGAAACTGTTTCATTCAACTGAGAAAAATCTCTAAACTTAGGAAAATGTTGTCATAACATGATCTGGAGTAAAACGGACAAAGAAGGAGTCCGTTCCTGTCGCAACAGGCCGTCACTTCCGGGTCTTAATACTTCGCTTGTGGAGATCAATGGTCAATGCAGAGTGTCACGGGTCGTTTATGTGCTGCTTCAAGCTTTACGATCGATCGTGCGCGCTTTCTGCCGGCGACTTTACAAATCAATAGTCCCGGGAGAATGGCAGTAGGAGACGAGAAGAGGCGCTGTCGGATCTCCTTTTTGGGTCAGAACTGTGATTTGTCTAACCTATTAGGCGGCTGGCTGAGTTATTTTTTGAATGGTGACATCATGGGAGCACTTCCCTTTTATAGGGAAGGGGATCTTGCCACCTACTGGGTTGGGAGTAAATTGACTTTTCTCAGTGGCAGGGCAAGGCCCTGAGGAATAAAACATTAGGAAAGCCGGCTGGAGGGCCTCGCAGTCATTAGTAGAACCCTGGCTCCGTTAGGTAACCCGGATTTCTTCTTTTTGTCTGACAGATGACTCTTCTTCATCCCAGTGAGGCTGTGGAAGTTATAAGAAGACTGAACAAAGATCACCCAGACAGAGTTTACTTCAAAAGTGTTTTCCGCCTAAATTCCATCTCTGAAACGATGAATTGTAATTTCTGTCTTCGACCCACGAACCTGCCGGTGTGTAATTTCACAGACATAGACACAGGAGAACCATGGTTCTGCTTCAAGCCTAAAACGTTGGGCTGTGAAACCAGAATCAGCCATTCTATGGGAGGATATAGAGATAAAATATTCCTAAACACTGAAGAAAAAAAACTTTTCCAGAAGTAAGTAAACATTTTTAATTCAAAGGTAGAAAACATGTTTCATGTATAGGTTCAGTTTGACCAAAACTTTTCATCACTTCTAAACTGAGTGACCTGCCTGAATGCATTTGCTTAAGACATTCCCAGTCACTATGGTTTTAGTTAACCAAACCAACTTCAGAATCAGGAGCCTTTGTACTGAATTACATTTGTCTACGAGTCAAAACAAAGACCAAACCACAAGACAAAGAGGAACCTACATTTCCAGTTGCTATTATTAATAATAAAAAGTATTTTTTCAGTGGTGTCAACATGAAAGTGAGACTAAGATCTGAAGAACCAGACTTTGTGACAGTGCTGCCACAAGAGAAAGGTAACCACCTTTGAACTGATCGTTATTATGGATGTTTGGACAATTTAATGACAGCTTCGCTTTCATTGGTCAATCAGAGCAAAACAAAACAGTGGAGAACTTTGGACATTCTGGGTTTTACTACGGTGGTGAGTGGCAGGCCCTGGATGGGACCCCAGTTCAGCATTTTAAAAACTCTGCTTCCATGAGTAAATGTCTACAAGGAAAGAAGATCTACATGTTCGGAGATTCCACTGTTAGGCAGTGGTATGAATACCTTGTTGACAAACTACCAGGTAGTTGATGTTAAATGCGTTGAAACATAACAATATTTATAATTTTCTTTTGCTTTTCAGGTCTTGTGAATTTGAATCTCCATACTCCCCCAAAAACTGGACCTTACATGGCCACTGACAACACAAACAACATCTTAATGATCTACCGCACGCATGGTGTGCCCATTCGTATTTTTCCCATCTCTGTCAGTGAGATTCGTTATGTTGCTAATGAGCTACACACTATCAAGGGAGGACCAGACACAGTTGTAATTCTGGGTATCTGGGCTCACTTTGGTTCATTTCCTGATGAAGTTTTCCTGAGAAGACTGCAGATCATCCGCAAAGCAGTTGTACAATTGCTAAACAGGTCTCCAGACACACTGGTTATTATCCGGACTGGGAATATCAAAGACCTGTCCGGTTATATGGCAGTACATAACAGTGACTGGAGCACTTTGCAGCAAAATAAGATACTCAAAGCTGTGTTTCAAGGAGTAAATGTTCGTTGGGTGGATGCCTGGGAGATGACATTGGCACATGATGCTCCATTTATTCTTCATCCTCTGCCACCTATAATTAAGAACATGGTTGATGTTGTCTTGTCTTACATATGTCCTCTAAAAGCTAAGTAGACATACATTACTCACATGTTTTTTAAGATATTTGTTTATTTGTTTATTTGTTCTTTCTGGCATGTCAGTTTAAATCATCAGCATCACATGAATAGATTTATATTGACAATGAACAGATGTATATTGTCAATGTGACTAAGGTATTCCTTGATGTGGCCAAAGTTGGTGTATAGACTCCTGTGAAGTAAATTAGAGATAGTTTCCCATCCATCTCAATGCTGGCGTTGAAAAGATCTTCATTGTAGTAGTGGCATTTCTCAGACTTGTTATAGTAGAAGTGATTATCCGGGTCAATTCCTTCATTCGGGATATATACAAACAATTAAAACAATTTGAATTTTGTGCAAAGATTTGTTTGCTGGCCAATCAAGCTCAGTGGTCCTCTTTTCCGATGAGAGCAATTTTTGCATCTCATTTGGAAACCAAAGTCCCAGAGTCTAGAGGAAGAACAGAGATACACACAACTCAAGATGCATGAAGTCCAATGTGAAGTCTGTGTTAGTTTTTGGGAGCCTTGTCATCTGCTGGTGTTGTCAGGATGCGGAAGGAAACCCAGTTTTATTTATAGGAGCAGGCAGAGGGATCGTCAGAAGCAGTCCAGGAAAACACATCAACAGAAACGAGGTACAAAAAACAGGTCAGGGGCACAGGCAGGCAAAAAGGCGGAAAAACGTCCAAAAACCGGGAGGGCAAAAAAGATCTTGTACCAGGAGTCTTACACGCGAAACAAACACTAGACAACACGGGACAGTGAGTGTGACGAACCGACAAAGACTAAGGGAGAGTGAGCAGTATAAAAAGGCTGCCAGCAATCAGTGACAGAAGGAAGCAGGTTTCAAAATAAAACAGGAAACACCTGGAAAGATAAACGAGACACAACAGGTGTTGGTCCACTGTGCTTTGTTGAGTCAAGAATCAAAACAGCTGTCTATCAGGAGATCACAGAACACGTCATGGTTTCTTCGGCAGACAACCTGGTAGAACAACCAGCCAACTCGTCACACCTCAACCACATAGAGAAATTATTGGGCATTGCCAAGAAAAAGATGAGAGACATGAGATCGAACGATGCAGCAGAGCAGATTTTCAAGTTGTAAGCCTTAATCATCAAAATTATATCAAATTAAGGCTTGAAATATCGTGAGCTACATTTTATAAACCTATGTCATACATTAGTTTCACCTTGTAAATCTAATTGCTGGAATAAACTAACCTTCGCACGATGTTCTAATTTGTTGAGTTTCACCTGTATGTCAATTTAGTCTGTTATATTTATACTTCACTTCCATCCTGACGTGTTTGTACTTATGTTATAGAGTAAAAAAGAGTAGCACATTATCACAGTCAGTGGTATTTCTGCATTATTCTGGGTAAGCCTACAAACGTTCATTTCAGGAAGCCATTACATCAAAACTCATTAAACTACGTGTTCTTCAGATCTCCCTCCTTTTTCTTTCAACAAGTCAACCTTCTCCACCTTGACCTTCCTTGACCTATCTTTCCTATTTACACCTATACTCTTCTTTATCGCCACCATCTCATCCAAAAAACCTCAACAGATGTCTTCTTCCTAGATATACTCCGATACTGTAAGTAAGTAAGTAAGTAAGTAATATTTATTTATATAGCGCTTTTCGAGACCAGGGTCACAAAGCGCTTAAACAATCAAAACAATACTCAAAAAAGTACATACTTTAAAGATCAAGAAAATACTGAGAACAACACAGGAGTTCGAGAAATTCAAGGAAAAGCCTGAACAAATAGAAACGTCTTAAGATGTTTCTTAAAGGAGTCAGTAGACTCCATCAAGCGCAAAGAGAGAGGAAGATCGTTCCAAAGCTTAGGAGCAACAGCCTGAAAAGATTTCTCTCCTCTGGTCCTGAGCCGTGTGCGTGGAACCATAAGTAGTTTTTTATCCACAGACCTCAGAGCCCGAGCTGGGGTGTAAGGCTGGATCAGATCAGTGATGTAAGAGAGACATGTCTTTATCAAATACAACACCCAGGTTTCTCAGGCTCAGTTTGACAGACTGACCTAAGTCACCCAAGTACTGACTCAACCCTGGAATCTTATCATCAGGAGCAATCACCAGTGTTTCAGTTTTGTCAACATTTAGCTGTAGAGTGTTTTCACTCAGCCATTGTTTGATTTCTAGCAAACAATTGACTAAGCTGTTCAGCCTCTGGGGCTCAGTTGGATCAAAAGAGCAGTAGAGCTGGATGTCATCAGCAAAAATGTGATAAGAAACATCTGGAAATCTCTGAATGATTTTACCCAGGGGAATCAAGTACAGCAAAAACAATAAAGGACCCAGAACAGAACCCCGAGGGACTCCACACAACAGATCTGCCGATTCAGACCTCATTTGATTGGCAGATACACTAAAACTGCGCCCAGAAAGGTAAGATGAGAACCATTCTAACACAGACCCAGACAGTCCCACTTCATCCCTCAGTCTTCTCAGCAGGATCTGGTGATCAACTGTGTCAAAGGCTGAGGACAGATCCAAGAGAACCAGAACAGTGAATTTACCCGAGTCAGCCGACATCATGATGTCACTGGACACTTTCAATAAAGCTGTCTCCGTAGAGTGATGTTTACGGAAGCCAGACTGAAACTTCTCATGGATGTCGCTCTGATCCATGAACAAAGACAGCTGCTCAGACACCACCTTCTCCAAGATCTTGGACAGGAAAGGGATCTTAGAAATAGGCCTGAAATTACTGAGGTCTGTCTGGTCTAAGCCTGGCTTTTTGAGCAATGAGGACACCAGATTTGATGGAATAGAGTTATATTTAAATGAATAATCCAGAGAATGGTGTCTGTAAATAACTAATTAACAAATATTACAAAATGTACAGAACAAACATTGTATCTGTTAACAGTCACACTGTATGAGACTATAAATGATTGATAAACAAAAAAATCTTAAAAAAGATAATGCATTGAATACAAACGCGTTAAAGATGCCATCCTTCACCTCCTGCATCGGACCTACTCCCACCTGGATAAAGGCAGCGGTTCAGTGAGGATCCTGTTCCTGGACTATTCTAGTGCCTTCAACACCAATCCAGCCCACTCTGCTCCAGGACTAATTAACACAGATGTGGACCCTCGTCTGGTCTCCTGGATTACGGATTATTTTACTGATCGACCACAGTATGTCAGGCTGAAGGACATCACGTCTGACACTTTGGTGTGCAGTACAGGAGCACCTCAGGGGACATTACTGGCCCCTCTCCTCTTAACCATCTACACATCAGACTTCTGCTACAACTCAGAGCTGAGTCTGGTCCAGAAGTATGCTGACGACACTGCCATTGTTGGATGCATCAGGGACAACAGCAAAGACGAGTATAGGAGTCTAATACGTAACTTTGTGGACTGGAGTGAGAGGAACCACTTGCAGCTGAACACCTCAAAGACCAAGGAGCTGGTCTTGGACTTTGGGAGGTCCAGGAAAAAGCCACGTCCAGTGTCCATCAGAGGTGACGAGGTGGAGATAGTTGACAACTATAAGTACCTCGGTGTGTGGCTGGACAGTAAACTGGACTGGTCCTGCAACACAGACCATGTATATAAGAAAGTTCAGAGTAGACTGTACTTTCTGAGGAGGCTCCGATCATTTAACATCTGCAAGAAGCTCCTCTGCATGTTGTACCAGTCTGTGGTGGCCAGTGTCCTGTTCTATGCTGTGGTGTGTTGAGGTTGGAATGTGTCCAAGAGGAGTGTCAACAGGTTGGACAGGTTGATCAGAAGGGCTGGCTCTGTGGTTGGCGTGAAGCTGGACTCACTGGTGACAGTTGCTGAGAGGAGATCACTGAACAAACTACTGTCCATCATGGATGATGACAGTCATCCTCTCAACACTGTCATCAGTGAGCAGAGAAGCATAATGAGTGCAAGAATGCTCCTCCCATGATGCAACACTAATAGACTCAGGGACTCATTCATTCCTTGTGCTATTAAATTGTACAATTCTAAGTTCGGGGACAGTAGTGGAGTAAAAGTATCATGATGTTCTGTTCTATGTTAATCTTTGTATCCTTTGTCTTTGTTATTTTTCTTTGATCTATGTTCTTTATCTTTATCTTTAGACTTAGATTGTATCATATTGTTCTTTCTCTTTATTTCGCTTTGTTCTTGTTCTTATTTTATTTTGATTATATTTTATTAAAAATTGCTGTATTTGCTGTGGATAATTGGAAAAAAAACAATTTCCCGAAGGAGACCTCCTGAGGCATCAATAAAGTTCTACCTAACCTAACCTACTGACCCCGTAATGACTCCATGTTGTGATCCTTTTAATGCTAATACTATATAAACCCTAAACAAAAGGTAAAAGTTCAAACTTCCTTCATTTTCTACTCGCCCTCATGTCGACTCAGGGTTGGTATTATTTAGAGTAATCTGTTATAGACAAAAATGTATTTTCAAATATATATACAGTATGTATATTTATATATATATATATATATATATATATATATATATATATATATAAAATTACAGACTTTGATAGTAGGTTACAGAACAACATATCTGATCATCTGTTGATCCAGAAACATGATTACATCCTATATTTGCTGTTCTGGCTCCTCTCTATTGTTTGCTTGTGGTTAATAGTTCTGGGTTTGTTTTTATTGAACTGTGATGAAGGCATCAGTCATGTAATAGATGAAAAGCTCTAAGATGTTCTCACCCGATGGTTTTCCAGGTAGTGTGAGACGAGGATCATAAAGAAGATGGCCAGAAATATGACCTTTTACCTTCCTCCTTCATCGTATGCCTTTGTTCTCAACCTGTGAACACACGGAGTAGACATCTAATCACTCAACAATCGTATATTGCCTTGTATGTGTTCAAACATTTACCTAGCAGAGATCGACAACCTTTTGCACTCAAAGAGCAAATTGGACACGTTACATACACACTGACAGGCACTGGAATGTTTGTTTTAAGGGTTGATTAAAACAGAAAGATATTACACTCAGTGAGCATCACAAACAGAAGGTATTATTAATGAGATGGGGTAGCGGCAAGATCCTTAAGTGGCAGTCAATAACATTTGTTCACTGCAGCCGCATCCAGTCCATTACAGTCGACGTGGAGTAGAACACAGTGATAGAGGAGGACGATGACGCTTATACAAAAGGTTGTCTGTAAACAACAAAATTGTTTTTAAAAACTTGAGGGGTTAACTTCAAGTTAGAAATGAAATAGATGGATAGATGGATTGATAGATAGATAGATAGATAAGAACAAGAACAAGATTTTTATAAAAAGATTACGTCAATCTATAATCTTTGACAATAACAAAGACAAAGATTAACATAAAAACACAAAAGATCTCCTCTCTGCAACTGTCACCAGTGAGTCCAGCTTCAACCACAGAGCCAGCCTTTCTGATCAATCTGTCCAACCTGTTGACACTCCTCCTGGACACATTCCCACCCCAACACACCACAGCATAGAACAGGACACTGGCCACCACAGACTGGTAGAACATGCAGAGGAGCTTCCTGCAGATGTTCGGCGCCTTCTCAGAAAGTACAGTCTACTCTGAACTTTGTTATACACATGGTCTGTGTTGCAGGACCAGTCCAGTTTACTGTCCAGCCACACGCCGAGGTACTTATAGTTGTGAACTATCTCCACATTGTAAAATCAGGTTATTTGTCTGAACAACCTGTAGGTCAGCTGTGGTGACCAAAGCAATTGGTAAATGCTTTATCCAATATTTTTGGTTATCTCTGCAGAGTTTTGCTAATTTCTCTTTTATTGTTCTGTTCATCCTTTCCACCAAGGACTGTGAGGATGATAGACAGAACCAAATTTATGAATAATGCCCCAGGCTTCGTCACCAGTCTGTAGGCTAGTATTCGTAAATGGTGCACCATTGTCGGATCTTATCTGTTTTGGAACTCTAAACCTTGGAATGATATCGTAAAATAGCCATTTTATGACATTTTCCGGGTTCTGTTTTCTCATTGGTTTAGCTTCTAAATGGATCCACTGCCACTAAGAGGTACCTCATCCCATTACTTCTGCTGTCAGTACCCATGTTGACAAAATCAATGACCTACTCTTGCCCAGGATCTGGTGGAATGGGAAAAGCTCCTAATCCGGATTTAATGCTTCTCTTTACATTGTGTCGTCTGCAAGTCCAACTCGGTAAATGCCTGAATCATCCTCAACAGTATCTTTTTGCTTCCAAAGTCCTGCTTCAAATATGCCAGCATTGGCTTGTGCCTCCTTCACGTTCACTCCGTTCACAACCAACGTGTCTTTGTCATTCTCACAGACCACCAACACAAGATTATCATTGTCTTTCTTCATGTATCCAGACACAGTTTTTTGATGTCTGCTCTGTTGTTTCCTCTCGTGACCCAGGAATTGTCTGTTTTGTGTGCTTTGCATTTAATGATATACAGCAATTTTTCATGAAAAATAAAAAATAAATCAAAATAAAATAAGAACAAGAACATAAAGAGAAAGAACAAGATGACACAATCTAAGTCTAAAGATAAAGACAAAGAACATAGATCAAAGAAAAAAGAAAAGACAACATGATGCATCGTGTGTTGGTAGTCTGACTCAATTTTTTCAAAGTGTCGACATGTTTTAATGTAGCACCTGTGGTGCTTGTGAATCATCTGTTGTGCCACGAAATCATGAGTGTACGCTGAGTCATTGTAGATATTTACAGTTTTGTTCTCTGATGCTTCACAAGCTTTAATTACTGCCTCTAATTCGGCTTTTTGAGCTGATGAATGTGATGGCAGGACTTCAGAATGCAATAGTTCAAAATGTGTCTTTGTTACCTTTGATGATCGCATAAGATGCAACGATTTTTCTTCTCTCATCTAGTTGACTGTGGCCATCACAGAATAAATCAGTGTCTGCATCTGAAATTTCTTTTGTCGTTAGGTTAGGGTGTACTGTGTTTTCTTCAATAATCATTTTAACACAAACATGTTCTTCTCCTTCTGTACCAAAGTCTTGAGCATTGTTAGCTGTGTTAGTCTGATATTGGACATGATCTTGTAACAGTGGTAATGATTCACATGGTGAGAGATGGTACTTATCCACTCGAGTTTGGGAAGGGTTGACAGATTAATTACATTCTTCATTCTCGTGGGAGGGAGTGCATCCACAATCATCTTTGTGTCAAACATGTTCAGAGGTTGATCAACTTGTCCATTTCCAGCAGGAGAAGGAAGCAAAGGAAATATGCCTCCATCTGCTGGCAGGATGGGGTTCTGCACGACAGGAGGAATGCCGGGTATTGGCTGAATTTCTGGTGGATGACTGCATGTTCGATCTGGTCATATCTCTCCCCCTCTCAGCAGCCGCTGCAGCAGCATATTTGGTCACACCCTCTTCTGCTCTATCAAGGTCTTCAGTGATTTTTCTCTTATTTTGAGTGGTTACAATGTGAATGTCATTTTTTAAATCTATGATCAACTTCTGTATTTTCAGTTATCTGTCCACTAGTCTCATTTATGTGAGAATCAGCTTCAACTCTGATCATGTTCAAGGTTCGGATGAAGCAATGTTTTTTGTACTTTTCCTTCTTTGCCATCTTTTGTGTCAAATCCTACGTTTTCATCACTTTTATCACTATCGGAGGCTGCTCCTGCGCCTCCGATAGTGAGAAAAGAAAAATAACAAAGACAAATAATACAAAGATTAACATAGAACAGAACATCATGATACTTTTACTCCACTCCTGCCCCCAAACTCAGAATTGTACAATTTAATAGCCCGAGGAATGAATGAGTCCTTGAGTCTATTTATTTTGCACCTTGGAGGGAGCATTCATGCATTCATTCTGCTTCTCTGCTCACTGATGACAGTGCTGAGAGGATGACTGTCATCATCCATGATGGACAGTAGTTTGTACAGTGATCTCCTCTCAGCAACTGTCATCAGTGAGTCCAGCTTCATGACAACCACAGAGCCAGCCTTTCTGATCAATCTGTCCAACCTGTTGACACTCCTCTTGGACACATTCCCACCCCAACACACCACAGCATAAAACAGGAGACTGGCCACTACAGACTAGTAGAACATGCAGAGGAGCTTCTTGCAGATGTTAAATCATCGAAGCCTCCTCAGAAGGTACAGTCTACTCTGAACTTTCTTATAAACATGGCCTGTGTTGCAAGACCAGTCCAGTTTACTGTCCAGCCACACACCAAGGTACATAAGTTATCAACTATCTCCACCTTGTCGCCTATGATGGACCAACACGTCCGTGCAATTTCCCCCTGGCGTCACTAGGGTGACGTTAGAGGGACAAAAACGTCGGTTTTAGCCTACCTGAGTCACCCAGTATTATACAGAGCACTCCCCCGACGTCGGATTCAAACAGCCCGGGTTACATTTGACGCGTCACCCACCTCTTCGTTGCCATGGAAACGTGACGTGACGTGTCGCTGTTGTAATTTGGCTACCGTAATTCTAAAACTATGAAGCGCACTTGAAATGTTTAATGTCAACAGTGCGATTCTACCCCGGATTGTGCTTAATGACCTAAAACCACTTTAAGGAGGTACACAGTGAACATAAATCGGTAAAAAATGCTTAATTTTTATTTTTTGAAGCTTGGATTGTTCACGCATCGCGGAGGTCAAGAGGCTTTCGCGGAGTAATACATGCTTAAAAGGTCCTGTAAAAGTGACTATATTGTATATTTTTAGGTGTTTCAACTCCATAATGTTGACATTGTTTTATGAATGAGTAAAATAAAGTCTGGATGTGCTATTTCGCTTGATCATCTTTATAATCCGGTGCGCTTTTCTATAAAAATAGAACCTTTCATTGAGATTGCGTTTATGGACATATGTTTTCTTTTTATTTAGCTGCGATTATGAGCGTCTACGTGACGTTTGTCAACAGTAATCGCGAGGTGACGTCACACATGCTAATAAACTGATCGTGCAGGAATGTAGAGCCGTCACACCACAGGAATAAAATGAGATATTGTGCTTGTTTGTTTAAAATCGCCATGGAATACAATTGTAGATGTGTGCTTGTATAAAGAACGAGTTAAGTTTTGCATTTTTAGCCTCAGCTAAAAAGTTTTCAAACTGCCGCACACGCAACTTCCGCCAAACCTCCGGATGTTGACGTCACACTTATTGACAAAGATCGACAGCATTTTTTCCTCACGTTTGTGCAGTAACTTGACAGAACCAGGTGCGCATCACTCGTCTATTGAGGTAAGATATAATTATTGCTTTAAGTTGACTCAGAAATAATGTTTCATTTCGTATAATGTAACTTTCTGTGGTGCATTAACACGAGAGCTAGTTCGCTAAAACTTAGCTTTTTAAATTATAATGTAACTCACACACGTATTTTGTTTGTTATTTTGAAAGGACGAAAATATATTTATATTCCTATAAAAAGTTTGCTATATTGGTAGGTCATGGTACGTGATTTATTTTATTAATATTCAAGATATGGATTTCATTTATCTCTTCCGCATATTAATACAGATAACATATTTATCGTATTTAAGTATATAAGTATACGTTTATTTGAACCCTTTTGGATGAGGGATTTGATGTTTTGTTGTTTTCTTTAAATGAAAGAATATATATAAAATAATAATGAAAAGTAATTTAAATTCCAGCATAAAGAGGTAAACCAGATGGAAATACCATCAAACAATGGATGAAGGAAACATGGAGAGCTTATCTCTGAATGCATGATCAATTATACTTGCTTGCATTTATTGATTTATTATATTTAAAAGGGAGCACTAGTATGTTTTCGTTTTTGTTTTTGCATGGAAGTGACCTGCAAGAACTGCCCAGAACTCCAGACCTGCTTGACATGAAACCTTTCACTCTGTGGTTCCTGACAAATGATTTCAAATGTGAAGTAACTGAGTAATTAATATTTGTAACAAAGTGAACACAAACTTAACAGCACATCCCATCATGGAAATAATCTAAAATGCAATTCTATGTTCTTTTCTAGGTGAGATGGAGTGCTGCATATCAGGTGCTGGACTAACCATCGGAGGTGGATGGGGTCAATGTCATGTCAAAAGCAGGTGAGATGGTTACATCATACACACTTTGGTCATTAAAATAGTCATGTTTGGTAATAATGATAAATACATTTCTGTGGCAGGACGCACTTACATGCTGACGCTTATGGCCAAGGTTTTCTGGCTTCTGTTGTTGGAAACACTTGGTCGTGCCCGTCAAGGTGGAAGGTACCAGACTGAAGAGTCTTTTTCAATAGATTTTACACTTCAAATGATCGGAATCATACGACTTCATTAATACAATGTTATCCAGGTTCTGTTGACTTTCGGACAAAGAGGGTTCAGCAGGAAGTGAAAGATTCTTGAGAAGGAGATGAACCACCTCCGGAAGTCCCTGTCAAGTCGTTGTGATTCCCTGAAAGAGTTGTCTCGCATGGCAGCGTCACAGCAAGTGAAGAACAGAACTAGTACAAGTACAGCTGATCATTCTTATTGTCTTATTCTTTTAAGATGCACCATGGGCTTGACTGGTGAGGCTTAGAAGGATCTTCAGAGCATTTTAGGAGCAGCAGCAAGTCAGCGTGACGTCACTCGAACCATGACTCGGACCAGAAACTACTAAACGCAAGTCTTCGCTGAGGATGAGACCATAAACGTTGTGCAGATTGACTCTGATGGTTACTCGTGACATTTGTGACGATCCGTGAACAATTGTTTGATATGAAACCTGTAATAAAGCACAATTTGATTTCATTTTGAATAATGCTCCCATAGTATTCATCCCAACATGATCAATGCAGTTGTAACTTCAGAGATGCCTATAATTGATACCAATGAATGCTTAAAAAATTAAAATAACGTTTTTATTATAACAGTTCATATCTTTTATTATGACAGGTTGATAAAAAGCAGCTCATGAACAATATTCATATTGGAGTTAATAGCTTATCCAGTGTCAAAAGTTAAAAGTTTACTACTATTGGAATAATTACATCTATAATCACACGTAATCAATAATATGTATTGCATAAGTACAAACATAATCATACATTAGTAATCAATAACATGTACATGAATTAACAGAGGCTTGATATTGAGGCTAGTGTGAACTATTATGCTCATTTTCAGACCCCCAGGGGCCACTGGGAATGAACCGGGGCCAAAAACCTCTGCAGGATCGCGATTAATGTTGACAAACGTCACGTAGACGCTCATAATCGCAGCTAAATAAAAAGAAAACATATGTCAATAAACGCAATCTCAATGAAAGGTTCTATTTTCATAGAAAAGCGCACCAGATTACAAAGAGGATCAAGCGAAATAGCACATCCAGACTTTATTTTACTCATTCATAAAACAATGTCAACATTGTGGAGTTGTAACACCTAAAAATATACAAAATTGTCACTTTTACAGGACCTTTTAAGCATGTATTACTCCGCGAGAGCCTCTTGACTTCCGCGATGCGTGAACAATCAAAGCTTCAAAAAATACCAATGAAGCATTTTTTTTCCGATTTATGGTCGTCGTGCACGACCTCAAAGTGGTTTGAGGTCGTTAAGCACAGAATCGCACTGTTGACATTAAACATTTTCAAGTGCGCTTCATAGTTTTAGAATCACGTCACGTCACGTTACCATGGCAACGAATAGTTGGGCAACGCGTCAAATGTTACCTGGATCGTTTGAATCCGAGGTCGGGGATTGCTCTGTATAATACTGGGTGACCCTGGTAGGCTAAAACCGAAGTTTTTGTCCCCCTATAACGTCACCCTAGTGACGCCTGGGGGGAATTGCACGGCGTCGGACGGTATGACGCCTCGGGTGTGAGGACGTGTTGGGCAAAACAGCATAGGTTAAAATAGGTAGCTTAGCGAGTGCTTCGCCGCTACGTTGTTGCGTTACCCTGTGATATCAATAAACAAACGTGAGTAACCTACATGTAGTTGGAGGAAGAAGATAACGAGTGCTAGCCACTGAACTACATACCGGTCAGACATTCCTGGGGAAGCACAGCACGGAGCAGTGCGCAGCCAAAAACACACACAAGAGGGGATCTATGGCACACTGTAACCAAAATGAGCAATAAAGATACAATTTGTACTGGATGGCACACACAAGAGAAGTGTAGCAACTGCTATCCACTGCTAACCTTTGACCCCAGAAGTGGAAGCATCAGAAGCTGAGTGACCTCAGCCTCTGACCAGTGAGAGAGAGAGAGCAAGATGGGTGCGCTACACTTTTGTACGGCAGTCTCGCCAGCAATTGGCTAGATCGCAACACAGCTCATTCTGCTACAATCTGCCCCCAACAACTGAATCGTCGTCATGACAATGGAATAACCAAAAACACAAAGAAACAGAGCCCCCCCCCCACCACAGGACCAGAGTGCACTGAGGAAGATGGCATGGAGGAGACCGTTTGGGATGATGGAACTAGCACCCTGGTGGTGGTTTGGGTCACAGCTTCAGTCTGGACAGAAGTGGACAACTTGCTCTTGGGCCTCAAGCCCAACCAGTCACCATCACATGAAAGCTCATCCTCTGACTGAGACAACTCCAGAGGAGGTGGAGAAGAGACAGCAGGAAGATCACACGGAGGATCGACCCCTACTAGTGCCTTCAGCAGAGAACGGTGGACCTGCCTGGCTCTGGTTGCGTCATTCCTTGGGGCAATGGTGTAGACCGAACCCTCTTCTCTCTGTGTCCTCAAGACACGATACATCACCGAGGCCCACTGATCCCGGATCTTGTGGCGCCCCCGCACACCAAGTTCTTGCAACCAGACCAACTGGCCCTCCTTCAGAGGAACATCTCTGACATTTTGGTCGTGGTTTCTCTTGCGGATTCCCGCAGCCACCTTCAATCGGTCACGGGCTCCCTCAAACGCCATCTGTAAGTGGGTTGGTTGAACCTACTCATGGAAATGGCCACCAACAGGGTCCTGAACTCGACACAGGAGAAACTCAACTGGGATTCTCTGTTTCTGACCAAACATCAACGAGAATGGGGACTTAATATGAGAAAATCTTGTATTTTTTCCCCCTAATTAAAACACATTTTAGACAGTAACAATCATCAAAATTATTTTTTTTATTTTTATTTAAAAAAGATTCTGCAGCCCGGGAACAAGAGGTGGATCAATGCCTTACAACCCGTGTGATATTGTACAACTTTTTTTGGACACCACAAAAGGTAGTACTTTATCATAGCCAAATTAAAATTTAAAGCATGGCACAGAGAAGCCATTTTGGTACCCAAATTATTTCTGTAGATTACAGATAAAACCAACATTTTTAAACAGCAAGTGTTCACTTCATGTTTATTACTACTACTGAATTTATGTACTGTTATGAACAGACTTGGTATTCCAGCACCAGGGGGCTAATATTACTTTGACCGTACATCTGTCTCAATGTCTAGAAAACTAAGATCAAATGAAACAGCAAGTCAAATAAGTACAGACTTATGACGTTATTTTCGCTTAGAAAGCTGTTTGTGCACAATGAATTTTATTATATTTTATTATAAAACAATAAACCTTAATAGTTGACAAAGATCTGACTTTACTTTTATGATCAGCAGGTTTTGAAGCAGGGCCGGGTCTAGGCAGGGGCAAGAGGGCCCCTCAAATAAATGTTGTGCCCCCTCAAACTAAACTGTCACTAGACATGGTAAAAGGTGCTGGAGCACAATGCCCCCTCAAGATTTGTGGCTGCCCCCTCATACATGCCTGTCTAGACCCGGCCCTGTTTTGAAGTATAAGTGAACAAAGTTTCATGTATTTTTACTGTAGAAATATTGATTTATTGTCAATTTAGTACAGTGTATTGATGTCACTGCTAATCAAGCACAATACATTTTAATTCTTATTAAAAAAACTTGATAGTTGACAAATATCTGACTTTACTTTCATGTTCAGCAGGTTTTGAAGTATAAGTGAACAAAGTTTCATGTATTTTTACTCTAGAAATATTGATTTATTGTCAATTTAGTACAGTGTATTGATGTCACTGTTAATCAAGCACGATATATTTTAATTCTTGTAAAAAAAAAACAACGCAATAGTTGACAAAGATCTGAATTTATAAGTACGTGGGTCAATATGTCAATAATTACGTTTTTTTTATAAGAATTAAAATATATTGTTCACTTTATGAACAAAAGTTAATTTGCAATAACTTGAGAAAAATCACACCACAGCTGCTTCCACCTTGTTTTGGTTGCGACATAAAATCGTAATTTCTCATCAAGATCATTTAACATGTCAAGATGTTTTGGTTGCATCGCTCAAAATCAGTGTGAGATCATTTGTACTCAATCAGATGCCTAAGATACACCTTATGGTTTTATTTTCCACATCTTGTTGTTTTTTTAAACAATTTCTATATGTAAATATTACCATGTTTTCAATGACTTTCCAGATGTTTGGGAAAATCCACTCAAAATCAGTGTTGAATCATTGTTCACAATCAGATACATAAGATACAGCTTTTATTTTAATTTTCAACATCTCAATTTATTTAAAAATATTTTTTTAAGTTTCTAGAGAGTTATAACTTGTTGACGATCCGTAATAGACGCTGCTCTGAAGATGAAAGGTCTCTTCTGAGATCCACCTGCCATGACCAGTAAGCTCTCCCGGGCTTGTAGGGAACGAAGACTCGGGTCATGGTTGGTGCCGGAGCGAATATCTTTCTGAATATCTAATATTAAACAAAAAAAAAGGCCAGTCAGTTAAATCTTTCATATGAAGAAACTTACCTGCCTCTACTTTTCCTTTGATTCTGTCACAATGCCCCCTAGAGAAGCCCCCTGTCCTTTTCCCATATTGATTCATATTTTTGCATAATTGACAGGAGAGAGGTTATTCCAAAGAATGTACTACCTAGATTTTTCCAAGATGAAAAAATATCTGAATACAGAACTCTTATCGTAACCATGAATTTGTTGAGGAGATTACTTTTTTTTTTTGTTTTACTGTTAATTGTGTTGTAAAATGCTTTTCATAAATGAATATTGTTTATAAACACAACTTTGTTCTCGCAGAGGCCTGGTTAAGTTTATTTGTATTAAATCATAATGTGGATTTTTATAATCTTAAAAACTTTGTCGCAACATTCGGGGTAAATACTAGGCAATTCGCCTTAAGAAAAAGTCAGACTTCTAGCATTCTCGACTCCTCCACCAGGCTACAGTGTCCCCTAAAAGATGTTCCCTCTGCGTGCGTGGCGCGTGTGTGGTTTCGGGACAATCCATTAATGCTTGAATGAGGGGTGAGTGTAAAATACAACCATGTTATGATTTAACTAAATTAATACATAATTAAAAATGGACATTTCATTGAATTAAAACGTTTAGCTGCAGTAGCTCAAACAATAGATTCATTTTCACATTTTTAGTGAAAGTGTCCTGTTCTTCCAGTTTGTTACTCAGGCGTCGCTAATAGGCGATCAAGGCGATTCAGGTGATCGACACAAAGAGGCGAGCGGTCTCAGGTGAGTTACTGGATTAAGATGGTGTATCTTAAATGGCAGCCAGAAAATCATCTGAAGAATAAAAACACCAGGTATGTGGGTTCACGTATATTTTCCTTTTCAAAGACCAGGCGGCATCGGTGTTGATGAGAAAAAAAGTTTTGTTCACACGCACTTGTAGATGTTTGAAACGCTTCTTAATAAAAAATAAAAAACATTTTTATTTGCGGAACTTTTCTGGTTAGTCGATTTAATCCGGAGAATTCTGGTTTAATCATCTTCACACGAAGATGGATTTCAAATATACTGTATGTGACATCCATGCACTTTTGTTATTTCCATACAAAACCTAGGTATTTGTATTCGGATATGAAGAGATTAAAACGTCTTCAAATATTCACCGAAATAATATGAAAATGAAAAGAGTGATAATTGAGACTACCGCCATCCAAACGCACCTTTAAAAAAAAAACTTGCACCTTTGTGAAGGTGTTACGGTAGCGAGAGAAGCCACAAGAGGAATTATCTATGACACGATCAAAGATTCTCAAAAATACTCTGATATGGTGACATTACATTTTGTCAGTCTGGCCTCCCTTACATTATTAGCATTAGTATCATTTAATAACGCAATAAACTTCAGTATCATGTAATAATATAATACTTCAGAATCATGTAATAATTCAGTATCATTTAATAATGTTACACTTCACTATCATGTAATGACATAATAATTCGGTATCATGTTATAATGTAATAGTAATTAAGTAAGTAGATTATATTAATAGAGCGCTTTTCCAGACCAGGGTCACAAAGCGCTTAAACAATACTCAATAAAATATATACTTAAAAGGTAAAGATAACACAGAGAACAACACAGGAGTTCCAGAAAATCAAGAAAAAGCCTGCACAAATAAAAATGTCTCAAGATGTTTCTTGAAGGAGTCAGTAGACTCCATCAAGTGCAGAGAGAGAGGAAGATCGTTCCAAAGCTTAGGAGCAACAGCCTGGAAGGATTTCTCTCCTCTGGTCCTGATCCGTGTACGAGGAACCATTAGTAGATTCTGATCCACAGACCTCAGAGCCTGAGCTGGGATGTAAGGCTGGATCAGATCAGTGATGGAAGGAGGAACCTGACCATGAATGATTACAAACTGTTGCAATAGTCCAGATGAGATGACACGAACACATGGATTATAAACTCCAGATCATGTTGTGACAACATTTTCCTAAATTTAGAGATTTTTCTCAGTTGAAGAAAACAGTTTCCTGTCAGTTTTCTGCAGTGTTCAACTAGAGATATGTCTTTGTTAAATATAACACCCAGGTTTCTCAGGCTCAGTTTGACAGACTGACCTAAGTCACCCAAGTACTGACTCAACCCTGGAGCCTTATCATCAGGAGCAATAACCAGAGTTTCAGTTTTGTCCACATTTTAGCTGAAAAGTGTTTTCACTCAGCCATTGTCTGATTTCTAGCAAACAATTGACTAATGTTCAGCCTCCGGGGCTCAGTTGAATCCAAAGAGCAGTAGAGCTGGAGGTCATCAGCAAAAATGTAATAAGAAACATCAGGAAATCTCTGAATGATTGTACCCAGGGGAATCAAGTACAGCAAAAACAATAAAGGACCCAGAACAGAACCTTGAGGTACTCCACACAACAGATCTGCCGATTCAGACCTCATTTGATTGGCAGATACACTGAAACTGTGCCCAGAAATGTATGACGAGAACCACTGTAACACAGGCCCAGACAGTCCCACTACATCCCTCAGTCTTCTCATCAGGATCTGGTGATTAACGATCTCAAAGGCTGAGAACAGATCCAAGAGAACCAGAACATCAGCTGACATCATTATGTCACTGGACACTTTGAGTAAGGCTGTCTCTGTAGAGTGATGTTTACGTATGCCAGACAGTAACTTCTCATGAGTGTCGCTCTAATTTAGGAACAAAGACAGCTGCGCAGACACCACCTTCTCCAAGATCTTGGACAAGAAAGGGAGCTTAGAAATAGGCCTGAAATTACTGAGGTCAGTAGGGTCTAAGCCTGGCATTTTAAGCAAAGGCTCCACAATGGCATGTTTAAATGCATTGGGAAAAAATTGGCCCAGGGGCCAATTGCATCAAATACTTTGATAAAGAGCCTACAAGGAAGGACGTCGTCTGAGCAAGAGGAGGGATTCATGTTGCTCACCACTGCCGAAATATCACCCAGAGATAGAGCACTGAAGGAAGACTACAGGGGTTCAACACAAAGGGGGAGTGATTTTCTCTTTGATCAATTTAATTTTGTCAATGAAAAATCTCAACAATGCATTGCTGTCAGCTTCACAGAAGACAGGCGTGATTTGAGGAGCAGGAGACACGAGAGAATTGATCGTGTAAAACAACACTTTGGGGTTTTTCTTATTTGCTGCTAACAGTTTCCTGATGTAATCAAATCTAGTGGTTTCCACCATCTCATTGTATGAAGACATCAGATCCCTAAGGTGAAGTCTGTGCACCTTTAAAGCATTGGACAATGCTACAATCTCAGACAGGTGAAGAAGTCCAACTTTTTTATCAGAAAGACTTTAAAAAGCTGAGCATGTATCGGCCCCGTTCTCCTCTGTGTTGTCAGAGAATCTCAGCAGCTCAATAGACTGGTGGTGTCACAGGTAGGACAGGTGAAAATGATTCATCGCATCCATCCTCATGAAAGTGCGCACCCCGACCCCATGCGGAAACACAGACCCAATAGGAGGAGATTAGACTGTGCCCGTCAGAAAGATGCCACGACTAGGAATGATTTTCATCGCTCCCTGGCTAAGAAACTAGGGGAGCTTGAACCCCTCCTAAGTGGTGACAGTGCCACAGAACAACAATGGTCTCTGTTACAGCAGCCCGTCAGGAAGCAGCAGCCCAATCAATTGGATTCAAAAGCAAGAACCATCAGGATTATGAAGTTAGAACGGGTGCAAAAGTCTCACATACCCGTAACATGAGATTTGTATTCGAACAATTAAGTTGCATTGACGTAACTACATATTCTTACTCGTAATCCAGAATGCACGCATGCGTAATTGAAGACTTGTAGTCGTAAAAAAACAAACCTTTACTATATTTTCTAAGTTACTAAACATGACCTCTTGAATTAGCATGTGTGAGTCATAATTTTGCACAACAATCACTGCTGAGATGGGTGCAAAAATTCCACACACTCATAGAATGTGATCTGAAGCTGTACTTCAAATGCATACACGTTACTGTATATTTGTACCGATAAAACACAAGGCACACGTGTGTAATTGAGGACTTGTAGACGTAAAATACTTACAAAAAAATGACTACCATATTTTTTCAAGTTTACGTATGCTTGAATCTGCTGTTCTCAATCACAGCAAGAAAAAAGACTAACTGAGCGTGTTCACAGTTTTGCATCGCCACTCCTACTTTCACCACTCATAACATTCCTGAAGTGAGGCGTTAACTCTCGCCAATCAAGATTCCCTTCTTTGACTTCAAACCTACATCAGATAGGACGTTCTCAGGTTTTACGAGATCTCTTGTGGGACGTCCTACTCCGAGTTGGCTGCCCCATCAAGTTTATCAACATCATCCGTCAATTCCATGATGGAATGACAGCTAGGGTGTCAATAAGAGGCCAAGAGTATAGCTCCTTCCCAGTGTGTACAGGGGTCAGAGAAGGTGTGTACTGGGTTACCTATAGAAGTCCCTGGAACAGTTCAACAACCGCTGTCTACAGCGCAGTCTGGGATTCACTTGGCGTGACAGGGTGCCGCACACTGAGAAGAACAGGGTGCAAAAGTATAGAGGCCACTATCGCTCAACACCAAACTCTAGTAGAGATTAGAATTCCAACCTCTACTAGATTGGAGATTGGAATTCTACCAGAAAAATCTCCAATTCTAATAGGAGAAATTCGGATTGCATCAAAGTGTTTTGGAAGATAGACTGAATCATTTTATACCAAAAATGTCAGCGTAGGTAAGCCTACATTCACCATTACTATTCTAGGTCAATTGCTTCATGTTTTAGATATCTGATTACCCCTCTGTTAATACACATGGTAACCAATTTCCCAAAGGAGACCTCCTGAGGGATCAATAAAGTTTTACCTTACCTTACCTTAACCATGGGGACGGCCGTCCGTACCAGGTCATAGACCTTATTCATTTGGACCATTGCGGATTGTCCCATGACTCAAATTTATTTTCATGACATGGTGTTAAAGTAAAGAGAAAAACGATATTCTTACAAACCCAGAGTTTATTGTTTTGCTTGCACTTAGATGTCAAAAATATGCTATATACTTCTCACTATTTTTATTCTACAATTGTAGCACTAGTTACCCCAAATAATAACCCTACTGTGAGTACACACATTCAACATAAATTAAAGAAGATACATTTTTCTGTAGTGTCAGTATACTGCTAATACCTATAGTAAGCATGCCAAGTTTTAAAGACCGCAACTTTTAAACAGCACTGTCATTATCCCAAAAAAATTAAAAGCGTCATGCATGGTATCACTTCAACTCTAGTACACTCTGGACTAGACGGCTGTACCCATGGTTACAATGTGTATTGACAGAAGGTTTTTCAGATACATACAAGTAATTCACCTAAAAACGTAATGGTGAATGTAGGCTTACCTATGCTGAATTTTAGGTGTGAAATGATTCATTCTATTTTCCAAAACATTTTGATGCAATCTAAATTTCTCATATTAGAATTAGAGAATGTCCTGGTAGAATTCCAAACTCTACTAGTAGAGATTTGAATTCCAATCTCTACTACTGTGACATATACATGCCCCACCTGTAATAATCGATGGACAGCCACAAGCAAGCATTACATGATACTTGACTATTATGTTATTACATGATACTTGACTTTTATTGATACTTAACTATTATTCAATTACATGATAGACAGCTATTATTTTATTTCATGATACTTGACTATTATGTTATTACCTGATACTTGACTATTATGTTATTACCTGATACTTAACTATTATTCAATTACATGATAGACAGCTATTATGTTATTTCATGATTGATTATTATGTTATTACCTGATACTTGACTATTGTGTTATTACATGATACTTGACTATTATCTTATTACTAGAAAAAGCCATCAAATGCAAATGGAATACAGGACGGTCGAGATAAATGAAGAGTGTATGAGACAGTTCATGCACAATGATGTGGTACACTGCACTTATATGTCAATAAATAATATTTCCACAGTAAAAATACATTTAACTTTGTTTACTTTTTTAGTTCTAGACCTGCATAAAATGAAAATAAAGTTAGGTCTATGTAAACTATTATTTTTTAAATTAAATAAAAAATATTGTGCTATATTGAATTACATCAATACACTGTACTTAGATGAAAATGAATCAATATTTCCACAGTAAAAATACAAGAAACATTGTTCAATTATAGTTCCAGACCTAATGAACATGAAAATAAAGTCAGATTTGTGTCAACTATTAAGGTTTATTTTTTATATTAAAATATAATAAAATACATTTTGTCCATATTTTTTAAAGCAAATATAACTTAATATTTCAGTATTATGTCAGCATCTAAAATGTATTATTTTGCAAGTAAACAAAAGAGTAAACAGGAAATTATAACAGATCAGCAGAACAAATGTTTTCCACCACTTTTCTTGTGGTTAGTAGAAGATTTGAGGGAATCATTAAGTGTAACCTTGGCAACTACATATACTGTAAATGAAATATTGTGTTTTAATTATCATCCATCCATCTCAGTAATGACAAAAATAAAATTGAGACAGTACATACAATGACTGTGATATTAAAGCATTACAAGGCAGACACAGCTGATTCAATGCTCTTAATTCAAAAAACGGAAATGTATTTCCAATTTCTGAATGGTGTTTGGGAAAATTACAGCAATGTGAAGCGACAAACCAAAGCTTGACCGCAGTGCGATCTCAGTGCTGTCGTGTTAAAATATTGCTTTGTTTTACTGTTTTGAAAGATAGGCCCGCCTTTGTTGCTTCTGATTGGTTGATATTACATTGTGCCTTCCGTGGTTTTCTAGATTTACGCAGAAAGGACCAATGTTTATTATCATTAAAAAACTAATAATAATATAATATTGAATGTGTTAATATAAGCGTGAGAAATGCCAAGTGTGGTGCGTGGTGTGAGAATGGCTCAGATTGTGTGACTGTCACACTCAAAGCGTCGCCATGTGAAAATTAAAATACGTCCATTTGGATGAAAATCCTACCATAAGTAGCTAGGCTGGGTTGTGTTGTCTGGCCAAAACTGAAATTACACTCCATTCCTTATGTAATTCAATTTCAATATAAATCCTTGAATCCTTTTTCTTTGCAGACATCGCATAATGGTCTAAACATTAACATTATGTCAGAGAAAAAGAAAAATCTTGAGCCCGCATTTTAAATATATCTCAGACACATTATTTTGCTTACTGCAGCGAACACTACGATCACGATTAAAATTCCATTTCATTTTAAGACCTTTTTGGTTGTTTTTTTTATCTATGCTCTTTACATTTGTACTTTGTTGTTTCATTGCACTTACTATTAATTTTTACTTTGTTCTTGCTTTCATGAAACTTGCTGTGCCTTCTATCATTAAGTTTCATAAATGCTGCTCTGTCCTGGAAATTTAATTTCCCGAAGGAGATCTCGAGAGGGATACATCAAGTCTATCTAATCTAATCTAGATATTTGCTAGGAAGAGTCTTTGAAGGTCTGCTAGTAGTTAGCATTTCTAGCAAGTCAGTCCTCTCTCCTCTCCTTTGTCTCTCAATTCATGTTATCATTGTGTTTACAGTGCTGAACTTTGATCCACATTGATGATGGAGAATACTAAAAGGACTGCAACACCCTGGAATAGAAAACTTGTCTCTTTTGTAGTTGGCACCGCCATCTTCAGCTCAGTTTTCATGTTTTTTTACATGGACGAGTTCAAGGTGAGAACCTTTCATTCATTACTCACTGCTAATTTGTCTTAAGTCCTGGACAACGAGATTGTAGTCCTTTAAGACATAATAATGTACTTCACTCCTCCTTCAGCCAGCTGTAATCACACCAAGTTTTGTTTATACAACGAGTCCCTTGGAAGTAAAGACTTCAGAGATTGATGACATGTGGTAACAAACGTTGATACTTGACCAAACACAGCAGAGTGGGCGTGGTTATGGTAAACATGATTTTATCTCCAGAAAAAAAAGAGCTTTTTTTCAGTTGGTGGGGCTTAAGCACATTAATTACTTTAAATATTACAATTAAAAGAAAGAGAGTTTTGTTCAAAAAGACACATAGAGAATTGCGGCATTCAAACCGTTAACAAAACACAAAGTTGGTGACCCCTGCTGTAGATGGTAAGATGAAATAGCCTAACAGGACTAAGGCAAAAAAAAACTGTAGGAGACCGGTTTGGCATGTTTACATTTTGCTCTTCAGCTGTTTAAACATACATATCCTGGTTGGGAGGGATCTGGTGCAATGAGTCTTGCTTTGTTTTAACTTTAGAGGTGTAGAGTTTTTCTTTACTTTCTAACCAACCAAGCCAAGTTGTTTCTGTCTGTCTTATTTGGGTTTCAATTGTCCAATAGTCCTGTTTATAGGTTGCTGGTACTCACACCCAGAAAATACGTGAAAACAAGTAGGATTGACTGAACACCAACATAATGGCCAATGATTCTTCCATATATGAAAGGAATAAAGCAACAATTTGTCATTCATCGCCTGTATTTGCACATCATATAGAGCAAAGTTGTCTCACTTGGTTTTACTGGAAGCCCAGATTCATTTTTGTTCCGTTCTTTTTGCGCTCCTGACCTGATTGCTTTGATTTGTCTCACCTGTGTCTTCATCTTACCTGCTGGAGTGACAACTGGATATTTACATATTTACATAATATAGTGAGAAAATGGAAGAACCGGAACCGGAACCGCAGAGACGTGTCAATACTCTCGCTACAACTCTACACCCTGATCAAGCTATTGCTTTTCTATGACTATTCGGCCCATGTAAATTTGGTCTATGATTTTCTTCTATTTGTAAAACAGCTTGTCGACAAGTGTCCTTGTTGTCTTCTTACAGTATCAGAAAAGCACTCCAATCCCCTTGTCATGGCAGTTTCAGAAGAAAATCAACAATATTCAAATGAATGTAACTGCTCCCAATACAAAAATGGAGTTCTGCAAATTCCGCCCACATTCACCGGAAGATGCTCAGGAAGAGCAACTCATACTGCGCGCCATTGCTTGGCCTGAAACTCCCTTACTCCCAGCCAACTATTCCTTAAGTTTAACCAGCAACCCAAAGCTCAGTACGGTGATCATTCTGCCAAAGGAAGGAGGGCAGCAGCGTTATGTAGGGGACCTCCTCAAAGTCTTAATCAAGATAAATGATTTTCGGGGCATTCCTAAAAAGACTGGAGGAGATTTTATCATTGCAAGACTCCACAACCCAGTCCTACATGCTGGTGTTGTTGGCCAGATTGTTGATCATCTCAACGGCTCCTACACAGGTGTGTTTCCTCTACTGTGGAATGGAAGTGCAGAAGTTGAGGTGAGATATGAACGGTAAGAAGATTTAAGTTTTAAGTCGGCAGTGTTTAAATCTTTTTTCTCGCTTTCTCAGGTCACTTTAATTCATCCCAGCGAGGCAATCCCTGTTCTACACAAGCTGAACCGAGATCGTCCAGACAGGATCAAATTTATCAGTGTCTACAGCAATGGAAAGATATCGGAGGCAAGCATTTGTAACGTCTGTCTGCGTCGCACGAATGTGGCGATCTGCAATTACACAGACACACGAACAGGAGAGCCGTGGTTCTGCTACAAGCCAAAGACCCTACAATGTAAAAACAGAATTACCCACTCCAAGATTGCTTCTTCACTTAAAGTTGGAATCTATCAGAAGCTCTTTGACAAGTGAGCATCTCTTGTGTTTCAGCTCTGCAGATGTACTTGCTGTTTATAAGTAAGAAAACAGCTTGTATAAAACCAAAAATAAAATGTTTTCTGTTCTGCCTCCTCAGTAAGATCAACCTGAAAGTTCCCATACCATTACTAGGACCGGGGAGAGTAAACGTGACTGATAATGGTAAATATGATTGAATCTATATTCCTGCTTAAACATGTGGCTTCAATAAATTAGTATATTTTGTATAAGACAGAATTGACTCATGGAAATGTCCATTATTAAGATTAATCTGATCGAACACATGTGAAACGAATAATGACCCGAACCTGTTTACACTGTGTTAGATTTAAATACCTGTGGCTGCTAGCCAAACCAAAAACATTTTTCAAAAAAATATAACCAGATAAAGACTGTTAATAGTCCCACCAAATCTTAATAGTACCTTACAGTATATTCTCCTGTTTCAAATGTATTTTTAAGTAAGACATTACACTAAATGAATACAAAGGTCAGCACAGTACAAACTATTTTACTTCCATTTATTCCATCCATATAAAACAAAGAGGTTACTGGCAACAAAATGATCACACTTCATTGGCAGGATGTGATAAGCAAGTTTACTTAGAAAAGTAAATGTTAATGTTCAAGAACTGGTTGCAAAGTCCAGTTCTCCAGACAGAAGAAACAATACCAAAGCAAGCAAAATAAACCAGAGGCAGAGAAGCACATAAAGACATCAAACAGCCACCCAATAGTAAAACTAACAGAAAAAGTGAAGCACAGCAAAGTAAGCAGGATAGAATTGTCACTCTTGCACATAGACGATGTCGATAAAAAAAATACTGGAGCGTGTTTGTGTTATGCGTTTAACAATCAGTTGCATAAGTAAATTATTCACCACTGTGATATCTTGATCGGAAGATAAATGAGATCTGAATGAGGAAACAAGTGATGTCTGGCACAGTGAAAACTAGATCTTTTCCCCTCAAGGCCAACGAAAGGTTAAGGAGAGTTTCGGTCATGCCGGGTTTTATTACAATGGTGTCTGGAACTCTTTGAGTAGTGCCAAAGTTCAACGATTTAACAACTCCGAAGACATCAGTCAATGCCTTCAGGGCAAAAATCTACACCTGTATGGAGACTCCACTATTCGACAGTGGTATGAATATCTTACTGGAATTCTACCAGGTAAACATCATCTTAGTTTGTTATGGACAGTTAATAGTTAAAAGCTTTGATCCATCCTCTTTTCTTTTCCAGGTCTCAAGGGCTTTAACTTACACAGCTTAAAGAAGATTGGACCTTTACTGGCACTAGATTATGAAAGAAACATTTTTCTGGAATTTCAATGCCATGGTCCTCCGATTCGTTTTGCTAAAGTTCTAGTCCCTCAACTTGGCTATATCGCTAACAAGCTGGACGACATTTCAGGAGGAGCGAACACAGTTGTGGTTCTTGGTATCTGGTCTCACTTAGGATCTTTCCCTCTTGAGATTTACATCCGAAGACTCCAGAGCATCCGCAGTGCTGTGATCCGCCTGCTGAGGAGAGCTCCCCACACGCTGGTCGTCATCCGGACCTCAAATCTTAAAAAGCTTCTGTTTCTATATGAAACACTGTCCAACAGCGACTTTTACACCATGGAGCGGGAGAAAATCCTCAGAGCTGTGTTTAAAGGTGTGAATGTGCGCTGGGTGGATGCCTGGGAGATGACCTTGGCTCACTACCTTCCTCATGAACTTCACCCTCAACCCCCTATTATAAAAAATATGATAGATGTCCTCCTGTCCCACATTTGCCCTCTTAAATCAGGTTAGATACACTGTCAAAATGTAGAATATGTTTATATTTTATTTTTAAATAAAAGGTGTGTTTTACTAACCCTATTTATATACATTTTTCTTTACGGGCAATTCAGGTCCAATTTTTGTCTTCTGTATCTTGAAGACACATTTGTAAACTTGTCAGGTGCATGTGACTTAAATTAAGCTTTAATCAGACTGTTTTTTATTACTTGAAATATCAAACTGTAGATTTGGGTTTTTGCAGTATAAATGTTTCTCTTACATTTTTTCATTGATATAAATGTATTAAGACTGAGTGAACCTACTATACAGTTTCAGCCCTCTTTCTTTGATCCAAATAAGTAATAAATGGCAAATGTGCTGATTGGAATATCTAATCTTTATCAATGTATATTATTTATTCACATAAACTGTACATATATATTTTTCACTCTGTGCAAAAGCTTTAGGCAGGTTTGGAAAAAATGTTGTAAACTAAGAATGCTTTCAAAAATTGAGGTGTTAATATTTTATTTTCGTCAATTATTAAAATGCAGTGAATGAACAGAAGAGAAAATGGAAGGGAAATAAGCTTGATTTGTCTTTCATCTGCTGCACTAAGTTTCCTTGGCTGACCACTGCATATACGATTCCTCGACGTGCCCGTTTCTTTGTGCTTCTTCAAAAGAGCTTGAACATCTTGAAACCCATGTCTGCTTTAAAATCTTGGAGAAACCTTGCTGATGCAGTATAACTGCCTTGTGTCTTGTTGCTGTGCTCAGTCTCGCCATGATGTATGTTGTGTGACATGAAACTTCCTCAACCTCAGCTTAGTAGCAGAGTTTGGCTGTTCCTCACCCATTTTAAGCTCCTACACAGCTGTCTTTTTCACTTGACTGTGATTCAACCTACTTGTGAAATTAATGATCATTAGAACCTGTTTAGTATAATTGGTTGATCATACACCTCACTATAATCCTACAAAACCCCTGACTGTGCAAATGCACCTATAAGAATTTAATCTGATTTGAAGGCAAAGGGTATTAACAACAAATATTCATTAGATTTAGAATTCTCTTTTGTTCGCTCACTTTGCATTTTGTAAATCGATAAAAAAAACAACATATTATTTATATTTTTGAAAGCATTCTCAGTTTACAGAATTTATTGACACCTGCCGAAAACTTTTGCACACTGTCGTTAAGTGTGTCCCCCCGTCTGAATGTATTGTCTTCTAGAGTCCAAACCAGAATTGATTAAAAGTTTGTAGACTAAATTAGGTCAAGGGAAAGAGCACAATGGGTTTTGATTCAAAGTCATGATGATCTTGCTCAGGATGGACTACTGACTTCCATGTAGTTGACCTCGAATGTATCTAGGCATTAGCAATGAATCGGTCCTGCAATTTTCTTTTTTGTTGGTGACAGTTACCTCCAGGTCAAGATTACCTCGCTTAGTCCGTCTATCTAACCAAGGGTGGTAAATGCAAGACTGAGATGACAATTGAAAACCAGGTTGTAGGTCAAACACCAGATTGCACTGTAACAAAAGACCATTAGCTGCCCTGAGCGTCGCTGCATTGGTAACACTGGTGAAAAGCAGAACACAACAAATCTTATATTTGACAATTAAGGCAACAAGTCATGGTGCTTGGAATTCTCAGTGATTAAATTAAATATAAAAACTGTTGTGTATTTTTTTGTGTCAGTTGTGTTTTTTTCATCCTCCATCTTCACACATTTCTTGCAAGTCAGAATCAAGGTTAGGATACACGATAACAATACGCTGTAAAGGTATTTATCTATTGGTTTCACAAAACATAGCTACTGTACCAATGTCACTGCATCAAAGCAAAAAATGAGGACATTATATTGAACTGATACTAGAATTAAGATAATGTGGTATCAAACCATCTTTTGATGCAATTTAAGTAAAGAGAAGAGAACACCAAATCCATTTTTCAATGAAAGTAATATAAAAGAAGTCTAATGACTTCACAACCAAAGAGCACCATTAATGTTTTTTAAGCATACCCAACATTGATATCATACAGTTTCTTGTACTCTCTACTATCCCTTTATCTCAGTTCCTCAGACTGCGTTGGTTCCTTATGAATTTAACTCATGAAAAACCCTTTCCCTACTAGGTCGAAAATGAAGGCGAAACACAATCTAGTGTGAAATACGAGAATTTGTAAAACATTGTAAAAACAATGTAGTTTCCCTTAGGGCAAAGGACTACATTATAAGGCTTCCTTGGTTCTTTAGGTCAAAAATAAACATCTCTAATATCTACACCCATGGATATGGAACCCTCTGTTGCCGTTGGAGCGATGTATAAGGACCACCTGATTTAACCCTTTTGCAGTCTCTGGGTGAAGGTGAACGACCTCCCTGGCTTCCAGAAATACATATGCGGTGGTGGAGGTCATTCATCGGGTCACTTTGTAACAGAGACACCACAACGGTTAAAAAAATTGATAAACAAATCTCCAATATTTACACTCATGCATACGGAACCATGTGTTTTCATTGTTGTTAGACAGGTGGCAGGACACATACCAGACATATCTGACTTATATGGGTATCTAGAAAGAGAGTTTATACTGGTTGTTCAGCATGGGCATTTATATCATTTATAAGGAGTGAGCAGAGATGGTACACTATTTTCTTACACTTAGATGAAGGCACATTTGGACAAAAAAAACAAAAAAACAGGCTAAAGAAAATTACCAAAGGTAACATACAAGTTGCTTAGATGCCAAATCAGTGACATCACTCTGGTTATCAGAAAAAAGATTAGTATGGTCAGGTGTGTCCGAAACCCATATGTGCCCCTTAAACTATATTTTAATCTGGTGAAAGCAATGAGAGGTAAATTCTGGCCTGAAGTGAAAGGACACTCTTGACGTATGTGGCTATGTTGGCTACCTCTACTACCTGACTGGCTTCCCAAAAAGCTTTGTCTATTGCAGGCATTATGCTAGGACTTTTTCAGCAGTACAGCAGACAGCCATTCTCTAGGACTTATAACCTTGAAAGTTTACACTTGACATTAGAATTTGAAAAAAACCTCTCTCTTCTCTCCTCGACTGTCAAAGCAAACACAATTTCACCCTAAACAAAAACACTGTCAAAACATAACACAGATTAAGTCTGACAAAATGGGAAATACTTTTCTTTTGCAAAAAGCTTTAATGGAAACCAGGTTTTAGATAAGTCTGAAGGAAAACAGGTGAACAAAATGTCTTTTTAAAATACCAGTTCTGAAATGCTGCAAGTTTTGAAGGTAAAGTTCACCCTAAATTCAAATCCTAAATTCTCATTTTCTACTCAACCTCATGTCGACTTAGGGTTGGGATAAACACTGTTTAGATGAATCTGTTTCTTTTGAGAGAGTTATAGGCAAAAATGTCGGACATAAAAAAAAGGGTGTTTCCAGGTATAAATATTTTGGAGCCACATGACAGTTGGAATGAGTTCTCACAGCAAATTAATAATACAGATCCTAGTTTCACTTAAAGTTGGAACCTATCAGAAGCTCTTTGAAGCACCTCTTGTGTTTCAGCTCTGCGGATGTACTTGCTGTTTATACTTGCCTTTTCTTTAACAGCTCATGTAGAAATAATAAGAAAACAGCTTGTATAAAACCAAAAAAAAATGCTTTCTGTTCTGTTGCTAGGACCTGGGAGTGTAATTGTGACACATGGAAATGTCCATTATTGAGATCAATCTGATCGAACACATGTGCAAGGAATAATGACCAGAACCTGTTTACACTACATTGGATTTAAATACCTGTGGATGCTTGCCAAATCTAAAACCTTTTTCAAAAAATATAACCAGATAAAGACTGTTAATAGTCCTATCAAATCTTAATAGTACCATACAGTATATTCTCCTGTTTCAAATGTAGTTTTAAGTAGGACATTACACTAAATAAATACAAAGGTCAGCACAGTACAAACTATTTTACTTCCTTTTATTCCATCCGTAACAAAAGAAGAGGTTACTGGCAACACAATGATCACACTTCATTGGCAGGATGTGACAAGCAAGTTTACTCAGAAAAGTAAAGTCTCATGTTCAAGCACTGGGTGCAAAGTAGTGGTTTAGCAGAAGACAGAAGAAACAATACCAAAGCAAGCAAAATAAACCAGAGGCAAAGAAGCAAATAAAGGCATTAAACAGCCACCCAATAGTAAAACTAACAGAAAAAGTGAAGCACAGCAAAGTAAGCAGGATAGAATTGTCACTCTTGCACATAGACGAGGTCCATAAAAAAAACTGGAGCGTGTTTGAATTATTCGTTTTTTACAATCAGTTTCATAAATTACTTATTAACAAAGGGGTTTTATTACAATCGTGTGTGGAACTCTTGGAGTCGTGCCAAAACGTAACAATTTATCAACTCTAAAAATCCACACCTGTATGGAGACTCATTTGTTCGACATGAAAAAAGGGTGTTTTCAGGTATAAATATTTTGGAGGCACATGGCAGTTGGAAGGTAATTCTCACAAAGTTCTTACAGCAGATTAATAATCCAGATCCTAGCTGGTCCTAATACATTATTTTACAATTTTAGGACAAATGTAAGATAAGAGGACATCAATCATGTTCTTGATTATGGGCGTAGGGGGGTGGATATCATGTGGAAGATAGTGAGAAATGGTCATCTCCCAGGCATCCACCCACCGGACATTGACACCTTTGAACACTGCCCTGAGGATCTTGTCCCGCTCAAAGGAGTAAAAGTCACTGTTAGTCCATGCAATAGCAGGTGTTAGGTGTCTACGGTTTGCTGTCCGAATAATAACCAGAGTCTCTGGAGCTCTTTTCTGGAGTCTAATAACAGCCTTGCGGATGCTAAGCAGGCGTCTGATGTAAATAGCTGTTGGGAAAGTACCAAAATGAGCCCAGACACCAAACACCACCACTGTGTTTGATCCTCCAACCAGTCCATCCAGTTCGTTGGCGACATAGTGAAGCTGAGCGACGGGAAGTGGAGTGAAGCGCAGAGGAGGGCCATGAACCCTGAACCTCACCACTGTGTTCCTTTTATAATCAATCGCCAAAAATGGTCCAATGAGTCTTAAGCTGTTCATGTTGAAATGCTTGAGTTCTACAAAAAGCAAAAATAATTATTCAGACAAAAAAATGGATTTAAAATTGAACAAAGAATATGATGAATATTACCTGGCAGTTTTCCAGTTAAAAATTCATACCACTGTCTCACTGTTGAGTCTCCATACATGTACAGCATTTTGTTTGTTAAACACTGACTGTAGGCTGATGAGGTGTCAAAATGTTGAACAGGAGTGTCAGTCAGAGTTTGCCAAATGCCTTTATAGTAATAGCCAGACTGGCTGAACGCTGAACCATTTGTGGAATCTATATGACCCAAGAGAGAAGTTGCTGTAAACATGCTGTAAAATACTTTTACCTGTAGCCAACAATGTCCAACAACAAGAGTATAATTTTCATTTTAAAACTGGCAGTTAAAAGTAGGTTCACCTTTGATTTTTGGTAAGACGTTGACAATTGATGATCCTGTCGAAGGAATGTTTATGTTCATGTTGACTTTACTGAGGGAAGAGAAGAACAACAGAAAACTAAAGTTAAAGACAAATGTTTTAATAAAATAAATAAGTATTTTCTGAGAGTCTTCATGTCTATTTGACAAATATTTAAACTCGAAAGCCTTTTTTTTTTTCTTCATATTTTAGAGATCGATTTTAGAGATGCATACCATAAACACTGCTTCCTCCTCACTCTTTATTGAGGGTTTCTTATGTCTTGGCATTCTTAACTCAACAAAGCATAGCACTATTTGCACACGTAAAATGGCTTTTAACTCTGAAACCTAAACTTGACTTGTGATGGCAGTTACACCATAATCAATAAAGTTTATCCATCCATCTATCCATCTATCTAATCTATAAACATAGAGAGTACATTTTGGATGTCCAGACAATTTAGCTTGACACCAGGGCTGGACAGGTATTTAAGAGTACTTGGCAATGCCTGGTGGACCGTCTCATGTTTGAGTTGATCCAATATGAACATTTTATTAGTTTAATCCGACGATCTTTGAAGGATAAAAGTGGCGGTTTTAAATGATGGCTGACTAAATCTAATCAAATTAAATCTTTTAGTGCTTAGAGAGACATGATAAAG
Source organism: Callionymus lyra (assembly GCF_982586985.1). NCBI lineage: Eukaryota > Metazoa > Chordata > Actinopteri > Syngnathiformes > Callionymidae > Callionymus > Callionymus lyra. The sequence continues at coordinate 19,152,509 of NC_141820.1, forward strand.
TAGGAGTCATGTTAATTCATTTGTCCAGAAGAGGGTTGGAACCGGTTTTTTTTTCAATACAAAAGTGTGTGAATTAATGAGGGTGTGTAACAGTGCCTGCAACAGTGACATCAAAACCGGTTCTTGCAGTGGATTAGTGGTAAGTTTTTGTGTTGTGTGAAAATACTAACCTTTGAAAAAGAGTCCCATAGGGCCCAAAGTTTACCCTAAAATCTGTCCTGGAGTGGATCACTCTGGTGTCACATTCTAGTTTCTTCGGTTTGTAGCAGAACCATGGTTCTCCTGTTCGGGCGTCCGTAAAGTTGCATATCTGCTCCTTAGTTGGACGCAAACAAACGTTACACAGGGTTTTTTCAGAGGTTTGTCCACTGCGGAAAATGCTAATGAATTGAACTCTGTCTGGGTGTTCTTTGGTCAGTCTGTTAAGCATTGTGATGGCTTCACTGGGGTGTACCAAGGTAACCTGCCAGGGAGAATCAGTGTTGGAATGCAATTCTCTTTCTTTTTAAAAAAAACATTTGCTTACCTCAACTGCTGCACTTCCGTTCCACAGTAAAGGAAACACAGCAGAGTAAGATCCGTTGAGATGATCCTCAACTTGTCCAGTCACACCAGCATGTAGAAGTAGGTTGTGCAGTCGGGCAATTATGAAATCTCCTCCAGTCTTTTTAGGATTTCCCTGGAAGTCTTTCATTTGAAACCTAACTTTGAGTTGGTCACCAACGTGCCACTGCTGCCCCCCCTCTTTTGGTAAAATAACATAGTTGCTGCCACGAGGGTTACTGGTTTCACTGAACGAGAAGTTGGCAAGAAGTGATGGAGTTTCCGGCCAAGAATTGGATGCAAGAAGAAGTTTCTCTTCCAAAGCATCTTCAGGTGAGACAGGCTGGAATTTGCAGAAATCCTCTTTTGTTGTTGTTGTTGTTGTTAGATCCACAGCTTGAGTCAGGAGGACTCCATTTTCAACATTTAACACAAATTGAGTTGTGGTTTTCTTTTGATCCTGAAAATCACAAAGCAAAGATGTAGGATAATGTATTTTACAAAGTAACCATTTGTTGATTGGTTTATCAATTTTACCCACAATTGTTTGTGGTCAGCGTGTTTAAAAAGGTGAGTAAACTTAAAATAATAACAATATTAACATATTGTATGTAATGATTCTATTTCAAAGCAATACAATTGGAAAATTGTTGAATATGATAATATTTTACAACAAGCAAAATACATTTAAAAAAAAAAATAGTAGTGTTGACATCTTACTTTACAAACTCAAAAATGCACTGTGTAAGATAAGAGATGTTTAAAGATTTAACTTTCCAGGGATTCATGAAGTAATATTGCAGGGCTGCATAACCACGGTTTCTGATAACTACTTCACATCTGAGGTACAGTCACCGTACTGTCACCGGTCAACAGGTATTAACACCCAGGACAATTTTCAGCATGTCACTCCTGACGTTTTCTATCGGATTAAGGTCTGGGGATTGTGCTGGCCACTCCATTACTTAAACTCTGTTTGTCCGGAACCATACTGTTCCTCACTTGCTGGTGTGTTTGTGTTTGTGTGATCACACCCACTTCCTATTCAGCATGAGGCAACATGACTACTTCCTCTTCGGTGGTGAACCAGAATTCCTGTTATGCGGTAAATAGGACCAACACCATAGTATGAAAAACATCCCAAAATCAGGATACTTGCACCCCCATACTTCACCGTCTTCACTGTCTACTGTGGCTTGAATTCAGCATTTACAGGACGTCTGAAACACTGTCAAAAAAAATTCTTACCCACACCAGTCGACAAAATATAACGCCATCCTTTTCAGGCCAGTCAACGTGTTCTTTGGCATATCCTTTTAGCTGAACAGCCTATCATTTTCTGCACTTCTGTATAGGTTTTTCCATCTTTTATTGATTTTGTTACCAACGAACGCTCTTCTTCTGAACAGTGTCTTGAATGACTCAGTATACTCTCTTTTCCAAGGACAAATACACAGTCAGCAAATGCAATGATAGTTGCCTCGATCTTCAAACAAGGGCCACCTGTTCAACACCATTCTTTTTTTACATAAAAAACATTATACATGTCAACGTAAATTTTCTGGTTCTCACAATGATTCTCATGCTACTGAGCCACACAGTGACCATCTTTATGTGCCTGTTGTTATCTGAAATATACATTGGGTAATGGGCATTTACAATTCCCCAAAGGCCACATTAGATTCTGTGAATTTGGTAAGGAGCCGTCAAGCAAATAGCCTAAATAAAGCGGACATCATCTTGTCATCATGACATGATATTGATTAAGCTAAATAAGCTACAATTTTATTAATTTACCATGAAAAAATGTTTTTCCAAAGCATTTATTCAATTTACATAAACCTTGTTTTGAGGGATTCATATATACTTGCAAAAATAAAGGAAGGAAGTATTGTTTTGCTGAAATGTAAATTAAAAATAAGTTCAATATACATTTGTTAGTAGGCTATTATAACCATTCGTACATTATCATACTTTGACCTCACGAGGGCCAAATAAATACAGTCAAGGGGCCGCTTTTCCCAGGTCTGTTTTAGATTAAAAAACAATAGTTCTGAGAATATAGTCACCACTGAGAATGAGTTTCTTTAGACTCAATCTGAAGTTTTAAGAATAGTATTTCTGGAATAGGGTAATTGCAATGTTGTTAATTCTCTGTTTCGCCGTTGCCAAATATCTGGACAGACAGACAGACAGACATCTGCTTACATCGAATATTCTCTGAGATGTTGTTTTGAGTTACTTGTTGGCAAACTTACATCCAACAGCCCTGTGATAAAAATGTAATTTCCTAATGGTCTTCTCTAGACTGAAGCAACTCCCTTCTTGCCGCTCTGCTTTCTGGGGCTTGACTGTCACACTTCAGCCAGCCCAAATGATGTTATCCTACTCTTACCTTCACTGGCAACCAGTCGCTTAATATATAACTTTAACAGACTTTGATAGTAGGTTACAGAACAACATATCTGATCATCTGTTGATCCAGAAATATGCTCACATCCAATATTTGCTGTTCTGGCTCCTCTCTATTGTTTGCTTGTGGTCAATAGTTCTGGGTTTGTTTTTATTGATCTGTGATGAAGGCATCAGTCATGTAATAGATAAAAAACTCTAAGATGTTCTCACCCGATGGTTTTCCAGGTAGTGTGAGACGAGGATCATAAAAAAGATGGCCAGAAATATAATTACTGCAGCCACTTTTTGACTGCTACGTTTAAATGACCTTTTACCTTCCTCCTTCATCGTATGCCTTTTTTCCCAACCTGTGAACACAAGGAGTAGACATCTAATCACTCAACAATCGTCTATTGCCTTGTATGTGTTCAAACATATACCTAGCAGAGATCGACAACCTTTTGCACTCAAAGAGCAATTTGGACACGTTACATACAGTTAAGGAAACACTGGGAGCCGCAAAACTGTTTTGATGTCAAAATTAAATATGATGCCCTATAAAGATTACTTTGTTTAGCTTTATGCTATTACTATATGAACTATAAACAAAAGGTACAAGTTCAAACTTCACTCATCTTCAATCTGTTAGACAAAAATGTATTTTCACTCTAAAATGGAACAAATTACTCCCAAATGAATCCCAACCCTGAGTCGACATGAGGGCGAGTAGAAAATGAGTGAAGTTTGAATTTTGAATCTCATTCTAAGCATTAACAACGTTTTGTACTGTATTTTTACTGTGGTCTGTCCTATAGAACTGAATCATGTTTGTTTATAACTATGTTCTTAAACAAAGCATTTTGTGACTCTGAGAGGATATATTATCCATTTTAACCAGGTCTTTCTTAATGGCTTTGTTGTAAACAGATTCTTATTTTGAGAGAAAGTGGTAAAACAAATCATGTAGTTAGCGCTCACTTGTCAGAATGGATTGTGAACAATTAATCCGTCTTTAGTGAGAGCAGATCACTTCAATAAGATGATGAAAATAGTGATAATGTGAAGATTATCTTGCCTCTTAAAGCAAATGTAGTTTTTGTATCATAACTATTTAACCCATACATGTATAGAGGGATCAATAAAGTGTATCTAATCTAATATAATTTAATAAAATGTTTAATTTGCAGCACTGAAAAGGGTCAACTACAACTAGTCGGGGCAAGGTGGATTTTCCCGAAGAAAATGCACATCTTAAGACTTTCTTATTTGTGCTGGCTTTTCCCTCATTTGCGCTCTATAAATATAAATGACTTACTTACTTACTTACATCTGTTTTTATCCATTATAACTACAATTAGACTGCAACATCTTTTGCTATGATTTTTACACATTTAATTACATTTTGAACAGTTCTATTTTTCCCCGATTTAAGACAGACTAGTTATCATAATATTTTTTTTTTAAACATTTCTGATCAAATTAAAATTGCATTTTCAAACAAACTAAAGTAAAAATACTGTAAAATGAGGCGTACATGTTGCTGTTGCTTTAAGACTGAGACAGGTGAGGGAGGGGGAGCGAGGGCGCTGTGCGAAGTTACGTCTTTTACCGTAATACTTGTGTTGTTGTCCAATAAAAGGTAGAACGAATGCTCGGTTTTTATGCGTCACTAAAAAAAACTTTTCGAAACCTTTATATTAAATAGCCACATTATGCCAATATTTAAAAAAAACAACAAAAACAAACTCAGCGAGGGATGAAGGAGCCGCGGGTTGCCGACCGCTAGCTCAAATGACAGCTTCATCAAATTTGACAGACACAATATTAAATAAAATAACAAAAATAAACTCCATTACCTGTCTTGTTTATGGGCAGTGACTGGGCAGTTCCTCAAGTGGTTCGATGTCGCCCCCGCCTTCAGTCGCGCTCTGTAGGTCCTCACACGGAAGACGCTGGTTCAAATCCCGCCCATGACTAACGGTTGATGGATGGATTGAAAAAATAGATAAACTATCGTCCGTTTAATTATACAGAAGTTAAAACAGTTTTATTCTTTCGTTAAAGGCATTGAACAACAAACCGCCCACTGAAGAAAAAAGAGAAGTATGATGGAGAACCGCTCTTACAAATGTCAACGCACTTCATCTATCTCGTGCGATATCATTACTAGGTAACTGTTGTTGTTTTTTTTATTATATATAAAGTAACTAAAGGTTATTTTTAAAGCGCATGTCTATGAGGTATACACAAAGGAGGGATGAACAGGAAATGATCAAGCAGTATTGTGAGACCGCCCACAGAAGGAGGATGTGCGCCAACAAGACACACTGACAGGCACTGGAAAGTTTGTTTTAAGGGTTGATCAAAACAGAAAGATATTAAATTAAACTTGGAATATTTTGTTTGTTTTTCATCTTGAAATGAAGGCAATTCCCTGCGGAGTCTTAAATATAGTAAGGAAATTGGGTTATCAGCCTATCATTTTCTGCACTCCTGTATAGGTTTTCCCATCTTTTCTTTTTTAATTGTGTTACCAACGAACGCTCTTCTTCTGAACAGTTTCTTGAATGACTCAGTATACTCTCTTTTCCAAGGACAAATACACAGTCAGCAAATACAATGGTAGTTGCATTGATCTATAAACAAGGGCCACCTGTTCAACAGCTTTCTTTTTTTACATAAACAAATTGAACTTAGCGCTGCTATTTTTTAAACATGTCTCTTTTATATACAGTATATATATATATATATATATATATATATATATATATATTATATGTGTGTGTGTGTGTGTGTTTACAATAAAGAGAAACCTTTATATAAATAAAGATTATTATTATTATTATATCTAGTTCCCTAGCAAGTTCACTTAAGTTAAACACAAAAGAACTCACAGCTAAATTAAAAGTTTAATGGTAAAACGAAAAATGTGGTTCCTGTTCCCATTAAACAAACCTAATAGTTGGTCTAACACTATATTTAAGTTGTCCAAAAAGCAGCTCATTTATTCATCTTTCATGACCCTTCTGGATGTTTCTGCGTCATTTAGCAAAGGGAGGAGCACCAGGAAGGTGTCTCCGACTCAGCTGTCTTGTGCCGACATCTGATCTACCAGGAAAGTAATCAATCCTACTGAGTGAAGCAAAAATCTGTAGCTTATACATGTCAACGTAAAGCTCGGCTTTTCTGGTTCTCACACTGATTCTCATGCTACTGAGCCACACAGTGACCATCTTTATGTGCCTGTTGTTATCTGAAATATGCATTGGGCAATGGGCATTTCAAATTCCCCAAGGGCCACATTAGATTCTGTGAATTTGGTAAGGTTTTCCAGGTAGTGTGGGACGAGGATCATATATATATATATATATATATGTAATATATATATAAATATATAGTAATATAATTACTTTTTGACTGCTGCGTTGAAATGACCTTTTACCTTCCTCCTTCACCGTATGCCTTTGTTCCCAACCTGTGAACACAAGGAGTAGACATCTAATCACTCCACAATCGTCTATTGCCTGGTATGTGTTCAAACATTTACCTAGCAGAGATCAACAACCTTTTGAACTCAAAGAGCAATTTGGACACGTTACATACAGTTAAGGAAACACTGGGAGCCGCAAAACTGTTTTGATGTCAAAATTAAATATGATGCCCTATAAGGATTACTTTGTTTAGCTTTATGCTATTACTATATAAACTATAAACAAAAGGTAAAAGTTCAAACTTCACTCATCTTCAATCTGTTACAGACAAAAAGGTATTTTCATTATTTTGTTTGTTTTTTATCTTGACATTAAGTCAATTCCCTGTAGTAATTTAAATATAGTAAGTATATTGGGTTTCAGACAGTGAGGTATGAACTCCTGCTGCTCTACTCTTTACCCTCTCCCTTTATCCTCCCAGCCCCATGCACTCTGTGATGCACTGCAATTTTTGATTCGGCACACTTTGACAAAAAAAAAAAGGAATTAAATTGAAGTTCATTCTCCACTTACGTAAGAGCTCTATCACCTGGAGATTTACCCTTGTATGTGGAGTTCACTTAAAAACGTTTCATATCAGGTGTGAGCATTTAACATAAAACTATAAGTAACTCAAAAATAAAATACATTTAAGCATGTTCATGTTGAATGGGGTTGACAGTAGAAACAAATGAATATGACGAACATGATTCAAGGGTCAGCAGGGGAAACATGTATCTCACTAATATAATTATCTTTTAGTTGATTCACTGGACTGAGGGTATAACACATGTCGTATTTGACAAGGCTGCATACATAAGTAAACTTATTTATCCTCATATTTATCCTTTTGGTCGAATTAGGTTTATGCATCTTTACATTTTTTTTTTTTTTCAAAGAATTAATTGATATAATGTAAGTGACAAACAAGATGTTTTTAGAATAGAATATAATTCAATTTTAATTCCATTGCAAATGTGACAATTTTTCATCCAGAAATAGAAAATAGATATTGAATGTACATGAGAGGAGGAGAATACAAATGAATATACAAGCTAACTACAGGCTATGAGCCAGTTATACATACGGTTCTTAATATTATACTGACTTTAAATATACATACATGCCAGGTTATGCAGTGTAAGTATTAATAAACAGCTGTAGAACTATAATTATGTATTTATAGTAGTACATAGTAGTATAGTATTCAAAGCAGTTGAGGTCAGTGAGATGTACACACTCTTTCTCATCATCTTCCCCTGGTATATATGTATATGTATTTGTATAAGTATATGTATATGTATATGTATATGTATATGTATATGTATATGTATATGTATATGTATATGTATATGTATATGTATATGTATATGTATATATATATATATGTATATGTATATGTATATGTATATGTATATGTATATGTATATGTATATGTATATGTATATGTATATGTATATGTATATGTATATGTATATGCATATGTATATGCATATACATATACATATATAGTGTAAACATTTACCTATACATGGAAACGCAAGAAGTGAACAATTCGTTAATATCTATGTGTTCTTACGGATTGTTCTTGTGATGAGTGACAACACAAAGCATTGACAGGGTTCTTGTGATGAGTGACAACACAAAGCATTGACAGGGGCGCAGATCAACTTTTTAAACATCAATCAAAAGTAAAACATTGGCAACTACACTCTAAAGTAGTGCCTCAAATATGTGAATATTTTGGAAAAGCCAAGGTGGATCTAAATGCAGTCCTACTTACGATGTACTGTTTATGATTTCAGATGGCACATGGCAAAAACTTGAGGGGTTAATGTATGGATGGATCTACTCTGAACTTTCTTATATACATGGTCTGTGTTGCAGGACCATTCCAGTTTACTGTCCAGCCACACACCGAGGTACTTGAAGTTGTCAACTATCTCCACCTCGTCGCCTATGATGGACACTGGACGTGTCCTGGACCTCCCAAAGTCCAAGACCAGCTCCTTGGACTTTGATGTGTTCAGCTGTGTAGATGGTGTAGATGGTGAAGAGGAGAGGGGCCAGTACTGTCACCTGAGGTGCTCCTGTACTGCACACCACAGTGTCAGACGTGATGTCCTTCAGCCTGACATACTGTGGTCGAACAGTAAGATAGTCCGAAATCCAGAAGACCAGACCAGGCTCCACATGCATCTGTGTCAGTTTAAAAATGTAAGAATTTAATGTTACAATTAATCACCAAGATTTAGATATTTTCATTTAATCAATCCACCAACATGTGAGGCAACATACTAATGAAGTCATGTGTCCTTTATTGGAAATCCTTTTTTTTTTTTAATCAAACTTATTCAAAGAAGTACAGAAACAGTCCTAAAATAATTAACATGTACTTTAAATAATATTATTGAACACAGCTACTGTATTATCTGTTCTAGATATTCGTATGAGATGTGCTATAATGTACTGATCAGAACAGATAACACATACATATACTAAGGAGTAACTCTCCCACTTCTAAAATTCTTTAATTCAAAGTCAACGCTTGAAAAAGAAGAACGTTTTTTTTTCGTGTGTCACAATGTGTTCGTGCCCGTAAGATAGTTTTTATGAGAGATCAGTTAACACCAAACCAAGTCTAGATAGTTAAACATTTTTAATGAAAAAATACTATTCATCCGTTTGTCATCAATCAGTCAGAATAGGGTATTTAAAAAAAAAATTGTAATATCATTTCAACAGAATTTGATCGAAATAAACAACTAGTGTAGATGTTGTTAATGGTGGTCAAATTATATAACTGCGTACAATTTAGTTTACCAATACCTTTGTTTAAAAATATTTACTCAAGTGCAGTACCCTAATTTCCCGAATGAGATCTCCAGAGAGATTAATAAAGTCAATCTAATCTAACCTAATTTAATTATTACATCAAAATGGACTCGGCTCTCGCAACCTTTTGTTCGCCAAGATCTCAGACGAGGGGGAACTATAGAAAGTACTAACTTCAAAACATCATAATGATGAGAGACTTACTGCATCTTGGAGTGGAAACATGTGAGTTAGTCAGGAGAGTCGGGTTTGAACATAGAAAAATAGTTTAGTGCTTACGGTTATACATATAAGTTCCTAAAACTACAAAATGTTTTGATGTGCCGAAAACACAGAATACAACAATAACTGATATACTACTGACTTCTTTTTTTTTCAGTTACGTTCGTATTTACCTCTTTTGTTGTTTAAATATGTACTTTTCTTTGTTCCAAGGTAGGTGGAAGGCGGGGTTAAACTCGGAGCACCACCTGCTCAAAAGAACACCTAGTGTAGGGAAATATTCAACATCAAGGACCCTTCACCCTGCGAACCTTCAGGTAAGAGGAGAACTTTCGGAGGATCTGGGTCAGACTTTGGATATTCATTACTCTTTGAGTCACGTACACTGTTTTGCACTGACGTAGGTGAAACTAGTTGTAGATTTCACATTTGATTCGCTTGTTTTCTTTTTAATCTCTATAACTTTAATATCATCATGGAAGTATTATTAATTGTTGTGTGCCATATTATCGTTGTAAGATTGTATCATCTTTTTTTTTTTCCATTTCCACAAATTAAAATAATGACTAATGGCGAATAACACACGTATCTACATGACATCTGTTTGTTAGTTTAATATTGGTCTCCCAGATTATTATGAGGAAATATTTCAGAAATTATTCGTGTTCATGAACATTTTTTATGAATAATTATCACCTTTATTTTTAAGTAACTCTCTGGAATTTCAACCGACAAACTAAATTCTACTTCTTATATCTTTTAATGTACGTATAAAATCGTATTTGAAATATTCAAGAAACAATTGGCATCCATTCAGCAAACTATGAATATTTATTTTGAAATACCTCTCTGGAACTTTAACTTACAAACCCCAATTAGTTTCTTATAACAATACTTTTAGATGACTTACATGAAGGTTAGGTGAAAGTTAGTCATCCTGACGGGATGGTTAGTTGTCCTAAAATGAAGGTTAGTCGTCCTAAAATTAAGGTTAGTCATCCTAACGTTAAAATTAGTTTTCCTAATGTGAAGGTTAGGCGTCCTAACTTAAAGGTAGTAGATCCAAACGTTAAAGTTGGTCGTCCTAATGTGAAGGTTGGTCGTCCTAACGTAAAGGTTAGTCGTCCTTACGTGAAGGTTAGTTGTCCTGACTTGAAAGCTAGTTGTCCTAATGTTAAGGTTAGTTGTCTAACGTTAAGGTTAGTCGTCCTAACGATAAGGTTAGTCGTCCTAACGTTAAGGTTAGTCGTCCTAACGATAAGGTTAGTCGTCCTAACGTTAAGGTTAGTCGTCCTAACATTAAGGTTAGTCGTCCTAACGTTAGGGTTAGTTGTTCTCATGTGAAAGTTAGTCGTTCTAACGTAATGTTCTAGTTTGAAAGTCAGTTGTCCTTAAATAAAGGTTAGTTCTAATTTAAGAGGTAAGTCGTCCTAGCGTGAAGGTTAGTCGTCCTAGCGTGAAGGTTAGTTGTACTAACGTGAAGGTTAGTCATTCTAATGTTAAAGTAAATCGTACTAATATGAAGGTTAGTCATCCTAATGTGAAGGTTAGTCGTCCTAACGTTAAGGTTAGTTGTCTAACGTTAAGGTTAGACGTCCTAACGTTAAGGTTTGTCGTCCTAACGTTAAGGTTAGTCGTCCTAATGTTAAGGTTAGTCGTCCTAACGTTAGGGTTAGTTGTCCTGATGTGAAAGTTAGTCGTTCTAACGTAATGTTCTAGTTTGAAAGTTAGTTCTCCTTGAATAAAGGTTAGTTCTAATTTAAGAGGTAAGTCGTCCTAGCGTGAAGGTTAGTCGTCCTAATGTTAAGGTTAGTTGTCTAACATTAAGGTTAGTCGTCCTAACGATAAGGTTAGTCATCCTAACGTTAAGGTTAGTCGTCCTAATGTTAAGGTTAGTTGTCTAACGTTAAGGTTAGTCGTCCTAACGTTAAGGTTAGTCGTCCTAACGATAAGGTTAGTCATCCTAACGTTAAGGTTAGTCGTCCTAATGTAAAGGTTAGTTGTCTAACGTTAAGGTTTTTCGTCCTAACGTTAAGGTTAGTCGTCCTAGCGTTAAGGTTAGTCGTCCTAACGTTAGGGTTAGTTGTCCTGATGTGAAAGTTAGTCGTTCAAACGAAATGTTCTAGTTTGAAAGTTAGTTTTCCTTAAATAAAGGATAGTTCTAATTTAAGAGGTAAGTCGTCCTAGCGTGAAGGTTAGTCGTCCTAATGTTAAGGTTAGTTGTCTAACGTTAAGGTTAGTCGTCCTAACGATAAGGTTAGTCATCCTAACGTTAAGGTTAGTCGTCCTAATGTTAAGGTTAGTTGTCTAACGTTAAGGTTAGTCGTCCTAGCGTGAAGGTTAGTCGTCCTAATGTTAAGGTTAGTTGTCTAACGTTAAGGTTAGTCATCCTAACGTTAAGGTTAGTCGTCCTAGCGTTAAGGTTAGTCGTCCTAACGTTAGGGTTAGTTGTCCTGATGTGAAAGTTAGTCGTTCAAATGTAATGTTCTAGTTTGAAAGTTAGTTTTCCTTAAATAAAGGATAGTTCTAATTTAAGAGGTAAGTCGTCCTAGCGTGAAGGTTAGTCGTCCTAATGTTAAGGTTAGTTATCTAACGTTAAGGTTAGTCGTCCTAACGATAAGGTTAGTCATCCTAACGTTAAGGTTAGTCGTCCTAATGTTAAGGTTAGTTGTCTAACGTTAGGGTTAGTCGTCCTAACGTTAAGGTTAGTCGTCCTAACGATAAGGTTAGTCATCCTAACGTTAAGGTTAGTCGTCCTAATGTTAAGGTTAGTTGTCTAACGTTAAGGTTAGTCATCCTAACGTTTAGGTTAGTCGTCCTAGCGTTAAGGTTAGTCGTCCTAACGTTAGGGTTAGTTGTCCTGATGTGAAAGTTAGTCGTTCAAACGTAATGTTCTAGTTTGAAAGTTAGTTTTCCTTAAATAAAGGTAAGTTCTAATTTAAGAGGTTTGTAGTTCTAACAAGAAAGTTAGTTGTCCTAAAGTTGAAAAATGTAATAGAAACATGTAATGGTTAATTTTTGTGAATGAATCCAGATATTTCCATTAGTGAAACTGAATTAACTTTCAAGATATTTTATCAAATATTTATTTATTTACTGAAGTAGACTACCTGAAGAATAGATTCAGAAAGTTTCATGAAATTCTATTGTGTACTTTCAGAATAAAATCACTTTTAATTACTCTTAGTGTCATACATTTTTGCTGTTTTTAAAAGTGTATATCGAAAATAGCCCTAACTTGACATGGCTGACATTTATCTAGACTGAAGTAGACTACCTGAAGAACAGACCAAGGAAGTATCATGACATTCTATTGTGTACTTTCAGAATAAAGGCCCTTTAAATATACTCATATTCATATGAATTTATGATGTTTTCAAATGTGTGTAGATAAAATATCCCTAGTTTGGCATGGCTTGAAGTAAAAAAAAGATTTGAAATCGCTTATTTTGATTGAAGTGAAAAGAGTTTTGAAGTTGTTGTTGTTGTTTTTTTTGATTGAGGCGATGTTGTAGTCATTTAAATACAGTGTAAACACGTGAAAACGTTAAACCCTAATAAAATAAAAAATTGCAAACCTCTGTAAATAATTACTATATATTATTAAAGATGAAAACTGTAAATCTTGGATTTTTTTTACTTGTCTGTAACAGGGTCTTAAATTGTATTTGCAGGCAGAACAAAAACACCCTGATCTTGGATCATGAAGGGAGGAGCTAAGAGGCCAACTTGGCACTTTTGGATTCCATTTTTTTTGTTTTTGTCAATCGTTTTTGTCATTCTGTCAAATCACCTGGATAAATACCTGGTGAGTGTTGCAAAAAAAAAAAAAGGTACTACATTTCTGTTTTTTTAACCTGTAATGGTAAGGTAAGGTAAGGTAAGGTAAAACTTTATTGAAATGTTTTTTTCCAATAGCCAATACATACAGCATTTTTTAATTAACAAAAAAAAAAAATAATAATAATAATAATATAAAAATGAATATAATAAAATAATAAAATATATATATATATATATATATATATATATATATATATATATAAATGAATATAATAAAATAAAAAAATAAAAATAATAATGATAATAATAAATAATAATACAAATAAATAAAAAATGGCAGAAAGTAACGACAACTAAAGATAATAAATAAAAATCATAAATAAAAGTCAAATAGCAAGTTGTTTTCATTTTAGTTTTTCTTTATTTGTATTTGTTTTCCTTCTGTTCTTGCCCCGTAAATGCGGATGGTTAAAGTTACATTTAAATATTGTTTTCTTTCTTCAGGGTCGGGAGAAACCTCTACGGCCACCGTTCTTGAAAGTGACAAATAAGGTCATTACAATTTCGCTGCCAAATGTAACTGTTCCAGCAAATGAGGTTTTTTCCTGCAAGCCTCATCCTCTTTCGCTAACAGATTCTTTGGAAGAGCGCCTCCTTCTGGATTCCAACCGCTGGCCTGAAACTCCCTCTATACAAGCAAATTACTCTTTAGAGAAAACCAGTAATCCGCGTGGCAGCAACTATGTTATTTTACCAAAAGAGGGGGGGCAGCAGTGGCACGTCGGTGATCAACTTAAAGTTAGGATTCAAATGAAAGACTTCCACGGAAATCCTAAAACGACTGGAGGAGATTTCATAACTGCCCGACTGCACAACCCACTTCTTTATGCTGGTGTGACTGGACAAGTTGAGGATCATCTCAACGGATCTTACTCTGCTGTGTTTCCTTTACTGTGGAACGGAAGTGCAGCAGTTGAGGTACATTTATCAAAAACGCCTTGTTTCTAAAGAGTAAAGCTTCACTTCTTTTGTAGGTGACTTTAATTCACGCCAGTGAAGCCATCACGGTGCTGCGCAGACTGACCAAAGAACATCCTGACAGAGTTACATTTATGAGCATCTTCCGCCAGGGGAAAGAGTTTGAAACGAGCACATGTAATGTTTGTCTGCGTCCCACAAAGGAGCCAATATGCAACTTTACTGACATCAGAACAGGAGACCCTTGGTTCTGCTACAAGCCGAAGAAGCTGGAGTGTGACACCAGAGCCACACATACCATGCAAGGGTTCGCTGCAAGCTTTGGACCCTATGCAAAGCTCTTTCAGAGGTAAGCATTCTTTCAATTTAAGGTTGTTCTAAACATAGGAGATAATCCAGTCCACACTCACTGGGACAAAACAGACTATAAAAGCCCAAAAATTCAAGACTCAAGACTGATAATCTAACATATCTGGGATCAGTTTAAGGGCTGCTAAGTGTGGAAATAACACGAGTGAGATTTTAGTGTCACGAAACACACAGAGAATGTGAATGAATGAATGAATTGTTTATTTTGGGCATGACAGTTTAGATCACATTTAATTATAGTTCACACATTACATGCATGTCCCGAAAGGGAAATACCTGGAGAATCAAAAGCTTATCTAGTCCCGCCCCCATTTACTTCAAAATATTGGTAGAAGTAGTTGTAAAGAATTGAAATCACAGATATAATCATATCTTAAATCAGTGCTTGAGTCACTTCGTTTGACAGATTATTGTTATCATATTTCAACAGCAGATCACATTCTGTCCGGTCGATAGTCATATTTATCCAGTCCATTTTTTATATGTTGGATGAATGAGAGACATTTTTGAATATAGGGCTCTTTAATTCTCGATGGTGACTTTCTCCAAGTCTTCATGAATTTTGGCTTCGTCCGCTCGCATCAAAAACACGATCTCGCGAAGTCTGGAGATGTCAGAGCACATCCCGACCACAGCACTCCGAATAGTTGTGTTGACCTCTCTTGCATCAGTTTGGGCAGCTGCGAACTTCCTTGAGCTCAGAAGTAGCTTGAAGATCCCAAGACCCAGGAGGTCCATCCCATTTATCATGAATGTGAAGATGTACACGTCCTCAACGTCCTCCACGTCCAGTGGAGCAAGGCACACAACTTTCCATTCATCCCAACCGTCCAGGGTGTAGTCGGACATGAAGGTACCGTCCGGGCAAGCACGTTCCCAAGACCCTGCACGCCGTGTTGAAAACACTCTGTCAATGGTATTCAGAGACCAGCTTAGTAGTTCCATCTTGGAATTGTCTTAGTGTCTCGATTGTTAGGCCTCTGGGAATGTCCCTATTCACACAGTAGTATCACAGTCTAATAAAGCACATTTTATCTCGACTGTTGTATAAACACAGTCACATCCTAATACGCCAATTGTTTCTTGTATAAATAGCTGTTAAGCTAATCCAGTACTATTCCTCTGATGCCAAATCTGTTCAGTTTAGCTAATGGAATATCGTGGTTAATGGTGTCAAATGCTGTTTTCAGGTCTATGAAAATTCCTACCGAGTGGAGTTTTTGGTCAATACCGTCGGTTATAATTTTCACATATTCAGTTAGAGTTAAGGCCGTCAAGTGATTCTTTCTGAATCCATACTGTAAGTAAATAAGTAATTTTCTGTTTGTTGATGAAATCATGTAACCTGTCGTTGAATTGCTTCTCCAGTGCAGTTGTGGCAGTATTGAGATTAGTCTGTAACTCATGTGTATCACCATTCTTGAACAGAGGAATGACTTTAGCTACTTTCATTTTGTTAGGAAAAATCCCTGTTTGGAATGAGAGATTGAAAATGTAGGTGAGTGGGGAAATAATACCAGATAAGACCCTTTTAATCAATAAAATGTCCAGGTCATTCACGTCGGTGGATGTTTTTGTTACAAATTTTTCGACCAGATGTCTTATCTCTGTGTCCCTCACCGGAGTTAGAAACATTGATCTTTCATTACTGAAAATGTATTTGTGTTAAAATGTCTCTTCATGTTAAACTCTTTGTTTATATTGTTATCTTGATATTTATGACTGCAAAAGTTATTTATCAAAGTCAGAATAAATAACTTTACAAACCAATCTCTATATTTTTAATAGCTACTTATTGTAGCTTCTTTTGCAAGCCCCCCACTTTAGCCGGTGTCAAGAGATATGCAATTCTTGGGCCAGCCATTTGAATTCATTGTTTCGCCATTATAGCCAAATAAGACGTTTTTCAGAGTTTCGATGAGCCCTCCCTTACTCTGCCTTGGATTGGCTCTGACCTGAACTGAATCAGTAAGCATTAGACGTGTCGTCAATGCTCCTCCAAGATTGCCAAAACTCAGTTCAAGTCGAGTTCCTGTAGCTCCCGACTGTGTCCACAACTAAACTTGGCATGAATATAATTTAAACTGGGCCCCAATAAGCTGAAGAAAGAACATTACTATATCAAAGTTAGCAATGTTAGTGATGAAGATGTTGTTTCCAATAATGAAAAGGTAACAACAATGATGCAAATGTTCTCAGCCAAACAAAAGAAAGGAGGAGATTTATACAGTAGGCAAGAGCAGGGGTCAACAACGTTGTGGATATCTATGGACCACTTCAAAAAGCTGTGACAAGAAATGTCTTTGCTTTACTCTTTGAATCCGAATCACTGACATTAACACATCTTTTTAAAAATAATTATAAATATATATTTAAATGATAAAACAAAACTATCATACCCATATTTAACAACCTGATGGAGTTTCTGTCCTTATGTTGTTTGTCTAAATACTGATTTTTTAAACAACTTATCTGAGCAGTTTACAAGACATTAAGATTCGGTTGACACACAAAAACAGACACACACACACACACACAGCTATTTCACGTATAAAGATTTAACAAATTTGTTTTTTTACTCAGTAACATCAACATGAAGGTTTCCATTCATTCATTTGGAGTCTCCAGCGTCAATGTTCGTCCTACAATTAAAGGTGAACACACTTGTACCTACAAAGTTAAAGTGTTTTTAGACTTTTTTTTAGAACCATTCTCTCTGAACACAGGTGTGAGAACCAGTCCAAAGATCAACCAGCCTGGTTACTATTACAAAGGTGTGTGGCAAACCTTAACCGGCGCCCCAGTTCAGCAGTTTAACACTCCTGCAGCCATCAGCAAATGTCTGGAAAAAAAAAAGATCTACCTGTATGGAGACTCCACCGTCAGGCAGTGGTACGAATACTTAACTGGAACCATACCAGGTGATTTTTCACACTCATCCTCTTTCTGGAGTTTGGGATTTCAATTAAATGTTCATATTATCTGTTCTATTTTAAGATCTCAAGCCATTCAACATCAACAGCATGAAGGGTGTTGGACCTTTTATGGCTATTGATTATAGAAGAATGACTATAGTGAGGTACCGTTTCCATGGAATCCCTCTTGAACATCGTCCGCCTCCAGTTCCTGTGGCTGAGCTTCGCTATGTTGCTAATGAACTGGACTCACTGGTCGGAGGAGCCAACACGGTTGTGGTCATTGGTGTCTGGGCTCACTTCGGAACTATCCCAACTGAGTTCTACATCCGCCGGCTCCAGAGCATCCGTAGGTCCGTGATCCGACTGCTGAAAAGAGCTCCAGACACCCTGGTTGTTATCAGGGCGTCAAACCTCAGATATTTAACACCTTCCATCGCCTGGTCCAACAGTGACTTTGCATCGATGGAGCGAGACAAGATCCTCAGGGCTGTGTTCAAAAGTGTGAATGTCAGCTGGGTGGATGCCTGGGAGATGACTATGGCTCACTCTCTTCCTCACGAACTTCACCCTAAACCCCCCATCATCAAGAACATGATCAATGTCCTCTTGTCCTACATTTGTCCAGGAATGAAGAGCTAGGTGTTTCTTTACTGTATTGTTTATTGGACAAAATTGTTTCTTTTTTTATAAGCTGTTGAATTTAGCTTGAAGGATATTTTTTCTTTATTGTATTTCTGTGAATTAAATTCTGTGAATTGTATTACCCTGGTTGTCTTTCTCTGTGTGATTTCTCCCTCACCCGGCACCTCATGAACTAAGGGCATACACTTTTTTTTTTTTTTTTTTAAATAGATTTTAACTCTCTTGTTCGCCCCACCTCATGGGACCCATACATATTTGAGATGCAACTTAAGTTTTTTCTAGTTGCTCTTGTTTCTGGACTTCTCATATGGTTTATCTGTACATTGCTGGTGTTTTGTTGCAGACCAGCCTCAATGTTTAGATGGTATCTTTGTACGTTTACGTTGTGAGAATTACAATATTTAAAGTGATAGTTCACCCAAAGTAAAAGTTCTCTCATTTTCTACTCACCCTTATGTCGACTAAGGGTTAGTTGTTTTTTTTAACAATTTCACATGTTGAGGCTTCAATACAAGATGGACCTTAAGATGAGAACTAAGGAAGTATTTGGAGTTTTTTTAAATGTGTGTTTTTGAAGGAAGCTGAACAGAACTGAGCATCAGATGCCAAATTAAAATAAAAATACATTTCTATATAAAATGCACACCAAGTTACCAACAATGACCATCGATTACTCTCATGTGAATGAGTAATTAATAGCAATTACCTTGCAGGTTTTTTGTTTGTGCTTGTTTGAGAAGACAATGCATATGCCTCTGGTTCATGCTCTGGTGCATGATGTGTTGTGGTCTCTCCACGTTTGTATAACATACCTTTATATTTAATGGATTTAAAGTTCAACTAATGTGTTGATTTAAGTGTCTCTTACAATACATGCAAAACTCTCTTTTAATTAAAATATTTACATTACAAAATCTGCTTATGCGCCCACTTTCAACACTTTCCTGGAGATAAAATCTTGTTTACCCTAACTTTCGACTTTCTACTTTCTTAATTGTCATTTCACAGAAGTACACAGCAGGGAAAACTGGCAACACAATTTTGTTGATTGGCAGCTGTTTAAAAACATAGCATAGGGTGATTGTATAAATATTAATAAGTTAAAAATAGTGCAATATAATATTAACAGAATAAATAAATGTTTTAAATATTGCATATAATTAATGTATATAAAAGTATTAATATAAATATAAATAAGTAAAAAAAATAGTGCAATATATTATGAATAGAACAAATAATGTTTTAAATAGTGCATTGCTCGAAGTGATATTTCCTTCAGCAGTCTGATGGCCATAGGGAAGAAGCTGCTAAATCTTTCTGTTCTGCAGCGGATACTGAGGAACCTTCTGCCAGACGCCAGGAGAGAGTCCAGAGGGGTTGGGTGGGACAGAATTCTGCTGTGAAGTCAAGTATCAATGTTTGTCACCATGTGTCATCAATCCCGGAAGTCTCCACCTCCAAGGGACTTGTTGTATAAACAAAGTGGTCCGT
The DNA here is from genome assembly GCF_982586985.1 of Callionymus lyra. NCBI lineage: Eukaryota > Metazoa > Chordata > Actinopteri > Syngnathiformes > Callionymidae > Callionymus > Callionymus lyra. Next base: position 19,172,154 of record NC_141820.1, read on the forward strand.
AATTACAGCTGGCTATTATCCTATTAAACGTTCAATTTATTTAACTTGAAAATGCGCATTTAGTCTGTATTTGACCTTAATTTTTTACACACCTCAGACGGAGAATCTGATCAAAACATGCGTATAGATTATTTTTATTAGGTCACATCATTACTGTATCCCTCCGCCGTGCACGGAATGTAGACCCGTCACACCACGGGAATAAAATAAATAGATATTCTGCTTGTTTGTTTAAAAGCGCCACGGAATACAATTGTAGATTTGTGCTTGTATAAAAAAGTTCACCATCAGGTAAAAAGACTTCAAACTTCTGCATTAAACCCGCAACTTCCTCCAAACTAAAACGATTAAAACTAGTCCGTTTAAACCCCCGGATTTGACGTCACACTTGTTGTCACATGTTGTCTGAGAATAAGAGTTTTGTCAAGTCAAATTTTGTCCGATTTTGTGCTCACGCTCCTGCAGTAACTTGACGGAACAAGGTGCGGGTTTCTCGTTTATTGAGATAAGATATAATTATTGCCTTAATACGACTCAGAAATAATGTTTAATTATCTGTCATGTAACTTTCTGTGGTGCGTTAACACAAGAGCTAGTTCGCTAAGACACTGAATAGCTTTTAAATTATAATGCAACTCACACATTTATTATTATTCCAATAAAAAGTTGGCTATATTGAAAGGTAGGTGATTTATTTGATTAATATTTAGGATTTTGATTTCATTTATCACTTCCGCATATTAATAAAGATAACATATTTAACGTATTTAAGTATAAAAGTATAAGTTTATTTTAACCCTTTTGGATGAGGGATTTGATCTTTTGTTGTCTTCTTTAAATGAAAAAATATCTATAAAATAATAATGAAAAGTATTTTAAATTCCAACATAAAGAGTAAACCAGATGGGAAACACCACAAAACAATGCATGAATGAAACATGGAGAGCTTATCTCTGAATGCATGATCAAGTATACTTGCTTGTGTAGTCAGTTATTACTGCTGAAATCAATTCATAACTTTCATTTGTTTCTATTACAGTCTATTACAGTTCTACTACACATCATGTGTCGCAGAACATGACCAGACAGAGGTAGTCTTTGCTCTTGAGGCTGTCGTGCTTGTATATTTTTTCTGAATCTAGCATTTTGACTACTAATAATGACACATTGATGATTTAATCGAGGCGTTTCTACAAGAACTCCAGCAAACTTTGAACGTTGAAAACATCCACTGCGTGGTAGCAACTCCAGAACCGTCTGATCGGGCTTCTGAAAACTGGAGCAGAAGAGGAACAACCCATTTTCGACTGTGTGATCATAGCAAGGAGGTTCCGTGAACTACATCCACAGCAAAATTAAACATGTAATGAAAATCTTCATTTATATTTAAAAGTGATCATAATCTAAACATCCTCATATTGGTCTGCAGTCAGAGAGTCCTCCCATAGATCAGCAAGCAAGCTGAATGAGGAGGGATTGGAACTAGCAGTCTGTTGCCATGGAGTGCCCTCAACATGTACAGGGGAGAGATCTTTGCCCATCCCTCATACCTGCAAAACAAACACTGGTATGTTTTGTTTTTGCATGTTGACCTGCAAGAACTGCCCAGAACTCCAGACCTGCATGACATGAAACAGGGGAGGGCAAAGTGTTCAACAAAGGGCCGAAGTGGGTGCAGGTTTTTTTTCTCCATAAAATCAAGAAGACACCTTTTGACCAATCAGGAGTCTTCAGAGTGTATTCAGTTGATTGTCAGTCTGGTGTTGCTTGTTTAAGCTGAAACCTCATTGGTTAAACTGTACATGCTTGATCGGTTGGAACAAAAACCTGCACCACCCCGGCCCTTTAAGACCGGTTTGCCCTCCACTGACATTAAACCTTTCTCTCTGTGGTTCATGCCAAATGATTTCAAATGTGAAGTAGGTGAGTAAGTAATATTTGTAAGCATAGTGAACACAAACTTGTAAACCTACAGCACATCCCATCATGTAAATCATCTAAAATGCAATTCTATGTCCTTTTCTAGGTGAGATGGAGTGCTGCATATCAGACAGGTGCTGGACTAACCATCGGAGGTGGAAGAGGTCAATTCCATCTCTGGAATAGCAGTGAAGACCAAACTACATGTCAAAAGCAGGTGAGATGGTTACATCATAGACACTTTGGTAATGAAAATAGTCATATTGGTAATAATGATGAATACATTTCTGTGGCAGGACGCACTGGCATGCTGACGCTTATGGCCAAGGTTTTCTGGGTTCTGTTGTTGGAAACACTTGAAGAGTCTTTTTCAATAGATTTTACACTTCAAATGATCAGAATCATACAACTTCATTAAAACCATGTTATCAAGGTTCGGTTGACTTTCGGACAAAGAGGATTTGACATTGTTATGACAGTAAGGAGACGGCAGGAAGAGAAAGATTCTTGAGAAAGAGATGAACCTACACTGGAAGTCCCTGTCAAGTCTTTGTGATTCCCTGAAAGAGTTGTCTCGCATGGCAGCGTCACAGCAAGGTAAGAGTTTATTTAGAAGAACAGAAGTACTCCATTTACAGCTGCTCATTCCTATTGTCTTATTATTTTAAGATACACCATGGGGCCTGATTGATGAGTCTTTGAAGGGTCTTCAGAGCATTTTAGGAACAGAAGTAAGTCAGCGTGACGTCACTCAAACCATGACTCGGACCAGAAACTACTACACGCAAGTCTTCGCCGAGGGTGAGACCATCAACGTCGTGCAGATTCACTCTGATGGTTACTCGGAGAGTAACATATGTTGTAACTTCAGAGATGCCTGTAATTGATACCAAAGAATGATTAAAAAATGAAAATAAAGTTTTTATGATAACAGTGCGTATATTTTATTATGACATGGTGATAAAAAGCAGCTCATGTACAATATTCATATTGGAGTTAATAGTGTCAAAGGCATTTACGCCTTTAAAGTTGACTACCATTGGAATAATTATACATACAATCATGCGATAGTAATCAATAACATGTATTGCATAAAAACATATATAATCATACGTTAGTTATCAATAACATGTAGTGCATAAGCACATATATAAACATATGTTAGTACTCAATAACATGTATTGCATAAGCACATACATAAAAATACGTTAATCAATAACATGTATTGCATAAGCACATACATAAGCATACATCAGTAATCAATGTACTGCTTACAGCTAATCAATATTTATTGTGATGTACATGATATCAACACTGGATTATAAATACATTCATTTATTGGAGAAAAAATAATCCTCTCAAAAAATGAAAATATTTTCATGAAAAAGTGGAGAAACATTAAATTGTCTTCAGTGGATTTCTTTAAGGGAGCAGGACTAGAGCACATGTTTCTCAGTTGACCACTGAAGCCTGAGAACTTCTAGAACAACAGTGAGCCCTGCTACCTGAGTTTTACTCTATTTAGACCAGATTCACAAGCAGCTAATATGAGCACTCATGACTCTGCATGTTCATGACCAGACCAGTTCTAGAGGACCAAACATAGGCTAGGCTTGATATTGAGTCTAGTGAGTCAAAAAACGTGTTTTTTCATGACTGTTGCTCTTTTGCTCTTATTTGACCTCTGTGACTCTTAGAACAATGGTCCTGGTCTATGTGACCTCTGTCACCTCTAAAATCATATGCTGCTGGAACCATAATGATAGCCCCTCACAAACCGGAAGTAGTTTCAGGAAGGACCTAGAGAAACGCCCTTGAAAACATATGTTTAAAATGTGAAGAACATCTAAAAGTTTCAGATAATTTAAATTAACAACTGCCGATTTATATTGCTTCAAAGTCCAGTTTTTTTTTTAAGTTTCCCATGGTGCCATGGGGCACAGGCTGTTCCTAGCAACATCAAATCACCACAGTTCAAGTCAATATTTAGTCTATAATAACATATCCAAATATCAGCTATGAGGTCTGAGTAGAAAAAAAGTTGCATAAGGCCATTTCTGGAAGAGCATGTCTGGTCATTCATTCTATTACACTCAGAGACCATCCTGACAGAAGAATGACAACCTCATTTTTGTACCGTTGTACACACAATTTTGCTGTGGATGTAGTTCACGGAACCTGTGACGTCATCATCCCTTGCTATGAAGACACAGTCGCAAATGGGTTGATCCTCTTCTGCTCTAGTTTTCAGAAGCCCGATCAGATGGTTGCGGAGTTGCTACCACGCAGTGGATGTTTTCATCATTCAAAGTTTGCTGGAGTTTTTGTAGAAACGCCTTGATTAAATCATCAATGTGTCATTATTAGTAGTCAAAATGCTAGAACTTTCAGATTCAGACAAAGTATACAAGTACGACAGCCTCAAGAGCAAAGACTACCTCTGTCTGTTCATGTTCTGCGACACATGATGTGTAGTAGAACTGTAATAGACTGTAATAGAAACAAATGAAAGTTATGAATTGATTTCAGCAGTAATAACTGACTACACAAGCAAGTATACTTGATCATGCATTCAGAGATAAGCTCTCAATGTTTCATTCATGCATTGTTTTATGGTGTTTCCCATCTGGTTTACTCTTTATGTTGGAAATTAAAATACTTTTCATTATTATTTTATATATATTTTTCCATTTAAAGAAGACAATAAAAGATCAAATCCCTCATCCAAAAGGGTTAAAATAAACGTATACTTTTATACTTAAATACGTTAAATATTTTATCTGTATTAATATGCGGAAGTGATAAATGAAATCAAAATCTTGAATATTAATAAAATAAATCACCTACCTTCCAATATAGCCAACTTTTTATTGGAATATAAATATATTTCCGTCCTATTAAAATACCAAACAAAATACGTGTGTGAGTTTCATTATAATTTAAAAAGCTATTCAGTGTTTTAGCGAACTAGCTCTTGTGTTAACACACCACAGAAAGTTACATGACAGGTAATGAAACATTATTTCTTAGTCGACTTAAAGTAAGTAAGTAAGTAAGTAAGTAATATTTATTTATATAGCGCTTTTCGAGACCAGGGTCACAAAGCGCTTAGACAATCAAAACAATACTCAAAAAAAAAAAAAAATTATATCTAACCTCAATAGACGAGAAACCCGCACCTTGTTCCGTCAATTTACTGCAGGAGCGTGAGCACAAAATCTGAATTAATTCGACTGGCTTGACAAAACGCTGATTCTTAGACAACGTGTGACAACATGTGTGACGTCAAATCCGGGGGTTTGGGGGAAGTTGCCTGTTGAATGCGGAAGTTTGAAGCCTTTTTACCTGATGCTGAAACTACAAAACTGAACTTTTTTATACAAACACAAATCTACAATTGTATTCCATGGCACTTTAAAACAAACAAGCACAATATCTATCTATTTTATTCCTGTGGTGTGATGGGTCTACTGTACATTCCGTGCACGGCGGAGAGATACAGTAATGATGTGACCTATTAAAAATCAGCTATACGCATGTTTTGATCAGATTCTCCGTCTGAGGTGTGTAAAAAATTAAGGTAAATTAAGGATTGAATAAATGTGCATTTCAAGTTAAATAAGTTTAACTTTTAATAGAAACTGGATCATTGATCATGGTCAATGTGTGGTTTTCTAAACTCCTGTTTAATTTGCATAAAACCTAAAAATATACATAACATAGTCACTTTTACAGGACCTTTTAATCATGTATTAATCCGTAAGAGCCTCTTCCACGATGCGTGAACAATCCAAGCTTCAAAAAAATACAAATTAAGCATTTTTTACCGATTTATGGACGCCATGTACCACCTCAAATTGGTTTGAGGTCGGTTAGCACAATCGGGGGTAGAATCGCTCTGTCGACATACATTTCAAGTGTGCTTCATAGTTTTAGAATTACGGTAGCCAAATGACAACAGCGACACGTCACGTTACCATGGCAACGAAGAGTCAGGCGACACGTCAAATGTTACCCGTGCTGTCTAACGTTTGGGAGTTAATAACTCTGTGTATTAATGGGTGATTCTCGTGAATGTCGCTCTGATCCAGGAACAAAGACAGCTGGTCAGACAACACCTTCTCTACGATCTTGGTAGAAAGGGAGCTTAGAAATAGGCCTGAAATGACTGAGGTCAGTCAGGTCTAAGCCTGGCTTTTTGAGCAGAGGCTCCACAATGGCATGTTTAAATGCATTGGGAAAAACCTCTGTGGAAAGGGAGAGGTTCACCATATCAGTAACCCAGGGGCCAATTACATCAAATACTTTTTATAAAGAGCCTACAAGGAAGGACGTTGTCTGAGCAAGAGGAGGTTTTCAACTTGCTCACCAGTGCCTAATTATCACCCAGAGACACAGCACTGAAGGAAGACCACGAGGAGGAGACAGGCTCAGTAACAGCAGGGGCTCCACACAAAGGGGGAGAGATTTTCTTTTTGATCAATTTATTTTGTCAATAAAAAATATCAACGATGCATTGCTGTCAGCTTCACAGAAGACATGCGTGATTTGAGGAGCAGGAGACACGAGAGAATTGATCGTGTCAAACAACACTTTGGGGTTTTCTTTTCCTGATACCAGTTTCCTGATGTAATCAGATCTGGCAGTTTCTACCATCTCATTGTATGAAGACATCAGATCCCTGAGGTACGGTGTACATTTTAGGACATTTTATTCCTGTGGTGTGACGGGTCTACATTCCGTGCACGGCGGAGGGATACAGATAATGATGCGACCTAATCTAATCTATACGCATGTTTTGATCAGATTCTCCGTCCGAGGTGTGTAAAAAATTAAGGTCAAATACAGACTAAATGCGCATTTTCAAGTTAAAATTGATGACACGTGGTGACAAACATTGATGCTTGACGTATCACAGCAATTCTGTCCCACCCAACCCCTCTGGACTCTCTCCTGGTGTCTGGCAGAAGGTTCCTCAGTAACCGCTGCAGAACAGAAAGATTTAGCAACAGCTTCTTCCCTATGGCCATCAGACTGCTGAAGGAAATATAACTTTGAGCAATGCACTATTTGAAACATTATTTGTTCTATTCATAATATATTGCACTATTTTTTTTTACTTATTTATATTTATATTTATACTTTTATATACATACATTCTATGCAATATTTAAAACATTTATTTATTCTGTTAATATTATATTGCACTATTTTTAACTTTATTATTATTATTATTAATATTTATACAATCACCCTATGCTGTGTTTTTGAACAGCTGCCAATCAACGAAATTTCGTTGCCAGTTTTCCCTGCTGTGTTCTTCTGTGAAATGACAATAAAGAAAGTCGAAAGTCGAAAGTTAAGGTAAATAAGATTTTATCTCCAGGAAAGTGTTGAAGGTGGGCGCAGCTTAAGCAGATTTTGTAATGTAAATATTTGACTTAAAAGAGAGTTTTGCATGTAATGTAAGATACACTTAAATCAACACATTAGTTGAACTTTAAATCCATCAAATATAAAGGTATGTTATACAAACGTGGAGAGACCACAACACATCATGCACCAGAGCATGAACCAGAGGCATATGCATTGCCTTCTCAAACTAGCAGCTAATGACTATTAACATGAGAATAATCGATGATTATTGTTGGTAACTTGGTGTGCGTTATATATCAGTGGGTGATATATCAGTGTGTATTACTGCACCTGACCGTGGAGGAGCTGGCCAGCTCCTTCAGTGGCAGGCTCAGACACCCCCAGTGTAGGACGGAGCGTTATAGAAGGTCCTTCATCCCAACTGGTGTCAGGATATTTAACTCTCTACTTTAAATATCCTGATGCTAATCCGTAGTGTGTTTTTCTTCTCGTGTGTTTTTATTTTTTGTTTTTATTTTATTTTATTTTATTTTATTTTATTTTATTTTATTTTATTTTATTTTATTTTATTTTATTTTTTATTTTACTTTATTTTATTCTGTTAATAGTGCTAATTTTCTAATACTGTAAATAATTTGTATATTTTTAAGATCGTTTTATTTTTATTTTATTTTATTATCTCTTTTACTATTTCTTTTTTTTTTTCCATGCACTTTATTTTCATTGTCCTGCTGCTGCTGTTGTAAAAGTGTGTTTCCCCTCTGGGGATGAATAAACGTTTTCTATTCTATTCTATTCTATTAACTATTCCTGTACACTGTGGACAATAGAGATGCAGTCAAGCATAATCGCATCAGGGGATAAGATCTGAAAACTTTGGCAGTGCCATTTGTCTCGGTGGGCAGATAAACTCAAGTCCAAACCTCACCATCATCCACAAGACTGTGCAGTTTCTAGTGTTACTTTAGAAATGAGTGAATGAATGTGTCAGGAGTAAAAATAAACGACACTTTAGGCAACAGCACGCTTAAAGTGAGAGTTCAATAAAAATGTGAATGTTCTACGCACGCCCATGTTGACTAAGGGTTAGAATTTCTTTCCGAGTAATCTGTTCATGGACAAAAATGTATTTTTATTTTAATTTAACATCTGATGCTCAGTTGTGTTCATCTTCCTCCAAAAATACACATTTAAAAAACATCCAAATACTTCCATAGTTCTCATGTTAAGGTCCATCTTGTATTGAAGCCTCAACATGTGAAATTGTTACAAAAAAAAATAACCCTTGGTCGACACAAGGGTGAGTAGAAAATGAGTGAAATTTTTACTTTGGGTGAATTGTCACATTTTAATCATCACAACGTAAATTTACAAAGATACCATCTAAACATTGAGGCTGGTCTGCAACAAAACACCAGCAATGTACAGATACACCATATCAGAAGTCCAGAAACAAGAGTAACAAGAAAAAACTTATGTTGCATCTTAAATATTTATAGGTCCCATGAGTTGGGGCGAACAAGAGAGTTAAAATCTATTTAAAATAAAGAAATAAAAGTGTACGCCCATTATTTATTAGGTAATTCAAGTTCATTTTAGTTCATGAGGTGCCGGGAGAGGGAGAAATCACACAGAGAAACAGGGTGAAAGACAACCAGGGTAATACAATTCACAGAATTTAATTCACAGAAATACAATAAAGAAAAATATCCTTCAAGCTAAATTCAACAGCTTATAAAAGAAGAAACAATTTTGTCTAATAAACAATACAGTAAAGAAACACCTAGCTCTTCATTCCTGGACAAATGTAGGACAAGAGGACATTGATCATGTTCTTGATGATGGGGGGTTTGGGGTGAAGTTCGTGAGGAAGAGAGTGAGCCATAGTCATCTCCCAGGCATCCACCCAGCTGACATTCACACTTTTGAACACAGCCCTGAGGATCTTGTCTCGCTCCATCGATGCAAAGTCACTGTTGGACCAGGCGATGGAAGGTGTTAAATATCTGAGGTTTGACGCCCTGATGACAACCAGGGTGTCTGGAGCTCTTTTCAGCAGTCGGATCACGGACCTACGGATGCTCTGGAGCCGGCGGATGTAGAACTCAGTTGGGATAGTTCCGAAGTGAGCCCAGACACCAATGACCACAACCGTGTTGGCTCCTCCGACCAGTGAGTCCAGTTCATTAGCAACATAGCGAAGCTCAGCCACAGGAACTGGAGGCGGACGATGTTCAATAGGGATTCCATGTAAACGGTACCTCACTATAGTCATTCTTATATAATCAATAGCCATAAAAGGTCCAACATCCTTCATGCTGTTGATGTTGAATGGCTTGAGATCTTAAAATAGAACAGATAATATGAACATTTTATTGAAATCCCAAACTCCAGAAAGAGGATGAGTGTGAAAAATCACCTGGTATGGTTCCAGTTAAGTATTCGTACCACTGCCTGACGGTGGAGTCTCCATACAGGTAGATCTTTTTTTTTTCCAGACATTTGCTGATGGCTGCAGGAGTGTTAAACTGCTGAACTGGGGCGCCGGTTAAGGTTTGCCACACACCTTTGTAATAGTAACCAGGCTGGTTGATCTTTGAACTGGTTCTCACACCTGTGTTCAGAGAGAATGGTTCTAAAAAAAAGTCTAAAACACTTCTTTGTAGGTAAAAGTGTGTTCACCTTTAATTGTAGGACGAACATTGATGCTGGAGACTCCAAATGAAGGAATGGAAACCTTCATGTTGATGTTACTGAGGAAAAAAACTAATTTGTTAAATCTTTATACGTGAAAAAGCTGTGTGTGTGTGTGTGTGTCTGTCTGTTTTTGTGTGTCAACCGAATCTTAATGTCTTGTAAACTGCTCAGATAAGTTGTTTAAAAAATCAGTATTTAGACAAACAACATAAGGACAGCAACTCCATCAGGTTGTTTAATATGGGTATGATAGTTTTGTTTTATCATTTAAATATATATTTATAATTATTTTTAAAGATGTGTTAATGTCAGTGATTCGGATTCAAAGAGTAAAGCAAAGACATTTCTTGTCACAGCTTTTTGAAGTGGTCCATGGATATCCACAACGTTGTTGACCCCTGCTCTTGCCTACTGTATAAATCTCCTCCTTTCTTTTGTTTGGCTGAGAACATTTGCATCATTGTTGTTACCTTTTCATTATTGGAAACAACATCTTCATCACTAACATTGCTAACTTTGATATAGTAATGTTCTTTCTTCAGCTTATTGGGGCCCAGTTTAAATTATATTCATGTCAAGTTTAGTTGTGGACACAGTCGGGAGCTACAGGAACTCGACTTGAACTGAGTTTTGGCAATCTTGGAGGAGCATTGACGACACGTCTAATGCTTACTGATTCAGTTCAGGTCAGAGCCAATCCAAGGCAGAGTAAGGGAGGGGTCATCGAAACTCTGAAAAAACGTCTTATTTGGCTATAATGACGAAACAATGAATTCAAATGGCTGGCCCAAGAATTGCATATCTCTTGATAATTGCATATCTCTTGATACCGGCTAAAGTGGGGGGGGTGAAACATCTGACAAATTTGCAAAAGAAGCTACAATAAAAAGTACAGTTAACATCATCAGTTCAGTAGAAGAGAAAAAAAAAACATTTTGAAAAATTGGAAAAAATGTTGGAAAGACGAAAGGACTGGTAGATGGCTTTACGTTTAAAGTGTTCAAAAACAAATTGGATTAAATGATGACTAAAACATGAACTTGAAGAGAGGGAACAATTATTAGCAATTTAAGAACTGTAAATACGTTAAAAATATATACAATAATCAGAAATTCCAGTAACAAATATTATGAATAGGTTCTGCATCTTAGAAAAACTAAATTAGGGATGAAAATATAGAGATTGGTTTGTGAAGTAATTTATTCTGACTTCTAGTCATAAATATCAAGATAACAATATAAACAAAGAGTTTAACATGAAGAGACATTTTAACACAAATACATTTTCAGTAATCAAAGCTCAATGTTTCTAACTCCGGTGAGGGACACAGAGATAAGACATCTGGTCAAAAAATGTTTAACGAAAATATCCACCGACGTAAATGACCTGGACATGTTATTGATTAAAAGGGTCTTATCTGGTATTATTTCCCCACTCACCTACATTTTCAATCTCTCATTCCAAACAGGGATTTTTCCTAACAAAATGAAAGTAGCTAAAGTCATTCCTCTGTTCAAGAATAGTGATACACATGAGTTACAGACTAATCTCAATACTGCCACAACTGCACTGGAGAAGCAATTCAACAACAGGTTACATGATTTCATCAACAAACATAAATTACTTTATGACAGTCAGTATGGATTCAGAAAGAATCACTCGACGGCCTTAACTCTAACTGAATATGTGAAGATTATTACTGACAGTATTGACCAAAAAATCCACTCGGTAGGAATTTTCATAGACCTGAAAACAGCATTTGACACCATTAACTGATTCCCAATCCAACTGAACCCCAGAGGCTGAACAGCTTAGTCAATTGTTTGCTAGAAATCAAACAATGGCTGAGTGAAAACACTTTGCAGCTAAATGTGGACAAAACTGAAACTCTGGTGATTGCTCATGATGATAAGGTTCCAGGGTTGAGTCAGTACTTGGGTGACTTAGGTCAGTCTGTCAAACTGAGCCTGAGAAACCAGGGTGTTGTATTTGATAAAGACATGTCTCTGTTCAACACTGCAGAAAACTGACCAGAAACTGTTTCCTTCAATTGAGAAAAATATCTAAACTTAGGAAAATGATGTCACAACATGATCTGGAGCTTGTAATACATGCGTTTGTTTCTTCTCGTCTGGACTATTGTAACAGTTTGTTTTCATGTCTTAACAAGAAGGAGCTGTCTCGCCTGCAGTTGATTCAGAACTCTGCGGCGAGAATTCTAACCCGCTCAAGTAGAAGAACTCACATTTCTCCGATCCTTAAAACTCTTCACTGGCTTCCAGTTTCTTTCAGGATCAACTTTAAAATTCTGGTTCTTACTTTCAGATCTATTCATGGTCAGACTCCTCCTTAAATCACTGATCTGATCCAGCCTTACACCCCAGCTCGGGCTCTGAGGTCTGTGGATCAGAATCTACTTATGGTTCCTCGCACACGGTTCAGGACCAGAGGAGAGAAATCTTTTCAGGCTGTTGCTCCTAAGCTTTGGAACGATCTTCCTCTCCCTCTGTGTTTGATGGAGTCTACTGACTCTTTCAAGAAACATCTTAAGACGTTTCTATTTGTTCAGGCTTTTCCTTGATTTTCTGGAACTCCTGTTATGTTATCAGTTTTATCTTGATCTTTAAAATGTATACTTTATTGAATATTGTTTGGATTGTTTAAGCGCTTTGTGACCCTGGTCTGGAAAAGCGCTATACAAGTAAAAATTACTTACTTACTTACTTAACCACGATATTCCATTAGCTAAACTGAACAGATTTGGCATCAGGGGAATAGTACTGGATTAGCTTAACAGCTATTTATACAAGAGATCAGAATATGTTAAAATAGGTGAAAATACATCAACATCAACTGGACATAGTGTGCGGGTCCCACAGGGTTCGGTTCTGGGGCCAAAACTGTTGATAATATACATTAATGATATTTGCAAAGTCTCTAACATTCTAAAAAATAATTCTATTTGCGGATGACACGAATATTTTCTGTTCTGGACGTAACTTGAACCAACTAGTGGAAACAGTTAACCAGGAAATGGCTAAGCTTCACGTATGGTTCAATATAAATAATTTTTCACTAAATCTAGCGAAGACTAAATACATTCTAAACAGGAAAAAAGGACGAAACAAAAATATCAACATCCAAGTGAAAGGAGTCAACATTGGAAGGGTCAGTGAAAATAAAGTACTAGGAGTTATAATAGATGAAATGTTAAATTGGAGGCCACACATCAGACAATTAAAATAAGTTGGCCAGAAGTTTATCCAAATTATAGAAGGCTCAGAAGGTAGTAAATCAAGAAGCACTCCACATTTTGTACTGCACTCTGATCAATCCACACCTTCAATACTGCGCCGAGATTTGGGGAAACAAGTATAGAGGTTCAATAAAGTCGATAGTATTACTTAAAAAAGAGCTTTGAGAATGATGGACTACGCCAGCTACAGGGCACATACCAATCAGTTATATATCAAATCCAATATCCTTAAACTACAGGACATGATAAACTATTGCACTGTGCTAATGATGTACAAGTCTGCAAACAAAAGCCTCCCTCGTAACGCTCAAAAGATCGTTGATGACAAAGAATATAGACTCAATCTCAGAGGAAATATGAATTTCAGACAAAAAGGGATACGGACTACTTTAAAATCCTTTTCCATATCGGTCACAGGTGTAAAACAGTGTAATGCACTAGAAAAAACAATTTAAAAAACTCGGCGACACAAACAGCTTTCAAAACAAATTTCACTAATTCCACAATTGCTATTTACAAAATAATTCCATCAGAATCATGAGGTCAGAGACCCACGTCTGACATGTCATGGTGGTAGCGCCTGACGCTAACAGTCTGTAACAAAACAATGAGTTGTCATATCGTAGTGCAGCACCGTGCAGCGTCTCTCTCGCTCCAAGCAGAACAATCTTTTTTTTTTTTTCTTTTTGTTCGCCTTATTTCTGGAGCATCCGTGAACATCTACATTATTTTTGGACCAACATCCTTCGAAGTCGAATCGGGCCGAGGACAAGTCTGGAAAACTTCCCGGTGAGCGCATTCGTCAAACTTTCCCCTCACTATGTCTCCCTCTCCCTCCTCTGTTCTTTCCTGCTCGGTGTGTCAGATGTTTAGTTACGCTTCGACCTCCTTTAGAGATAGCATTAGTTGTGTAAAGTGTAGCCTGTTAGCTAGACTGGAGGTGAAGCTCGTTGAACTAGAGAGCCGGTTGTGCGCTGTCGAAGCTAAACCGCTAGCTAGCCAGTGTCAGGTAGACAGTGCGCAGCCACATAGCCTAGCAGGTAGTCCTCCAGCAATTCCCGAGCCTAGAAGTAAAGTAGAAGCAAGTCCAGAGGCTAGAAAACCATTTAGGCATTCGTGGAACTGCTCTTAACTGGTTTAAATCTTACCTGTCGGATAGAACGCACTATGTACATGTCAACCACCTCTCATCGACACACACTAAGGTCAGCTATGGTGTCCCACAAGGTTCTGTTCTTGGTCCAATACTATTCACAATCTATATGCTCCCACTAGGGGACTTGATTAGAAGACACTCTATACATTTTCACTGTTATGCTGATGACACCCAACTTTACTTGTCCATGAAGCCAGATGAAAGAATTCAGCTTACACAATTACAGTCCTGTATCACAGATATCAAGTCATGGATGACCAAAAACTTCCTCCTACTGAACTCGGAAAAGACTGAGGTTTTACTAGTTGGTCCGCAACATCTCAGACAATCATTAACTAATGATCTAGCTTTACAAAATGGACTTGCTCCTGCTACTAGCACCACTGTAAAGAATCTGGGTGTATGCTTTGACGAGGACTTATCATTTAACTCACACATAAAACAAATCTCACGGACTGCTTACTTCCACCTTCGTAACATTTCAAAAATTAGGCACTTCCTTCCTTTAGATGCTGCTGAGAAGCTCATCCATGCTTTTGTTACCTCCAGGCTGGACTATTGTAACTCTCTTCTGTCAGGCTGTTCTAAAAAATCTCTCAGAACTCTTCAGCTCATTCAGAACTCTGCAGCTCGTGTCCTGACTAAGACTAAGAGGCGCGAACACATGTGTGCTGGCGGGGGTGGTTGGGGTGGTGGATGGGGGGTTGCGCTGGGGGCGGTGCTGGGGCTGGGGGGTTGCTGGTCCCGCTGACGGGGTTGGCGGATGAACCGTTAGGGGT
Organism: Callionymus lyra; assembly: GCF_982586985.1. Classification (NCBI taxonomy): domain Eukaryota; kingdom Metazoa; phylum Chordata; class Actinopteri; order Syngnathiformes; family Callionymidae; genus Callionymus; species Callionymus lyra. The sequence goes on from NC_141820.1 coordinate 19,187,338, forward strand.
GGGGCTGGGGCTGGCCGGGTGTTCTGGATGACCTTCCGGCCCCGATGGCTTCGCCTGGTCTGTGGTGGGGGGCTTGTCTTGGGGTGGGTGTCTGCTGCAGCGGTGGCTGTGGTCCTCTACCCGCCCTGTGTGGCATGTACTGTGGTCGGGGAGTTTGTCGCCCTTGGTCCTGGGGGTTCGTGGCCGGGTTGGTCGGTCTTTCGGGGGCTTCCCGGGTGGGGGGGCCACACTGGGCGGGGCCACATTGGGGGTACGGCGGAGGCATTGGGCGGACCCATGTTACCGTAGAGACCATGTACCGCCCATGCAAGTGCTGCTGTCCCCCTGGGTGCTGCATGGTGGGTGGGGGCGGGGGCTGGGGGTCAGTACGTGTGATGGGCGGGGCCTCTGCACCTTAGAGACCGTGGACCGCCCATGGAATACTGCTGGCCCCCCAAACCTCCCTCATGACATGGGGGAGGTGGGCTGCGGCTGTTGGGGACGGTCTACAGTTCAAAGATTGGGGGCCGTTCCCGGACGGCTGCATCCCCATTGCCCCCGCCCTGCCGGCACAACCGTGGCCCCCCTGTGACCCGGGGGACCTGGGCCGGTGCCTGGCCATTGCTCCCCCGGGCTCATGCGGTGGCACTCGACCCGGCTACTGGCTGTGTCCGCAGGGTATTGGGGGGGGCTCCACCGCCGCTGCTGTGGTGGATCCCTATCTCCTTGACTCGGTCCCCTGCTATGGACTTGGTGGCAGCCTGACGGTCTGGGGGTCTTCCGTGGCCCGGCCTGGCCCCGGGGCTCTATCCCCTGACTGGTTCTTCTGGCTGCCCCTCTGCCCCGGTGCCTGCGCCTGGTGCCTCCCCCTCTCTGCTTCCTCGGTCGTCCTTGCCTGTGCTTGCCCTCTCGCGCCCCCGGTGGTGGTCCGACTTCTCGCTGGTGTTTGGGGTCGGCTCTGGTGGTTATCTCGCCTGCCGGGTCCTGGTCTCCCGCGGGTTCCTGCCGCGGCTTGGGCCCCTGTGTCTGGATCCTGCTGTGCTAGGTATGTGCCCTGTGCTATTTCAACCCCCCCCCCCCCCCTCTCCCCTCTATATATCTTCACTCGTCACCGGAGTCTGTATACCTGTGTATTGTATACATTTGTCCCAAACCCACACCTTTTTATTTCTCTCCCGGAGCCCCAGGGATCCACCTCCAGAGCTGCTGCTGATCCAGGGATCCACCTCCAGAGCTGCTTCTGATCCAGGATCTTCACCACGTCATCAGATCCCGAGTTCTCTCCAGCACCCCCATGGACCCTCCTACACTCTCCTCTTTTCTCTCACTATATACTCATACTCAAGCACTGATTTAAGATATGATTATATATGTGATTTCAATTCTTTACAACTACTTCTACCAATATTTTGAAGTAAATGGGGGCGGGACTAGATAAGCTTTTGATTCTCCAGGTGTTTCCCTTTCGGATGCATGTAATGTGTGAACTATAATTAAATGTGATCTAAACTGTCATGCCCAAAATAAACAATTCATTCATTCATTCACATTCGCTGTGTGTTTCGTGACACTAAAATCTCACTCGTGTTATTTCCACACTAAGCAGCCCTGAAACTGATCCCAGATATGATCAGTCTTAGGTCTTCAGTGTTTGGGCTTTTATAGTCTGTTTCATCCCAGTGAGTTTGGACTGGATTATCTCCTATGTTTAGAACAACCTTAAAATGAAAGCATGCTTACCTCTGAAAGAGCTTTGCATAGGGTCCAAAGCTTGCAGAGAATGCTTGCATGGTATGTGTGGCTCTGGTGTCACACTCCAGCTTCTTCGGCTTGTAGCAGAACCAAGGGTCTCCTGTTCTGATGTCAGTAAAGTTGCATATTGGCTCCTTTGTGGGACGCAGACAAACATTACATGTGCTCGTTTCAAACTCTTTCCCCTGGCGGAAGATGCTCGTAAATTTAACTCTGTCAGGATGTTCTTTGGTCAGTCTGCGCAGCACCGTGATGGCTTCACTGGCGTGAATTAAAGTCACCTACAAAAGAAGTGAAGCTTTACTCTTTAGAAACAAGGCGTTTTTGATAAATGTACCTCAACTGCTGCACTTCCGTTCCACAGTAAAGGAAACACAGCAGAGTAAGATCCGTTGAGATGATCCTCAACTTGTCCAGTCACACCAGCATAAAGAAGTGGGTTGTGCAGTCGGGCAGTTATGAAATCTCCTCCAGTCTTTTTAGGATTTCCCTTGAAGTCTTTCATTTGAATCCTAACTTTAAGTTGATCACCGATGTGCCACTGCTGCCCCCCCTCTTTTGGTAAAATAACATAGTTGCTGCCACGAGGATTACTGGTTTTCTCTAAAGAGTAATTTGCTTGTATAGAGGGAGTTTCAGGCCAGCGGTTGGAGTCCAGAAGGAGGCGCTCTTCCAAAGAATCTGCTAGTGAAAGAGGATGAGGCTTGCAGGAAAAAACCTCATTTGCTGGAACAGTTACACTTGGCTGCAAAATTGTGAGCTTATTTGTCACTTTCAAGAATGGTGGCCGTAGAGGTTTCTCCCGACCCTGAAGAAAAAAAACAATAATTAAATGTAACTTTAAACCATCTCCACATTTACGGGCAAGAACAGAAGGAAAACAAATACGAACAAAGAAAAACTAAAAAGAAAATAATTTGCTATTTGACTTACTTTTATTTATGATTTTTATTTATTATCTTTAGTCGTCGTTACTTTCTGCTATTGCAGGTTAAAAAAACAAGAGATCTAGTACCTTTTTTTTTTTGCAACACTCACCAGGTATTTATCCAGGTGATTTGACAGAATGAGAAAAGCGATTGAGAAAAACAAAAAAACTGGAATCCAAAAGTGACTAATTGGCCTCTTAGCTCCTCCCTTCATGTTCCAGGATCAAGGTGTTTTTGTTCTGCCTGCAAATACAAATTCAAGACCTGTTTCAGACAGGTAAAAAATCCAAGAATTGCAGTTTTCATCTTTAATAATATATAGTTATGATTTACAGAGGTTTGCAAAACAAGTTAAAAGTCTCCTCAGTCAAATAAAAAAAAAAAAGTAACTTTAATTTAAAAAATATATTTTTAAACGTTTTTTTTTTTTAGTTAAGTTCTCTTTTTTTTGTAGGGCCACATTTTGGGTAAGACGTCTATGTCATAATTATTCAATCAAAAAATAAGTTACTTCGATCAATTGAAATCTTGTCTTTTTAATCAAAGTGAAAAAAGTATTTACATTTTTGAACGCAAATGTTTAAAACCCAGAAATATTCATAGTTTGCTGAATGGATGCCAATTGTTACTTGAATATTTTGAATACGATTTTACACGTACATTAAAATATATAAGAAGTAGAATAGAGTTTGTTGGTTGAAATTCCAGAGAGTTACTAAAAAATAAAGCTGATAATTATTCATAAAAAATGTTCATGAACACGAATAATTTCTGCAATATTTACTCATGATAATCTGGGAGACCAATATTGAACTAACAAACAGATGTCAAGTAGATACGTGTGTTATTCGCCATTAGTCATTATTTTAATTTGTGGAAATGGAAAAAAAAAAGATGATACAATTTTACGACGATAATATGGCACACAACAATTAATAATACGTCCATGATGAATGTTCAATCTACAACTAGTTTCACCTACGTCAGTGCAAAACAGTGTACGTGACTCAAAGAGTAATGAATATCCAAAGTCTGACCCAGATCCTCCGAAAGTTCTCCTCTTACCTGAAGGTTCGCATCTGCAGCTCCTCCCCCCTTCACCTCCACATTATAAAAAAGTCGGGGCCCCCAGTAAGTAAGTAAATAATTTATATTTATAGCGCTTTTCCAGATCAGGGTCAAAAAGGCTCCAGTATGACCTAATCAAATTAAATAACCCCACTATGCATCCGTTTATTACGCATATCACCCAAAATGTTTACCATTGACAATACTAACATTTTCTATTCTCCACCTGAGCAGGTGACGTTACACACATTTAATAGCTCTGTTTACCTGTTTTCTTTCAAGCGGGTCCTTGATGTTGAATATATCCGCAAACTAGGTGTTCTTTGGAGCAGGTGATGCTCCGAGTCTAACCCCGCCTTCCACCTACTTCGGAAAGAAAAGTACATATTTAAACAACAATAGAGGTAAATACGAACGTTAAAAAACATGATGCTTTATTCAATTGAAAAAAAAAACTTTTTACTGACGTCATGATCATATAATAATAATATTACAGTATTATAATTATTTATTTATTCTATTTTATATCAGTTATTGTTGTATTCTTTGTGTTTTCGGCACATCAAAACATTTTGTAGTTTTAGGAACTTATATGTATAACCGTAAGCACTAAACTATTTTTCTATGTTCAAACCCGACTCTCCTGACTAACTCACATGTTTCCACTCCAAGATGCAGTAAGTCTCTCATCATTATGATGTTTTGAAGTTAGTACTTTCTAAAGTTCCCCCTCGTCTGAGATCTTGGCGAACAAAAGGTTGCGAGAGCCGAGTCCATTTTGATGTAATAATTAAATTAGGTCAGATTAGATTAGATTGACTTTATTAATCCCTCTGGAGATCTCCTTCGGGACATGAGGGTACTGCACTGGAGTACATATTTGCCCCTTCTGAAAAAAATAAATATGCAATCATTTCAGCAAAGTTTCTCAAGCACCTGGGTTTACATCAACACCCAGTAGTCGCCCCTCTTCAGCACTCTTCTTTCAAAATCTCTCACTCCTGTTCAGACACATGTTGCAACAGTTCCAACTCCACATCACCCTGACTTTCAAAACACCAGATAAAGTAAGCCAGATTTACAAGTGTTGCCATGTAATTGCACTTGAAATAAGGTAAGGTAAGGTAAAACTTTATTGATCCCTCAGGAGGTCTCCTTCAGGAAATTGTTTTTTTCCAGTAGCCAATACATACAGCATTTTTTTTATAAAAAATAAAAAAATAAATCAAAATAAAATAAGAGCAAGAGAAATAAAGAGAAAGAACACAATTACACAATCTAAGTCTAAAGATAAAGACAAAGAACATAGGTCAAAGAAAAACAACAAAGACAAAGGATACAAAGACTAACATAGAACAGAACATCCAGATACTCTCACTCCACTCCTGTCCCCGAACTCAGAATTGTACAATTTAATAGCCCGATGAATGAATGAGTCCTTGAGTCTATTTGTTTTGCACCTGGGTAGGAGCATTCTTGCACTCATTCTGCTTCTCTGCTCACTGATGACAGTGTTCAGAGGATGACTGTCATCATCCATGATGGACAGTAGTTTGTCCAGTGATCTCCTCTCAGCAACTGTCACCAGTGAGTCCAGCTTCATTCCAACCACAGAGCCAGCCCTCCTGATCAACCTGTCCAACCTGTTGACACTCCTCTTGGACACATTTCCACCCCAACACACCACAGCATAGAACAGGACACAAATAAATCCATTGAGATTACGAAAGTACTTACGTGTCTTTTCGTTTGTAAATTCCTAGGGAAATTGTGAAATGTCTACAAGCAGTTGTCAAAAGACAAGTTGAATGATCTTGAATTTAACTAGATTCAGGACCAGAGGAGGGAAATCTTTTCAGGCTGTTGCTCCTAAGCTTTGGAAAAATCTTCCTCTCTCTTTGCGCTTGATGGATCTACTGACTCCTTTAAGAAACATCTTAAGACGTTTTTATTTGTTCAGGCTTTTCCTTGATTTTCTGGAACCTGCATTTGTGTTTTCAGTTTTATCTTGCCCTTTGGACTGTATAATTTATTGAGTATTGTTTTGATTGTTTAAGCACTTTGTGACTCTGGTCTGGAAAAGCGCTATACAAATAAAAATGACTTACTTACTTACTATTATTGTATTTCATATAGCAGGTTTTGTGCCGGCTTGTTATATTATAAACGCAAATTCTATTTTTAAACAAAGGTATTGGCAAACTAAATTGTACGCAGTTATATAATTTGACCACCATTAACAACATCTACACTAGTTGTTTATTGAGATTAAATTCTGTTGAAATTATATTACAATTTATTTTTTTAAATACCCTATTCTGACTGATTGATAAAAAACGGTAGTATTTTCTCATTAAAAAGGTTTAACTACTACGACTTGGTTTGGTGTAAAGTGATCTCTCATAAAAACTACGGGCACAAACACATTGTGACACACGAAAAAAAAAGTTCTTCTATTTCAAGCGTTGACTTTTAATTAAAGAATTTTAGAAGTGGGAGAGTTACTCCTTTGTATATGTATGTGTTATCTGTTCTGATCAGTACGTTATAGCACATCTCATACTAATATCTAGAACAGATAATACAGTAGCTATGTTCAATAATATTATGTAAAGTACATGTTAATTCTTTTAGGACTGTTTCTGTACTTATTTGAATAAGTTTGATGGAAAAAATTTAAAAAAGGGATTTCCAACAAAAGACACATGACTTCATTAGTATGTTGCCTCACATGTTGGTGGATTGATTAAATGAAGATATCCACATATTTGAGGCACAACTTTGTGTAGTTGCCAATGTTTTACTTTTGAATGCTGTTTAAAAAGTTGATCTGCGCCCCTGTCAATGCTTTGTGTTGTCAGTCATCACAAGAACCCTGTCAATGCTTTGTGTTGTCAGTCATCACAAGAACAATCCGTAAGAACACATAGATATTAACGAATTGTTCACTTCTTGCGTTTCCATATTTGGGTGTTATCATTTACCTATACATACAGTATATATGTATAGCTAAATGTTTTCATCAAATATGTATATGTATATACATATATACATATACATATACATATACATATACATATACATATACATATACATATACAAATACAAATACAAATACATAGACAAATACATATACATATACATATACATATACATATACATATACATATACATATACATATACAAATACATATACATATACATATACAAATACATATACATATATACCAGGGGAAGATGATGAGAAAGAGTGTGTTCATCTCACTGACCTCAAATGCACTGAATACTGTATAGACAATCATACTGTACAATACAATACATAATTATATTTCTACAGATGTTTATTAATACTTACACTGCGTAACCTGGCATGTATGTTTATTTAAAGTCAGTATAACTTGGTCATATTTAGAACCATATGTATAACTGGCTAATTGGCTATACTTAGCTTGTATATTCATTTTTATTCCCCCCCTCCCATGTACATTCAATATCTATTTTCTATTTCTGGTTTGAAACTTGTCACATTTGCAATGGAATTAACATTGAATTATATTCTATTCTATAAACATTTAGTTTGTCACTTACATTATATCGTTTACTTAATAAATAAAAATGTAAAGATGCATAAACCTAATTCGACCATAAGGATAAATATGAGGATAAATAAATTGGTAAAAATAAAACTTATGTAAGCAACCTTGTCAAATACGACATGTGTTATACTTTCAGTCGAGTGAATCGAATGACTGAAACGGGTGTCACCTGGGGACCTCGGTGTTCTGTAATTCACACGGGATACAGATGTAAAAAGGAGCGCAATTACTGTAAGAGAAAGTTAGTGTAACCAAGCGTTCTTCATTTAGAGAAGATCAAGTGATCAACCATTATTTTCTTTCGTTTCTCAACTTGTGCAGACACTCAACAGCGAGAGCGCTGCCCTGCACATACATTTTCCCCAACATTATTCTAACAGAATAGACACAGTCTGTTACAGTAGTGTAACCGAATGTATTCGTGTGGGAAACAGCGAGGCAGGAACTGAAGTTTGTATCTGTGCAGCGCGCATGTCTTCTTTACTTTAATCATGTGGAACACACCCCCAACAACAACGAACTCCATCTACTTCCTTTTCAACCTCTTCAAATGAAAACAGAGGAAGTCAATATAACAGTTTTTCTCAGTTGCTTTTGGTTCTTTTCTCACATCACTTTTAACATTTGCTCAGCAGTTGGTGCATTTCTCAAAACAATTAGTGCAAACTGCAAAACCTAGTGGATAACCTGCAAAAGTACGTCACTTGCTCAAAATGGATAGCGTATTCCTCAAAAGCAAGTATTCATGTCAATGAAACTGCCAGTGTCATCAACATTCAAAGTCTTGACACCATCGTTTATGAACAAGATGGTCAAATGGCTTTATCATGTTTTCATTATGGCAATTTATTCACTCAGTGTTTTCCGATACAAAAAAAAGGTCAGAACTCCGTGACACTACCTAAAAATGCTCAAGACAGCACTATACACTACTTGTACACTAATATTTCAATTAAATGTGCGTGAAAACAGTGTAAATATCTGACTCACCGTGTTTTCCTTCGTGCTGAGGATGTGAAAATAAGGAAATGTTATCTCTTCAATAAAGCTCTGCTTGTCTGCTCACTCCCCCATTCAGGTTGTGGTTTTAAGGGACCGTTTTAAAAGGATCAAAACACCGCGTCGCTTCCGTCCCCGGTGTTATAAAGCGCTATATAAATAAATATTACTTACTTACTTACTTACTTACTTGTGATTAAAGATGAACAATCCAGAGTGTGTAACAGGTCGTTTCTTTGCCGCTTTAGACTTTACTTCCACGTAGCATAGTGTGTCTCTCAGACCTGTTTTGGTAAAATACTGTTGTCGCCGTATTGTCAGTCTTTTTGTTAAAATTGTCTGTGTCTGTATATTTTTATCTTTGGAGAATTTTTTCTCACTGCAGTACGTTTTTTTCCGACTGAGCTCCGAAAGAGAAGTTTCCTTGATGGTGGGAGTGGTTTCACTTAGAGGTTGAACTTGTTTGTTGATGAAAGAAAATAAGAATAATTAAAGTTAAAAGTGATTGTTCAGGTTCTTATTTTGATGTTCTGATTTTTTCAATTTTTATTTTTTTTCTTAGATTTTCTCTTACCTTGATCAATTGTTGTCATTTCTATTTTTCTATTTTTCTTGATTTCTATTTGCTGTGGAAATGTTATCTCTTCAATAAAGTTCTGCTTGTCTGCTCACTCCCCCAACGTTGACCCTGTCCCCATTCAGGGTGTGGTTTTAAGAGTTCTTGTGCCAGTGCTTGTGTCCAACAATACCACCTTAGCACTTGCCCCTAAAGATATTTTATAACAAGTATCCGCGTAGGAACATCCGGCAAATGACTACAGGCCCAAACGTGTACCTGGAAAATATATACTTATCTTTATTTAGTTATCAAACAGTGAGATTAAAACAAGCATTGAATGGATTATAGGAGAAGTCGGCTAGAGATAATAATCATTGCATGGAACTCCCGCCCAGAAACACCGGGACACCAAACCCGGAACTGGCAGCTCTCGACACTCTCAACAGGATAATGAGTTTCCATATTCTTACCTCATCAGCTGTCTCGCAGACATCTGTGTCTTAAAGGGCAATTAAAGACAGTGATCGGGGTCTGTCCCTCATCTCTGCGGACAGACCCATAATGAAAGAACGGACTAAGGTGTTTAAGTTTAAGTTATGTGGTGAGAGTAAAAACCTCGCTGGCTCTGAGCGGCGGAACCTGATAGCTTAGCATTAGCAGCTTCAAACCATGTGAGTAACTTACTGTCACAGGCTTGAAGCTGCGCGCTCTGCCAGTAACACTCTCATAATATACCACAGAAGAAAAATCTGTTTCATGTCCTCTATTGCGATAAAGTGTATTTCATAGAAAGAGGAGATCGCTCATCTACAGCCGATGATAGTTTTACGGGCGTCTGAAACAATGCTGAACTGACACCTGCTGAGCCACATCACTGCCAAGATCCGGCTCGGTCATAGGAAAACTCCCACACCGGACCTCCGGGTATATTCCTGATATCTCAGGAAAGATATGGACTAACTCACCACAGATGTCGATGTTTCAGCTGAGTACAGTCCCGGAAAAAAACAGTAAAGCTTCACTTCTTTTGTTGGTGACTTTAATTCACGCCGGTGAAGCCGTCACGGGGCTGCGCAGACTGAAGAAAAAACTTTGTGACAGAGTTACATAAAGAGAGGACATCAGATCCCTTAGGGGAAGTCCGTGCACCTTAAGTTTCGTGGACTTCCAAAGTCGCTCAGACTTTCGACAAAGTCTCTTCAGACTCAGGAGATCTTCATTTGTCCAAGGGCACTGCCGGAAGCGGAAGTGATGTATGAATACTGATTTTAAAACAACTTTTGAGAGGTTTATAAGACATTGAGATCCAGTGGACACACAAAAACACACAAGCACAAAGATAAGTTGTTTTCAGACTTATTTAGAACTATTTTCTCTATCAACTAGCCTGGTCACTACTACACAGGTGTGTGGCAAACATTAACCTGCGCCCAGTTCAGCAGTTTAACACTCCTGCAGCCATCAGAAACATGATCTACCTGTATCGAGACTCCACCGCCAGGCAGTGGTACGAATACATTTTTTCACACTCATCCTCTTTCTTCTCTATTTTTCAGGAGTTTGGGATCTCAATACAATTTTCAAATTTTCTGTTTGATTTAAAGATCTCAAGCCATTCAAGGATTTTGGACCTTTTATGGCTATTGATTATACAATAAATACTAAAGTGAGGTACCGTTTTAAAAGGATCAAAACACTGCGTCGCTTCCGTCCCCGGTGTTATAAAGCGCTATATAAATAAATATTACTTACTTACTTACTTACTTACTTGTGATTAAAGATGAACAATCCAGAGTGTGGTACAGGTCGTTTCTTTGCCGCTTTAGACTTTATTTCCACGTAGCATAGTGTGTCTCTCAGACCTGTTTTGGTAAAATACTGTTGTCGTCGTATTGTCAGTCTTTTTGTTAAAATTGTCTGTGTCTGTATATTTTTATCTTTGGAGAATTTTTTCTCACTGCAGTACGTTTTTTTCCGACTGAGCTCCGAAAGAGAAGTTTCCTTGTTGGTGGGAGTGGTTTCACTTAGAGGTTGAACTTGTTTGTTGATGAAAGAAAATAAGAATAATTAAAGTTAAAAGTGATTGTTCAGGTTCTTATTTTGATGTTCTGATTTTTTCAATTTTTATTTTTTTTCTTAGATTTTCTCTTACCTTGATCAATTGTTGTCATTTCTATTTTTCTATTTTTCTTGATTTCTATTTGCTGTAAATTCCTGTAGTCAGGAACGTTTGTTACGCTATATGTTTCGGTTGGACCTATATTGATGGGACACGATTAGAAAGTTGAGTCGACTCGTGGAAAGTTTGTCCCTCCTGTTCGACGGAAGTCCTGCCAATAATTTGTTTGTGAAGAAATACCATTCTCTGGATGAATCATTGAAATATAACTCCTTTGTGACATGTCTGGTGTCCTTATTGGCTCTCTAATTGGAGCGGCGGTTGTGAGCAGACACTCACCCGGCATTTATTCATCTGATACGAAACATTCAGAACACTATTATTTCTTGTTATCAGTATTATTGTTTTCCATTTTTCTTTAGTTTATTCCCTTTGTTGTTTCTCTCTTAAGTATTTGGATTGGGTTTGGTAAAATTATCTGTTCTCTTTATTAAGAAACATTCTTTGTTGACAATTTTTCTGAGCAAACAAGAACTCAACCTCGCTCAACTCTCCACTAAGAATGAACTTGGCTCCAGAGAGGGAGGCAGCTGTGTACTGTTTCAATGTGAATGAACCATCTGATTTCTCTGATCTTGAAAAGACTTTTGAGACTTCATTCCTATGATCCACCTTTGGAACCCCCAACACTGCACTATGAACTATATCTGGGATGATGATGAACCTGAATATGAAGACAAATGACACGATCTGGTCACAAACATGAACTTGACTCTTGTCTGCGGTGAGATTTTTGTGGTCCTGATGGTGTGGCTGCTGAAGTTGAACTAACTACTGAACAAGGTGTTCTCTATGCTCTCTCTGACACTTCTGTCCCTCGTGTTGCTCTTGCTGTGCTTGCTGGTGGAGAAGCTAGAGCCCTGAGACACATGATTAAGAAATGCAAAGCTGCTTGCGATTGGACGAAAAAGCAGACAAATCTAGCCTGTTAGAGACATGATATCTTCCTGAGTCTAAGTTGTAACAGTAAACAGTTAATCCTATATTCTGATTGCTCCACTCAGAGCTATAATGAAAGCAGCCTTAAGAACACTTAACAAAAACGTGTGTGGTCAACTGATGCAGAATTTTGTTTTTAACTAATTAAAAGTGACCCTTCTAGAGCTGCTGACTTTTCACCTCCAGACTATACTATAGAGACTAGACAATACAGACTATACTAAACCATTCTATCTTGATGTGAGTGAAATTGATGATATGTTGTACTTTGGGAATTAGACTTAAATAGTGAAAATGGTAAAAATAGAGACTGAAATACTGTAGGAGGGAAAGTCAAAGAAAAAATAATAGATTAAGAGATAAATTAAAAGAAAGACTGAGAAAAATAAATCTGACATTCTTTTCTGTAGTTGAATAAACCAAACACCTTTAAACCAAGAGTAAATCTCCCTTAAGTGAATATTAGTTAAAAAAAAAAAATTAGTTAGGAATAAGCAGAAGAGTAAACTAGAATATATACTATATATTGTTGTGGGTAGATCTGGTCTGACTGACACCTGATCAAATGAACTATTACATTCATAAAACACATTTGAACACACACAACACTCTCAGGCGTTGCAACACGTCCTCACACCCAAGGCGTCATGTGTGAGGATGTGTTGGACATTCACACAATTCTTAAAAACAACGCACTGAGATCAGAGATAAACAAACAACACATGATGTCTTAAATTTTAAAATGAATAAGATAAAAAAAAGTGTCACTGCTACAAACTGCTCCCTGTGTGTGAGAGAATGAAAGAATTCTCTCGAACCCCCGCCTGTTTCTCTCTTCTCCATGGAGACAAAACATACTGATAATTTGAACTCTCTGCTAACTTCAAGGTTTATTCAAATTAAACACATAACAAACTTTAACAGACATCCACAGATCAAAGTTTGGAATACACAACTCATGACACACACACAATATCCTGATCACCACCTGAATAGATTCATAACTGACCTTCTCATAACTTCTGATCATTCTTATCCTGTTAGAGGTGGTGTTGAGAAGCTCCAGTGAGGGAGAAATAAGAAGCCACGGTCCACTGCAGACTTTTGAATATATCAAAAGATCTCCTTGTTAGAAACGGGAACCAGAAACATGAGCCAACATGTGTAAAGATAAAAACTTGACTAGCAGATGATTAAATGTTTATAAAAACAAATGTAGTTTTAGGGAAGCTACTCTTTGGACATGTGGTGAAATAGTTAAGATGTGTAAATTACCAAACACAAGAAGTCATGATTTGAGATAAATCCAACTTCCCTAAAAAGACATTACTTAATGCTAAAAGAAGGAACATATTGGTATTATATATTTAAAAAGACAATGAAATGGGCTGGAAATGGTCCAAACATTGGAGAAGTTTCAAAGAATAGAAAATATCTTGTAATGATTAAAACATATTTTCAGAATTTATATATATATATATATATTTTAATAAATTAAAATAGAATACTTGTATCTAAATCAATGCCAGCCAATTATACAATACACAATATGAATAGTGAAACTTAAAAATTAAATTGATTCATTGAAAAAGTTCAATAAGAAAAATGTAAGAAAAATAATAATAATAATAAAAAATGATGCCTTCAGGAAAGAAAACAGTGACTAATATATTTAGAAACTTCAGAATCATATCAGTCTCTAAATAACCTTTGTTTAAGATAAATATACCTTAAATCTAAGTTGATAAAAAATAAGAACTAGAGCAGGAGATTGATGGAAAATAAACAAGTTGAGTTCTAAATTAGCATATGGACTTGCAAGTGTAATTTATTGAAGGAATTTAATTATATTAGCATTGGAAACTTCTACTCTTCATCCACTTGACAAAATTGAACACACTTGATTTGATTGAAGTCTTAAACAAAGTAAACATAAAATAAATACAAAATGAATACTAGAGTTTAACAGTTCTTTGGGGAACTTCAATATAAAGATGACAAATGGGTTAATAATGTAAAATAAGGTTCTCAAAATTCTTGTGGGGTATATCTAACAAATGACAAGAAAATAAAATATATAATAATAATAATTATTATTAAATAAATAAATGGCTGCAGAATAGTTTGCACATAGTCACTTTTTTCTATTTTGATATTATTCGTTTACTTCAGCAATAGACATTCAAACCAAATCTAAGAGGAATAATAATGATTCAACTAAACTAATTGATGTCAAATTTAAGTGGGTCAATACCAAGAGTATTATGGTTAATTCAATGATTTGACTATAGATTGGAATATAAAGTTGGTCAAGAAAACATTTTTAAATACAAATAAATAAGGTTGTTTATTTCTCCCTCAGGGGGAGGACTTAGCTTAATAATATGTTTGTTACATGTTTGGTGATTCTTGTTGCACGGTTCTGCCGATCAACACTGCTGAAGGGAGCTCTGTCCAGATTGCATTAAATTAGTAAAAATTGTTGGTTTAGAAAAAAGCTCGAGAATAAAGCACGACTGTGTTTGACTATCTCTCTGTCTTAGGTAGTAAATAGGAAGGGGGTAATTAGGTCTACATGAAGAAGTATGAGTAAATTATCAATATAAAGTATGATTTAAAGTGTCCCTCGCGGGACTAATAAGGGATTCTAAAAAAAAAAAAAAGATGTATTGTTTCTGTTTTGTCCGGAGAACGCAATGCTGTTCATCTCTTTCCTATGTTGCAGGACGAGCTCAATGATGCACTGTTGACGGGGAGTACGTCAACAACACCTCACATGAAGAGCCGACATCTATGGTCGCTGAAAACGGGGCTGCCTCTTCCTTTTTACCTCGCTAAAGAGGTTTTTCAAAGAAGTGGATACTGGCTGTATATCAATATGTATTTTAAGAAAATCTTTACTTCAATATAGGCTTATTTGATGTTAGTTAGTTAGTTAGTATAAACGGATGATAGTTTAGCATGTTTAGTTTGTGATCAGATTCGCGATTATTATTTTGTAATCAGTCTTTGTTTTATTGCATCATTATTTCATGATGCAATCAGGGGGAATGTAAGGAAATGACAACTTTACTGTAATCAATCATCTAGATTTAACACACATTTCAAATAATCACTTGATTCACTGATAATCTTTCATATTTAATTCATATTAAATAATCATAGCTTTGCATTAAAATCCATTAACTGCAACAACTCAAATTCACAGTCCCCAGTTCAAATAAAGCATTTCACACACTGAGAAATATTAAACAATCCCAGTTTCCCAGCAAGTCTGTGGGAACAGATTCAGTCCAGAAGACAACAAACTTTGGTGAATTTCCACGACAGCCACGTGTGGCAGCCATCTTAGAAGACAAGTGTTTACAGTTACTGACCAATCCTACATGCACAATTGACTAGAGGCGTTAACCTGAATAATCATACTATAAAGATCCACCATTTTGTGAGATTGTATTGCATTCTGGTATTCAAAAACGTCTGCGATAGATCTCTCTGCTTGCTAGCGCCGTGTTCACGTAAGTTTGTCTCTGACTTTTGCATAATTCACCAAACAAGCATTTTTCTTAAACTCATCCATGTGTCTGTCCTTCATTTTCCACCACCACGTACGAGATTGGGGAGGGGTCGGTTCACCGGAACACAAAACCCCCACAGTTCATTCTTAGTTTTTGTTTGCTTTTCTTTTCACTTTTCTTTTCTTTTCTTTTTCTTTTTTCGTTTTGATTTACCCGGGGCGTCCCCACTGTCACCAATACTGTCCACTGTTCTTTTATTGCTCATTCCATTCATTCCATTCATACATCAACCTCCCCTAGAGGACAAATAACGTCTTGTTTATGTTACCTGTCCTTTGGGCTACCGTTGTCTGGGCATCTCATAGATCACCTTGATCCAACTCTGTTTAACCCCTGTTTAACTACGTCGTCTACGCTGTAGTCCTTGTTTTTTTTCCAATTAATGTCATCACTCACTTATTTATGTTGCTAAGCCTTCTCTGTCAGAACCATGCCTTCTAAATGAGATTGTTCAAGCATTGTACAATAAGGATGCAAGAGTAACCATTTTCGCTCTCATTGATAAATTCAACTTCTGTAATTAACCAATTCCTGATAAAAAACGTATATATCTCATGGGCTTTGTAATGCAATGTTGTACCTCTTTTTCAAAGTCAACTAGAATCCTCTGTGCATCACCGTCTTACCCTGAAAAACATCTTTCCTTCTGATCAATTGTTTTTATCATTACTTATCCACAGACTTTTCTTAACTTATCATTTCAGCAATCTGATTCACACCTCCACTTCTACAATCTGATTCACACCTCCACTTCTACAATCTGATTCACACCTCCACTTCTACAATCTGATTCACACCTCCACTTCTACTCACAATTCTTCCCCTTACTTACCACTGATGGACACAGGAGTCACTCCACCCCATGAGCCTGACATCATCTCCTCTGCTGCACCACGGCTCATGTGGAACTGTTTAAAAACCAGTGGAATGTCAGCAGGGGGTCTGTGTCGTCCGTTCCATGCTGTCCTCCCAAGACAACTTGCTCCAGCCTGTGTGCAGCACTGCAGCAAGTCTGACTCAAAACATCTCCTGCCCTGTAATAACACAACTTAACACATTCAGTTAATAATAGCCATACAATTGAATTATTTTGTCTTGCTGATAATTAAACTTTTAAATTAAGACACTTTTAGCTTTCCTTTCTGCTACCACTAGTTTGATGACGACTGAGGATTCACATCAGGTAGGGGGGTGATGCCGACCCCTTCCCCATTGTTCCCCATCTTCTTCTATTTTTGACACTTTATCAGAACCCACACATGCTGTAACAATTTGTCTCCAATCCCCAATAGCCAATACAATCCATGTAATATCCTTGCAATAAACTTTTATCCATGCACCTGCTCCTTTTTCCAAAGGAGGAAGCCTTTCTTTCAAACATTGCACATCCATCATGGTTGCTGGGATGTAATCAGTATAATCCCTCTTTCTTCCACTCTTCACCACTAGAGGAAACTGCCCATAAATGCTTGTTCCCTCCAATCCATCTGATCTCCCTTTCAGTGTCCCTTTCTCACACCTTTTAGTTTTAACTATATGTTTAGAGGGTTTGAGTGGTTGCTTGGTTCAAGTCTATAATTACAATGTTTTTCTTGTTCCTCATCCTTATTTACTTCCTCACACAGCTGCTCTATAGTCTTTAGTGCACTTGCCAGCGCTGCAATCACATCTTTATCTTCTTTATCTCGTCCTTGTCTCATTGCTATCTCAACTGATCTGCTAAGTGTCTTTTCTGCTGTGTCTACCAGATCTCTTGTGAGAATGTCTAGCCTCTGTGTTATTATTGCTACATTATCAATTATCTGTTTTAAATTTATCATTTTTGTATTGTCTATTTCATTACCATCTTGATCTATCATCAGCTGCCCTCCTGTAACATTGAACACTTGTGCCTGGGTGCTTACTTTCTCTTTTATTAACATTTCTTGCAATTCAGCAGACAGTTGTGTATTTAACTTCATCATTTTTACAATTTCAATCAGCATAGAAAATCTTTCTTTATCAGTTTTTGTTTTTTCTGAAAGAGCCAGACTGCGTTTTTCATTAAACAACATGCTTGTTATTCTCCTCCTAATGAATTCAAGTTCTATGGTATTGTTTTTCACAGTTTCTCTTCTTCAGGTATCGGCATGCCCCAATCTGGCAGATTTCCAACCTTTCTCTGCTTTTTAGCCCATTCATACCATACTCATTCTTTCCACATATGAACTTACAGAGCGAAACAATACAGCACCACATGATGATCCTATTCCACGAGACTGCTATTTTACCCGTAGTTCAGATTTTATTAGCCAATTTTATTCAGTCTATTATTACTATTAAGATCGAGAGCCGAAATGGAACAAAACAATACCACTAGCTATCTTTTCTTTGTCTTAAAAGCGGAACCATCTACAACCCATTCAACTCACACAGCAGTTTCCATGGTAACCCACCAGTTTCAGTGGTTGAGCTTCGACATGTTGCTAATGAACTGGACTCACTGGTCGGACGAGCCAACTTAAAAAATTTAGATTTTTTTCCGTAACAATTTCACATGGTGAGGCTTCAATACAAGATGGACCTTAGAGATGAGAGCTATGGAAGTATTTGGAGTTTTAAATGAGTTATTTTGGAGAAAGATGAACACAACTGAGATGCTACATCAAAATTAAAACACACATTTTTGTCCATCAACAGATTACTAAAGAATTCCAACCCTTAGTCAACATGGGCGTGATTACATTCACATTTTTGGTGAATTTTCTCTTTAATCGAACTGTTGCCTAAAGTGCTTAAAGTGTCGATTTTTTTTTAATCCTGACACTCGTTTCTAAAGTAACACAAGAAACTGTACAGTCTTGTGGATGATGGTGAGGTTTGGACTTGAGTTTATCTTCCCACCAAGACAAATGGCACTGCCAAAGGTTTCAGATCTTATCCATTGATGCGATTATGCTTGGCTGCAACTCTATTGTCCACAGTGTACAGGAGAAGTTAATACACACTGATATATCACGCACACCAAGTTACCAACAATGACCATCGAATACTCTCATTGTTAATGAGTAATTAATAGCAATTACCTTGAGGGTTTTTTGTTTGTGCTAGTTTGAGAAGGCAATGCATATGCCTCTGGTTCATGCTCTGGTGCATGTGTTGTGGAGTCTCCTCGTTGTTATAACACACCATTTTATTTGATGGATTTAAAGTTCAACTAATGTGTTGATTTAAGTGTCTCTTACATTACATGCAAAACTCTCTTTTAAGTCAAATATTTACATTTGAAAATCTGCTTAAGCTGCGCCCACATAAAACACTTTCCTGGACATAAAATCTTGTTTACCTTAACTTTCGACTTTCGACTTTCTTTATTGTCATTGCACAGAAGAACACAGCAGGGAAAACTGGCAACGAAATTTCGTTGCTTTGCAACCGTTTAAAAAACACACCATAGGGTGATTGTATAAATATAAATATTAATAAGTAAAAAAGAGTGCAAAATGTTATAAATAGAACAAATAATGTTTTAAAGTGCATTGCTCGAAGTTATATTTCCTTCAGCTTTCTGTTCTGCAGCGGATACTGCGGAACCTTCTGCCAGACACCAGGAGAGAGTCCAGAGGGGTTGGGTGGGACAGAATTCTGCTGTGATTAGTCAAGCATCAATGTATGTCACCACGTGTCATCAATCTCGGAAGTCTCCACCTCCAAGGGACCTGTTGTATAAACAAAGTGGTGTGTGATTACAGTTGGCTGGAGGAGGAGTTAAGCAATTTTTACGTCATAATCTACTCCGCTCTCGTAACCTTTCTTTTTCAGACGGGGGAGAACTTTATAAAATTATAACTTTAAAACATCGTCATGATGAGGGACTTGCTACAACTTGGAGAGGAAAACGTCAACATTTGAAACGTGTGAGTGAATCAGGAGATTTGGGTGTTCACATTAATTGCCCTTTAAGTATGGCAATATTGTTTTTAGGTCAATTTGCAGTATGAGAAGGCCAAATCAACTTGCCTTAAAACAAGTTCCTCTGAAATTCCAAATTAAAACAAATCTAATAAAACCAGACAAAGAACAACAACAAAAAAATTGTAGACAAAAAAACACTACAGTGACGCACAAGGAATGTATTTATTTGTTGAAGGTGGGGTGAGATTTCACATTGCATGGCCACCAACATCATCTGCTTGAGACTACTGTCAATCAACTTTGATTAGTTTAACATGTTTATTGTCATGCAGTTGGGATCAAACCTCTAGGGTTCACTGCTGGAGACTTTAACCAGTGCAACTTACGGACTGTATTCCCCAAATACCACCAGCATGTGAATATTCCCACCTGTGAAAAGAACACTCTGGACCATGTTTACAGCAACATTCGTGGTGGATACAGGGCTGCACCCCGCCCCCACTTTGGACACTCTGACCACATATCATTGTTTATGTACCCTGCCTACAGACAAAGACTAAAACAATCAAACCCAGCCATAAAAGACATCAAACTCTGGAACCCAGAAACCGAAAACATCCTGCAAGACTGTTTTGCTACGACAGACTGGGTTGTTTTTAAAGCTGCAGCCACTCTGGAAGACTCCTCTGTCAGCTTACAGGACTACGCTGAGTATGTGACCGGGTACATCAGCGCGTGTGTTGACAACATCGTCCCCACCATACATGTCAGGAAATTCCCCAACCAGAAGCCCTGGGTGAACACTCAGGTACGAAGCATGCTGCGTGCTCGCTTCACTGCTTTTAAATCTGGCAACGAAGCTGAGTACAAAACTGCCAAGTACCAACTGAGACATGCCATCAAAACAGCAAAGAGACAGTATCGAGAGAAGCTGGACAGCTTCTACTCCACTGCTGACTCTGGGCGGATGTGGAAGGGCTTGCAGCACATCACAGACTACAAGACCAGCACCAGCACCATCAGTTCTACGGACAACCTGCCAGACGACCTCAACGCTTTCTACACACGCTTTGAGGCCACAATCAACAACACCGGAACAAACACACACACCTGGACTGCCGTACCCCCCTCACCACCACCAAAAGTCTCTTCAGGACAGGTACACAAAGTACTGAAGAAAATCAACCCCCACAAGGCAGCAGGACCAGACAACATCCCCGGCCGTGCACTCAAAGCATGTGCCAACGAGCTGGCTGACGTCTTCACCTCCATATTCAACCTCTCCCTAAGCCAGAGCACCGTTCCCACCTGCTTCAAAACTACAACAATCGTCCCCCTCCCTAAGAAGAGCCCACCCACCTGCCTGAATGACTACAGACCAGTAGCGCTCACTCCAATCATCATGAAGTGTTTCGAGAGAGTGGTGCTGGCTCACATTCAGAGCAGCATCCCAGACTCACTGGACCCCCTGCAGTATGCTTATCGACCCAACAGGTCCACCACCGACGCCATCTCAGCTGTCCTCCACCATTCCCTTTTCCCACCTGGAAAGAGTCCTACATCAGGATACTCTTTGTGGACTACAGCTCCGCCTTCAACACGGTGATCCCCTACAAACTGACCCACAAGCTGTCCACACTTGGCATCAACCCTACCCTCTGCGACTGGCTCCTTGACTTCCTGACTGGCAGACCCCAGACTGTCAGGATTGGCAAGAGAACATCAGCCAGCATCATCACAAACGTTGGCACTCCACAAGGATGTGTCCTCAGCCCCATCCTCTACACCCTGTTCACACATGACTGTGTCGCCTCCCACAAAGACAACACCGTCCTAAAGTTTGCTGACGACACCGCTGTGATAGGATGCATCACCGCGGCGAACGAAGCGGCCTACAGGACAGAGGTGGACAGTCTGGTTTCCTGGTGTGAGGACAACAACCTCACCCTCAACACAGACAAGACAAAGGAGATGATAGTGGACATGAGGAAGGAGAGGAGACCTCACCAACCACTGTTTATCCGGGATCTTGAAGTGGAGCGGGTGAGCAGCTTTAAGTACCTCGGGGTCCACATCACTGAGGACTTAACGTGGGGCACCAACACAACACAGCTGGTCAAGAAGGCACAGCAACGGCTGTACTTTCTGAGGAGGCTGAGGAAGTTTGGCATGTCGACAAAGATCCTCAGAAACTTCTACAGCTGTGTCGTGGAGAGCAGTCTGACCAACTGCATCACTGCGTGGTACGGCAGCTCTACGGCCATGGACCGCAAACGTCTGCAGAGAGTGGCTAAAGATGGCGCCGCACGAGCAGCAGCTGGTTACAACAGCTCCCTCTTTCTTCTTACTTTTTATTACACTTTTTCCTTTTTTTGGCGTCTTTTTAATTTTTTCTTTAGAGTGGTCGGATCTTGTTGCCGTTGTGCACAAAACGAGACCACTTTTACAACTTTTGCATACGGTTTTCTGCTATTTTCGTCACTTTTGGGAACTCCGTCGGCAGACACGCTCAGCGGGTCTATTGTTTACACCCGGGATCAGCTGTTGGGGTTGCGCAACACCGCTCTCTCTCTCAGCGCGGAATGGACGATTCCCGTGGAAATCAAGAGAAAAAGACGCGGATGCAGAGCAGGTCGGATGAAACAAGAGAAGAAACGTAGGTTCCGTCCCTTTATTCCATCGATCATCATGGGAAATGTACGTTCGATTGTGAATAAAACGGACGAGCTTGCTGCGCTGACCCGGCATCAGAGAGATTTCCGGGAGAGCAGCCTTCTATGTTTCACGGAGACCTGGCTGACGGAGAAGATCCCAGACTCTGTTGTTTCCCTGGAGGGGTTCAAGATGGTTCGTGCGGACCGGGACATGGATGGAAAGAGGAGAGGAGGAGGAGTGGCGGTGTTTATTAATGAGAGATGGAGCGATCCCGCTCATGTCTCCATTAAAGAACAAGTGTGCACTAAGGACATAGAGTTCGTTGCGGTGGGCATCCGCCCGTATTACATCCCGAGGGAGTTCTCACATGTGATTGTGTTCACTGTTTACATTCCTCCCTCTGCGGACGCAGCCGCAGCGAGCGAGAGGCTGAGCGCCTCAGTGTCGGACCTGCAGCTCAAACACCCGAACTCTCTCCTGCTCATTAACGGAGATTTCAACCATGCCTCACTTTCCTCCATTCTTCCCACCTTCACACAATACGTGAAGTGCCACACCCGGGAGGACAAGACTCTGGACCTTTTATATGCAAATGTAAAAGGTGCCTACACCTCCATCCCCCTGCCCCCCCTCGGCCGCTCTGATCACAACCTGATACGTCTGCGACCTGAATACACTCCCATGGTGAGGAGACAGCCTGCACAGAAAAGAACTGTAAAGATGTGGAATGATGAAGCCAAGGAGAGGCTGAGAGACTGCTTTGAGTCTACAGACTGGAGCGTGTTCTCTCATGGTGATGACATCGACACCTTCAATGACCATTCCACAGATTACATAAAGTTCTGTGAGGGCAACGTCACACCGACCCGCAAGGTGCGGTGCTTTGCCAACACCAAGCCATGGGTGACCCCTCAACTTCAAGTTCTGCTGAACAAGAAGAAGAGGGTGTTTGCTTCAGGGAGCAGAGAGGAGCTTAAGGAGGTCCAGCGTGAACTCAAGAAGGCGATCAGGATGGCCAAGGACGAATACAAGGGGAAACTGGAGGAGCAACTGGCGCAGGGAAACACAAGGGATGTGTGGAAAGGCCTGAAGAACATCTCAGGTCATGGCCAGAGTGGAGCCAGAGCCACAGCAGGGGGAGACCAAAGATGGGCCACTGAACTGAACCAGTATTTCAACCGGTTTGATCAGGGCCCCCCTCCCCCCTCCACCTCTGCCCCTCACTCTTCACAAAGCTGTTTTTCCCCTGCTTCAGCCCCCTCCCCCCAACTGTTCTCACCTCCAAGCCACCTTTCTCCACCCCAACAAGCCCTACTGCCTCAGCTGCCCAACCCCCCACAGCCACCTCTCTCTGTTACATCGGAACAGGTGAGGAGAGAATTAAGGCGACTGAAGATCAGGAAAGGTGCTGGACCAGATGGACTCAGCCCCAGACTGCTCAGGGACTGTGCTGATCAACTTTGTGAGTTGGTCACACACATCTTCAACCTGAGCCTCAAACTGGAGAAGGTCCCGGTCCAGTGGAAGACCTCCTGTGTGGTTCCGGTTCCCAAGGCGGTACACGCGAAGGAGCCGAGCCACTTCAGACCAGTCGCCCTGACCTCCCATCTGATGAAGATCTTGGAGAGGCTGGTACTCCGCGAGCTACGCACGACGGTGAGCTCTGCGTTGGATCCGCTGCAGTTCGCCTACAGGCCAAAGATGGGGGTGGACGACGCCGTCATCTACCTGCAGCACCGGGCACTGACTCACCTGGAAGCCGCCGGTAGCACTGTGAGAGTCATGTTTTTTGACTTCTCAAGTGCTTTCAACACCATCCAGCCGGCGCTGCTAAGGAAGAAGATGGAGGACGCAGGAGTTGGGACACAGCTGGCAGCATGGACGATGGACTACCTCACCAACAGGCCGCAGTTTGTGAGGCTGCAGGACTGCAGGTCTGAGGTGACCATCTGCAGCACCGGGGTGCCTCAAGGGACAGTGCTGTCACCTTTCCTTTTTTCCCTCTACACGGCGGACTTTACCTATGACTCCAGCAGCTGTCACCTCCAGAAGTTTTCTGACGACTCGGCCATTGTGGGCTGCGTGTCTGGGGGGGGCGAGCTGGAGTACAGGTCAGTCATCAAGGACTTTGTTGACTGGTGTGAGAGCAACTACCTTTGCTTAAACACCGGTAAGACAAGGGAGATGGTGATTGACTTCAGGAAAAAGTCCCCACCACATCAACCGGTGAGCATCCAGGGCTCGGACATTGAGCTGGTGGACAGCTTCAAATACCTGGGTGTTCACCTCAACAATAAACTGAACTGGTCCACACACATCAACGCCGTGTACAAGAAGGGCCGAAGTCGCCTCCACCTCCTGGGGAGACTGAGGTCCTTCGGAGTGTGCAGACCACTTTTAAGGACCTTTTATGACTCCGTGGTAGCCTCTGCTATCCACTACGCTGTGGTCTGCTGGGGAGCAGGCAGCACGGACCGGGACAGGAAGAGACTGAACAGGCTGGTCACGAGGGCCGGCTCTGTCCTGGGCCGCTCGCTGGACTCGGTGGAGGAGGTGGGAGAGAGGAGGACACTCTCCAGACTCTCCTCCATCAGGGACAACGCTCTCCACCCACTGCACCTGACCGTGGAGGAGCTGGCCAGCTCCTTCAGTGGCAGGCTCAGGCACCCCCAGTGTAGGACGGAGCGTTATAGAAGGTCCTTCATCCCAACTGGTGTCAGGATATTTAACTCTCTACTTTAAATATCCTGATGCTAATCCGTAGCGTGTTTTTCTTCTTGTGTGCTTTTTATTTTATTTTTTTTCCGTTTTTTATTTCTATTTTATTTTATTTTTATTCTATTTTATTTTGTTAATAGTGTCAATTTCTAATTTTGTAAATAATTTGTATATTTTTAAGATCGTTTTTATTTTATTTTGTATTATCTCTTGTACTATTTCTTTCTCCTTGCACTTTATTTTCTTCCAACTGCGCTGTTGTGAAAGTGTGTTTCCCCTCTGGGGATGAATAAAGCCTTTCTATTCTATTCTTTCTATTCTATTCTAAGACAGCGGAGAGGATCACCAGGTCTCCACTGCCCTCTCTGCACAGCATCTACCACCACAGAGTCCACAGGAGAGCTGCCACCATCATCAAGGACAGTTCCCACCCACAACATGGACTGTTTACACTCCTGCCCTCGGGACGCAGGTACAGGAGTGCAAAACGCAGGACCACACGCCTGAGAAACTCTTTCTACCCCACTGCAATAAGAATCATGAACAGCTGAACACTGCACTGTTGTCACATGTCACTTTAAATCCATCACATGTACAGTTCCCCTCCCTTTCTTATATTATTATTTTTTATTGTTATTTTATCTTGACTTTTTTTTTGTTATGTATATTTATTTTTATTTTTTTGTTATGCCGATATTTGTGGAGGGACGGCAAAGAAAGAATTTCATTGCATAGGGAAATGTGTTTCTCGATGTATATGACAATAAACACTTTGAATTGAATTGAATTGAATTGAAATAGCCACATACATGTCCCACAATACCCACAAACAAGTCTGACTTCAATTTCTGAACATCAGGTTTATTACAACACTATCAAAAGATAGTGAACATTCAGAGTTAAATCACACTCAATATGCACATCAACATGAATCAAATATTCCCAGTAAGACTAATGTAGCAAAAAAGTTCAAGTGAAAAAGGAATCTTAGCCGATTATTTGAGGGCAAATGTAGGACAAGAGGACATCGATCATATTCTTGACGATTGGAGGTTTGGGATGAATATCATGAGGAAGAGAGTGAGCCAAAACCATCTCCCAGGCATCCACCCAGCGCACATTGACATCTTTGAACACCGCTCTGAGGATCTTGTCTCGCTCATATCCGTAAAAGTCGCTGTTAGTCCATGCAATAACAGGCGTTAAATGTCTGAGGGTGGCTGTCCGAATAATAACCAGAGTCTCTGGAGCTCTATTCTGGAGTCGGATCACAGCGCTACGGATGCTCTGGAGTCTTCGGATGTAGATTTCATTGGGAAATGAGGTGAAGTGAGCACACATACCAAGAACTACAACTGTTGTTGATCCTCCAATCAGGGTGTCCAGTTCATTGGCGACATAGCGAAGCCCAGCAGCAGAGACTGGAGTGAAGCGCAGAGGATTGCCATGAGGCCGCAATTTCACCATAATTTTGTTACTGTAATCAATCATCCTAAAATAGCCAAGCTGTGCCAAACTGTAAAATTCTTCCTTGGCATCTACAAAAAAGGAGATGATAAAGTCATTGATAGTGTTATATTCCCCAACACAAAGAAACACGTATTATTGAGAAATGGTATCGTGATCTTTACCTGGCAACATTGCCTTTATGAATCGATACAACTGCCCGATAGTGGAATCTCCGTAGAAGTACAGCATTTTGTTCTGCAGACATTTACCGATGGATGTGGAAGAGTTGAAATGCTGAATTGGGGCGCCGGTCAATGTTTGCCACACACCCTTGAAGTAGTAACCAGGCTTGCTAAACTCTTGACTGCTATTCACTCCTTTTTTGACAAAGACAGAAAGTGAAATACTCAGACCAAAATAATATAAAAATGGTTTCTTCTCAAATAATGTCAATTTTCAAGACATGTAAAAGTGTCACCTTTCATTTTTGGCAAGACATCCACACTTGCTATTCCAGAGGGAGGAATAGGAACTTTCATGTTGATTTTTCTGTTAAGGAAAAGAAACATTTCTGTTCAGAGATCAACATTGAGATGATGGATCTCTATGGTAGGCCAGAGGCAGTGGTGTGAATAAATAATAATAATGAATCAAATCTTCTGCCTGATCCCTTAAACTGTTTTCCACGAGTCAGGCTAGTATGACTTAATCGCCTGTACGTCAGCCTGTTATATCACATTGAGGATGAAGTGGTTCAAATTAAAGCAGTAAAGCACATGCAATGAAGAAATAAATACATGTGGTTCAGAAAATGTATTTACACTCAACACACTAGCTAAGTATTTTTTCATCACTTCCTTTAGCGATTTAGTTTTCCAACACAAATAGAAAATAAAGACAAGGACAAATTCACAAGCATGGTATTCCATGTCATTAAACAGCCATGCATGGTATTCTCGTTTTATAGGTTGCTGGAAAATGTCACTGTTGTAGCTTTTATTTGACTTGTAAACATCTCCATTTGTGATGTTGTCTTGTGATTGTTTTTCTGTTGTGAAAAGATGATATTTTATATTTATCTTTAACCCATTCTTTGTTATTTTTCTTTAAACTATGTTCTTTATATTTTGAAGAATTTGTTATCTTGCACTTTGTTCTTTGTATTGCTCTTTGTTCTTGTTTTTGCTTTTATGAAAATACTGTCTGTGTTGCAGTGAACTGGAACACTAACTTCCTAAAGGAGATCTCCAGAGGGATTAATAAATTTGATCTCTCTTTGATCCTGATTCACCTCAGTCATAAATTTAAATGTTCTACTATTGTCGTATACATATTGCTAAAGCGTTTCTTTTCACTCTTTTTCAAAACATATATGAAGCTTCGTAGGAAAGCCCTGAGCTGAAGTATGTACGTCACATGTATTTAACCACATATAATTCTCTCACTGAATGTATTTTCCTGTGGATGCTGGTGTGGGAAAGGAATGTGCGGGTGCTTTTTACCAGGTAGGATCTTTGAAGGATCGAACATTAACCAAGACCATGAGGGATAACTTTTTCAGGTTTGGTCAAAAGCTTTGCGGCAAAACGACTTATAAACGATATAACAGCGATCAAACAGCTACTGATATAATACAGGCACTCAAGGCTGAGCGTTGTTCTTTTTTCTCATTTGGAAATAAAACATGTGAATTTAAACCAGATCTGATTTCTATACTTTGTTCTAGTGAAAGCATTAAGTCATATTCCTAACCTGACACTTACCTTTGAAAAAGACTAGAATAAGGCCCAAAGTTCGCCCTGTCTTTTGTCCTGGAGTGGGTCACTCTGCTGTCACAGTCCAGCTTCTTCGGCTTGTAGCAGAACCACGGTTCTTTGGTCGCGACATCAGTGAAGTCACATATAGGTTGCTTCGTCGGACGCAGACACATGTTGCAGAGTGCAATTTCAGTTTCATTGCCCTTTTTGAACATGCTAACAAACTGTACTCTGTCAGGATGTTCTTTAGATAGTCTTCTCAGGAATGTGATCGCCTCGCTGGAATGAACTAGTGTAACCTGGGAAGGAGAAAATTATTGTTAGAACACATTTAGTCTGATTAACTTATTTTTTCTTCCTTACCGCAATGTCTGCTCTCCCAGTCCACAATAAAGGAAACACAGCAGAGTAAGATCCGTTGAGATGATCCTCAACTTGTCCAGTCACACCAGCTTGAAGAAGTGGGTTGTGCAGTCGGGCAACTATGAAATCTCCTCCAGTCTTTTTAGGATTTCTCTGGAAGTCTTTTATTTGAATCCTAACTTTAAGTTGATCACCGACGTGCCACTGCTGCTCCCCCTCTCTTGGTAAAATAATGAAGTAACTTCTCCGGGGATTGCTTGTTTTGATTAAACTAAAACGAGCTGTTACTGGTGGAGTTTCAGGCCAAGTGATGGATTCCAGAAGGAGGCGCTCTTCCAAAGCGTTTTCAGGTGAAATGGGCTCAAATCTGCAGAAATCCAGATTTTTGGGTGAATTTATTTGAACAGGTTCAATTACTTTATCCTGGACATGGATCCCTATTAGATTTGAGAGCTTCTTCTGAACCTAGAAAAGAAGTAAAAAAGTATATATTGTCAACATTATTATCTCTACAACAATAATATATCTGGATAAGTGCAACGCTGGATTAAATGTATTAGCGTCTATAGAATTAATAATTAAGCATTACTTTCTTACTAAAAGTAGTGACCCAGGGCTATGCACTGTTGTTAAAGAGCAACTAATTTTGTTGATTTATTGATTTGAGAGTCTCTTGAATAGATCTTGGACTTCTATTGTACTTATGTCAGTATATGTTTGTACAAAACTCCTTTTTCATTGAAATATTTACATTTGAAAATAATCTTAAACCCCACCCACTGAAAACGCTTTGTTTTTGAATGGAGATTAAATCTTGTTTACAATAACAACAACAACTCTTCTCCAAAGGATCTCATAACCTCTTGTTCGCCAAGATTTCAGATAGGGGAATACTTAATTAAGTTATAACTTCAAAATGAAAAATCTTATCTACCAGGGTAACGTAGGGTGGTAAATAACACACTGAAAGAATGCCTTGTAACCTCCGCTACCGTCCAAGTGTACTTTCTAAACTGAATACATTTAGTGTATTTGTCTTTCATATTGCCACCCCTCAACAGATCCAGCCCCCCTCTTCCAACCCAATAAATATTTTTCTAGATCTGCCCCTACCAAGGCAGCTCAGTCACATTTTTTAGTTACAACTGACACATAACAAACAATGTTGTCACAAGAAACTGAAAATGCTAGGTTCTACATCTTGGTGCTTGCCCTCTAACCGCTTCCTGACAGTGAAGAGCGGAAAGATCACAGTGGAATGATGGTGAATGTGAGTGAACTAATGAATATTGAAGTGGACAAATATGTGTGCATGACGTGCTAAGCCACCCTGGAGAGGGGACACACACATGTCCTCTGCTTTATGTGCATTAGCCCAAATCACAGAATGGCTGATTGTGTGGCCTGCCAAGCGCTTCCCACAGCCACTTGCTGATCCACGCTGCCTCATCCTCAGAGATCATGGGCTGATAATGATCAGGAGGATGACTGGCGGTGTAACGAGACGGATCCCAGCACCCTGTTCGGATCCCAGCAGGAAGGGATCAGAGCGAAAGAGGCAACTGCCATCCTGTAGCTCCTGCCAAGACAGGTTAACAGCAATGTTGTTTAATAGGACATATACCGGGGGGATGCAGGTTGTCTCCCTCACAAATAACATGGCTCTACTCTGCAGTGTACCCGACAAGCTCACGTTCCAACGTGATAAGCTACTATGGTGAGAAGGTTTTTGAGGCCTGATGAGTTGAGCTGAGTTGTCCCTCGATCGTGAACAGACCGCGACGAGGAGGACAACGGGTGTTAATATCGTGGCTCTCTGCATGGATATTGGATTTTTTTCTATAATTTGCATGAGATCTTCAGGAATGTGTTCAGACTCCCTCTGTTTCTAGACCAGGGCGAGGAGCTACCGCCCCTGCTGGTCTGTCAGCTGGAGAGATGCATGGCGGTCGGATTTCACGAGAGATGAGCGGGCAAGGACCGCCAGCAGAGCTGGAGAATGTACATGGGACAGGGTGAGTGATGCGGTGCATGGTGATCTGTTCTCAACTAACATCAGCTCCGCAGAAATTCTCCGGCACATTCCTCAACATATCTTTTTGGCTTCGTCAGCTCCTGTGACACTAAGGCGTGCTCAGGGGGGCTGGGGAGGCTTCCGGGGGGAAAGGGGTACATGCGCAACGCAGGGTTCGAATTTAACCATCGCAACTGCATAACTTGCTGTGACCGCCTTTCACACTTGCCATAATGCCCTGGAAAATGTACCGGTGTTTACGGCAACAACTTAGCATGACCGCACTTGGCTTTTAATTTGTTAATAAATTCCAAACGTAAGCGGGTCAAGCGATCCCAGACTCTTTTTCCGAAGCGAGTTCAGGAGCACCCGGTAGAAATAGGATGACACCCAGGCTAATTAATTTTGGTGCCCTTCCAACTTGCCTTGGTGCCCTAAAATGGATGCTATTCTTTAAGGCAACACTTGCCTTGACCTTAAAAAGTTTAAATTCGAAGCCTGGCAAAGTGTATCTTAGGTTCCCCACGCAGACTCACAGGGCTGGACAAGAGTGGGGGTTCTAGAGAATCCAGCTAGACTACGTGCTCTGTTGATTAAATAAATAGAGACACAGCTTGTGTCACGCCTTCATCATGGGCCTGTCCTGGGACAGTAACGGGGGCGGGCCGAGGGACAACCTGATGTTCTTCAGAGCTTTGTTTCTGACAGAACATTACTCCACTTGGAGTCGGCATGTTTTTACTTCATTCCAGCTATGCGCTCCAGTTTGCCCGTCAACCCCCGCGTTTTTCAGGGATTCTCTGGACACTAGTGGCGGAACAGGAGAAGTAATCCTGTCTAAGAAACAAGGTCCCTACTCTGCTGCAGAAGAAGGTGATAGAGCCGGTTACAGCAGCAGAGATGATGAGCGGGTTTTACTCCCATTACTTCCTTGTGACAAAGAAGACGGGGGGATGGAGGCCCATACTGGACCTCAGCTATTTGAACAAGTTTATAGCTACATGCCTTTTTCGGATGTTGTTTTTCAGTAAAACAACTGCTGACAGGTGTAAGTCCTTTCACATTACAATAGTACTTGCATTTCGCTCTCGAGGATCAAGTGTTTCAATACACTCGACTCCCGTTGGCTGCTCTCTGGCACCCAGGACCTTCACAAAGTGTGTCGAGGAGGTGCACTGGAACCAATTGATGATGATCCTTGCCAGGTCAGAGGTAGAAAGTCACGCTCACACACAGAAGGTGTTGAGCCGTATTGCCTGGAGGATCATGGTTACAAATGTGTGAAGACAAGTCCCTGGACCCCAGCTCCTGTTTGGTCTCAGCTGTCCTGTATTTCTTGCCACATTTACTGGATAAAGGACGTACTGTGGCAATACTGAGAGTGTTCGCATCAGCCATAGCAACAAGGCACAAGGGTTTCGAGGGTGGTTCAGCTCGTACCATCCACTGGTGGCGCGGTTCTTAAGCGGGGGCATACAGGTTTCGACCTCCTGTGAGACCTTCCAGCCCTCAGTGCCCTCTCCAGCTTGTGCTGGATTCTCTTGCAGGCCCGACCTTTGACCCTTTTGACCAAGTCCCACTGGATATCTTGTCTTTCAAGGTCTCGCCACTTCTGGCGCTGACTTCTACGAAGAGAGCGAGTAAGCTTTGTGCTGTCTCTATTAGCACTGAGTGTCTTGCGCCCAAACCCAGCCATCCGTCCGAATGTTCTAAGCTCCACCTTCAGGGCAACGACTCTCACACTGCGGTCCTGTTGTGTCCAGTGAGGGCTTTGGCCTGTTTGGCTGGCTATTTTTCAGGCTTCAAGGTCTCATTGGATGAAATCTTCCATTATCCAGGCATGCCAGGCAGCGGGTGGATCGGCACCTAGTGGACTGGGGGCACATTCCACCGTGGTGTGGCTCTTTTGCAGGGTGTTGCAGAAGAGGACATGAGCCCTGCTGCTTCTTGGGCGTCCACCTCAACCTTTACTAGAGCATATCTCCCCGATGTGGTGACAGGATCAATAGCTCACACCGTTTTGAGCGCTGCCTTGCGGTTAAAGGGCTTTGCACCAATCATAGAACCTGAAGTTATGAAGCCAATAACTCAGGGGTTAATGCAATTACAAGTGCAGGTGATTCCTCACTGCCTTTTTAAATAATTAGTATGCCCTTTACTGGAAGCAAATACATAATCTATAATTTACATCTGTGCTTGCTAGAATATGACCTTAGGAACAGCAATGTTTGAACCTTTTCATCCTTGTAAAGTAACATTTGGTAAATAATCTCACCTTGAAGTTGAAGTCCAAGTAATATGCCAGGAGAACTGTGACTAAGATGACCAAAAGAATAGCAAAGATGGAACATCTTTGAAAGCTGGATTTCCCCTCCATGATCAGACAAAAGGCATCTTCAGCGATAAGTTTGTCAACAAAAGGATGAAAAAAGAGAGATGCAGTCAACATTAAATTGACAAAAATATTTGTTTAACCATTCATCCAAACACATTTTCAAGGCAAAACCAGCTTGTTAACTAGCTACACTGAGTATAGTTGTAAATAGTACATAGTAAATCAATTACTGATAAATAAAAATGTCAGTTATCGAAATAAAGATGTAATAGATTTATCATGGTAGGAATTTACACATTTCCAGTGTTTTAATTTGTTTAAATAATTATATTGGGAAAATATTCACTGAGTAAAGTGCGTTAATGAATTAGGGAATTTAAGAAACGTATTATTGAGAAATTTTTATCGTGATCTTTACCTGGCAACATTGCCTTCATGAATGAACAAGAGCCGTTTGTTAATTTAGGAAAAA
The DNA here is from genome assembly GCF_982586985.1 of Callionymus lyra. Taxonomy (NCBI): domain Eukaryota; kingdom Metazoa; phylum Chordata; class Actinopteri; order Syngnathiformes; family Callionymidae; genus Callionymus; species Callionymus lyra. Next base: position 19,220,573 of record NC_141820.1, read on the forward strand.
AAAATCGTTACATAAACAACAACAAAATTGTCATATATTTCGACCAAAAGGTGTCATTGTGGTAACACTGTTGAATGTGACAACTCTGTATAACTGCCGAGCTTTCGCGTGAGATTGTGGGAGATAAGGTGACTGAATAAAGTCTCTTATTCATCAACCAATTTATTTAGTATTAATAGATTGCATGAACTGTAATTAATATTTCGATGACAAAACATATTCATAAAAGACAATAAGCGTGAGAGGAGATTTGGTGACTGTAAGATTGAATTGAATCAAATGTTTTTGGTTTTTTTTGCATGGAAATCTGCGTAACTGTACGAGGTAAGCAGTTTTGTAGATTACATTCGAAAATATTTCTTGTTTTAGTTTCATGGGCGAAAAACGTTGTTTGTTTTTTGTTTGTTAATTTAGGAAAAACAAATCGTAATATAAACGTCACAAAATATTCCTTCTCATAGAGTGCTTTCTTTTAGTATTAATAGATGGACGGAAATTATTTCTCGAATAAAAAAACATGTTTAAAAAAAAGACAATGAGCGTGAGAGGAGATTTGGTGATTGTAAGATTTAACGGGTGTAAGCGTCAGATGAATCAAATATGTATTACTTTTTTTTTCATTGAAATCTGCGCGACTGTGTGAGGAAAGCACTTTTTTGTTGTGGTTTATTTTAATGGGCGAACAGAAAGAACCTGTTGTTTGTAACCATACGTGATTTCACCGTTTCTCTTAAACTTTTTTTTTTTTTTTTTTAAGAAAAATCATTTATGCGTATTTAATTATTAAATATTTCAATTTAATGTGCGTTAAAACAGTGTAAATCTCTGACTTACCGTGTTTTCGTGAATCCTTCCCAGCGTCTTGCTCGTGCTGGACTTGTGGCCTGAGATGTTTGAGGACCAGTCGCTCCAGTGTCTTCATCAGCTGCGAAGTCAGTGTCACCGGTCTGTAATCATTCAGCACGCTCGGCTGGATCTTTTCCGGGACTGGAACGATACAGGAAGTCTTCAACAGGCTTGGTACACCCCCAGCCGTAGGCTGAGGCTGAAGATATGCTGGAGCGGCTCAACTAGTTCAGCAGAGCAGGTCTTTAGCAGTCGAACAGACACCTTGTCAGGACCAGCAGCCTTCCCTGGACAAATCCTCCGAAGTACATCGTGTACCTGGAGTGAGGTGAAGCTGGGAAGTGGTTGTGTGGAGCTGAGGGGGGCACAGGAAGGTGGGGGAGGTCGTGAAGCGGGCAGCAGTGAGGGTGATTTTAATTATATAATTAAAGTTTTGGTTTTGAATTTAGATTTTTTTTCCTCTTTCATATTGTCATTTTTTAAATTATTTATTTGTGTTCTTGCTTCTTCACCTATTATTTTTAGCATTATTATTATTATAATTAATAATAATAATAAAAATATTATTATTTATTTCATCTATTCATTTATTGACCTCCTCTTTGAAAGAGAAAAGTAACTTTTACTGCATGTGAGAAGTTAACGCTCATGACAGGGAAGAAAATAAGAACCTTTACTTTGTTTTTAACTAAATGTTAAATGTTATTATGAGTGGGTTACACACATCAATGATTTTATGAGAATTCACAATAAATAGAATAGTTAAACAAAGTGCTCGCATTGAGCTCCAGATACAGCTAACTAATATTCAACTTAAAGACTTGAGAGAGCTTCTCTAAAAATAGAGAGATGATGATAGTTTTGAGGGTCCTATCATAGCTCCCTATTGGCCACTGGCTGGAGTGCATGGGTGTGGCAGGAGAAGAGGATGAGGTTATGGAAACAAACAAAAATATTTTGGTCAACAATGGCGC